>NC_134601.1:33505137-33856387 GCF_037038515.1 Microtus pennsylvanicus
GGCTCCCTTTCCTATTACCATGGAATATGCATTAGGGAAGTGGGATCTGGCCTGGACAAAACTTGTCCTGGTCTCAATGTTCAAGTCAGCTCCACCTTCTTCTACAAAAACTTCATGAAATGAAAAGCTTAGACTCTTTGGAGTTTGAGACAAAGAATTAAAGATAAAGAATATTCCAGAATTGAGGGCTAGCTTAGAGAGGAGGCAAAAGAATAAAAAGGTAGAACAAAGAAAAAGAGGCACAAGGACCAAGCTAAAGGATAAGGAAAATTCAAGAGGAAATTGAGGAAGAGAAGGATTTAGAGACTCATCAAGGAATGGAGGAGATGTAAAGATAGTAACTCTAAAGGGCCAAATGGAGAGCAATCCTAAACCAGTGCCTGCCGGGATGTCAGACAGGAAGAGCCTGGGGTCAGCAATGTTATTGGTAGCAGGACTATGAGGCTTATCTGAAACCTTTCTCTGCTGTGGTTTAGACTTAGGTTGCATATTCCTTGGGTGAAGCTTGCCTGGGGCCAGGTGGTGCTGGGGATTAATAGAGGAAGGCCAATTAATTCCTCTGCAAGCCACCTTGTGGTACCATTGCTACTAATGAACAGCATTTACAAAACTTCTGCTCTGTGCCAGCAAAGATAAGAGATCAAAGAGCAGAAAGTAAAGAAAAGGCAAAAAGGGAGGGAGGGAGGGAGGGAGGGAGGGAGGGAGGGAGGGAGGGAGGAAGGAAGGAAGGAAGGAAGGAAGGAAGGAAGGAAGGAAGGAAGGAAGGAAGGAAGGAGAAAACAAAGAAAAGCAGGTGATGGCTGTAGTAAGTTAAGCTGGTCAGGTAAGAGTGATTGTGTGTGCTCTGTACTCAGTAGCCTAAGGAGGATATGAGAGACTCCAGGAAGGGTGTGTATGCCAGAGTCTTATTTTAGAGAATGTTCAGGCCCACCTCCATCAAGAAGCAGGACACATTCTGAATTTAGAGTAGAGGATACCAAATGAATCTATTATGTGTGTGTGCGTGCGTGCGTGCGTGTGTGTGTGTGTGTGTGAATGTAAGTCTATTCATAGAGAGGAACATTGTTCTCTTCTGAGGCACGAATGCATTACACATACATGGACAACATATACAGTGAGCCCTGGTATCAGTGGGTCTTTACAAAGCCCGTGGACCTGGGGCCCTGGCTAGATGATGCATTTTTGGTTTTTTAGTTCTTTGTTTTTCATTGTGTGTGTGTGTGTGTGTGTGACTCCTTTTCCACCGCCCCAGCCTTAGCCTGCGCTGCTGTTTCCTCAACAACATCCAAAGGAGGAAGCAATCATTGGTTTGAGAAGAATCCCTGAGCCAATGAAATGTCAGCTCAGCTATTGTTTCCAGATGCCTAAAGGAGACTTGTCTATAAGACGAAGCAAACTCTCTGTTGTGCAGAAAATTTGAGAATGGACAGGCAACTCGGTTTTCTAGTGAATGAAAGGTTTTTAATTTTGATTCATTGATGAAATTCTTTACAAAGTGTGAAACCTCTGTTCTTGCCTTAGAATGGGAGGCCCAGTGACATAGATTCTGTGTTTAGTGATTAAGGACATTGCTTTCTAAATATCTGCCTTAATGCTTAGCATCCCAGAGAGGTGGTAGCAGGCAGAATACTAAATTCTAGGAGCCAGCCAATACATACGGTCTCCATTCACAGTGAAGCCACCTATTAGCGGCTGACTTTGGACAGTGGCTTTTTTTTTCTTTTTTGACCTTGATTTCCTCTATTGTAAAGTGGAACCGTGATATGTTTTATACAACAGGGAAAATATGCGCTGAACTCAGACCATCTCTTGAAATATTCCTTCATGCTGGCTAGTTCATTGTTCTTTGCCTTTTGCTTCAAACAGCTGAATGGAGAGATGTATTTGGTCAATTGATAAATAAGATACTAAGATAGACTGGATTTTGGTTTGCTGAGACTTTACTGTGGGTCTCATTTCCTCATAGATTGCGAACCCTGAGGGCATACTGCTGCCATCCAAATCAGTCAACTCTTATATCCCAGTGTGGTTGCAAAGAACCTCACCAATGCTTAGTCATGTTCAATAGATGTGCCGGCGCCGATGTCAATATCTGTGTCTACACCACCGGGCCAAGTTGCGGGCTCAGACAGGGTCCTCACTTTGACGTCCCTGGACTATTACAAAACCTGGCTTCCGACAGTTCCACAATAAAGGGTAGCTGCTATGGCTGGTGTCATTATTCTTCTGAGTAAACGGTAGAAATGAATGCAAGCTTTCCTGTTCCATTGCAGTTGCTGCAGTTGTAAGCAAAATCACAGTTAGAGGCAAACAGGCCCTGGAAAGATTTGATCAATGAAGAGACAAGAGGTGGACAGTCCTGAATCAGGTAGATTAAAGAAGCCACTGACTTTAGAGCAAATATAGGGAAAGGAAGCATTAAAATAAAAAACACGAAGAAGTTAGCAGTCATGTCCTGATTCCTTCTCTTGGCCATTTATCATCTGCCTATTGGCTGGACTCATTTCATCTGATCAGGCTGAGGATTTGGGTAAAGGAAAAGCTACACACACACACACACACACACACACACACACACACACACACACCACTCCCATGGTAGGATTCAATTCTCAGCTTAGGTGATGCCTGAGAGCCTGGGCCTTAATGGAAGAGAGCAAAGACAGCCAGCAGGAGTCTAACCAGGGCCTGGTGCAGAAGGGTAGGCAGTAGTAGCATGTATCCTTGAGAATTCTGGAGGCACAGAGTATTGGCCTTGCTCCAGGGAATACCATTAAGATACCCTGAAATAGGAAGAACCAGCTGGCTGCCCTAAGGTAGTTATGATCCTAGTTTTGTGATGCTGTAGACAGATATAGGGTGGGCCCTGACCACCAACAGAATTGTGGAGAGAGAGAGAGGCCAGGCAACCAGCTCACCCAGGATGGGACTGTCATATAGAAATATTCCCATCTGGATAGTTCTAGAGAAGCAAGTCTGGGTAATGATAAACTATGAATTTTATGCATGAGCTGAACATTGAAAAACTTCAGCCCCAAGCTCCCGGCTTGCATCCGAGCCAAATCCCACTCACACAGCATTTAATCAGCTTCCTGACAGATCCCAGGAAAAGGGAGATGAATTTACGACATTGATTAGCTAATCCCCAAGTGCTGTGCTTACTCCATGATCCAAGAGCACCAGGTTGGAGCCTCTAGACCTGCCGCTGCCCAGATTCTGCAGCTGCTTCAATAGCAAGCGGGCCTGGGGACTGCCCCCTGGAGAGGAGAACTGAACTAATGTGTTCTCCCTCTCAGACTTGCCCTCCACCTCAAGATGCTCCCCAACCACGGATGCATCTGGGCCTTAGGAGTTATTCTCATCTTTGCCCTCCACACCCCATGTGGTCCCTGCCAATGTATTACTCATCCCAATCTTGTGCCAAAGATGCCTTGTCCTTGCCTCTACCAATGCAAAGCATGTCAGCTTTCAAGGTCTGCCTAGAGCCTCTCCTCCTCCTCCAGGAAGGCCTCCCTGATTATGAGTTCCCCAATGAGCATTCCCGCCTCCCATTTCTAATGCTTGCCCCAATCACTGATAAGCACAGACCATGGCTAGAGCCGAACAGGGGGTAACTAATTCTATACAACCATGTCTTTAAATGCTAGATTTATTTGAACACGATGCTAACATGTTCATTATAAGAAGTCAAAAAGAAAGGTTTTACAAAATGATTAATCTCTCCCTTGACTCCCCACATCTCATCGCCTCAGAAGACCAATCTTTCCAGACTCAGAGTTTCTGACTCTGCTCAAACAGACATGTACATGTATGTGACCTGTCCAGGTTACTGCTAAGAATATTGAAGTCCCAAGATCACACCCACAGCTGGCTAGGAGTTGAGTTGAAAATAGGCCCCTGGTGCCCGGGCCTCCAGTTCCTAACCTGGTACAGTTGTAGCTTAGTTGCTTCCTGAGAGTCTTCTGTCCCCAAGTGAACTGTAAACGCAACAGAGGGGTGGGGGGGAGCCAACCCATGTGTTCTCCCTTGAATTTTGCACAACACCTAGTGCAGCTTTGAGCATCTGGCTCGGGCTGTTTACTAAATGTTTGTCTCCTCATTTTAACTTCTCTCTGAAACAAGACACAGTGTAAATAAAGAAAAAGAAAATGTTTGACTCGGTGCCTGGCTTCGCTAGACTGAAGAGCAGAGCCATGCAATCATACAGAAATTGATTGTTAAGATGGCTAGGGTAAAAAAAAAAATGCAGCTGAAGTCTTAAGTGAGTGGTGGCTGTTTACAGATCTCTAAAGACAGAGACAGAAAGAGCTTGAACGAGTGAGGGGCTTATGCTCTGTGCTGTGCTGACAGAGCCTTGAGCCTGCCTTAGGGTAGGGTGGGGACGGTTCTGGAGTGGGGCTGAGGGCCTTGGGCACCACATCCGCTCTTAATCTCTCCATCCAGCAAGATGAATGGTCAAGTCGGCTGCTGCGGTCTGTCCCCTCCTCACCCAGTGCTGCTGAAGCCTCCACTGACTGCTGCCAAGGGCTTAAGGCTCCTCTCTCTTTCTGAGAACCGGCTTTATGGCCATTATATTCCTTTGTGGCATAATGGTGCTGAGACTCGTACAGATTTATTTGATGTATTTGTTTCTTGTTAATCAGCTGTGAGGAAAGAGGGGACTGGGCTGAAATGAAAGCTGTTACCTGAACCCACAGGAATTGTCTCCCTGCCTCGGTGCGCCTCTGGCCACATCAGCTACTAGGGAGGCAGAACCCTTGGGAAAAATCATAAACACTAATTGAATTTTCGAGCTGCAACAAACGTTCAAAATTATCTAAGGAGATTATTAATGTCTCATATTTACATAGCATTTCATGGTGTACGGAATGGCTATATGTGACTCACTCCTGATTTTAGGTGTAGGTTCCTTTGTTTATATAAAAAGAGCCTGCCAACTGGAGAGTAGATGGTTGTTTAATTTCTGAAATGTGAGACTGGTTTTGCGGTTATGTAGGACTGTTCTCATATTAGGAGGAAAATTACCAAATATTTAGGGAGTGAAGTGCCATGATGTTGGGAACTTTAAAATTCCATAGCATTTAAAAGGACATAGGTAGGGTCAAAGGGGTGTGAATTTATTGCTTAACGAGTTCAGAGCTTGATTTCCGGAGATGGCTCATCACTATAAAAAAAAAAAAGCAAAAAACTAATGTCACTGAAATGTACACTGAAAATGTTACAATGGTAAATTTTGCTATGCACATTTTACCACAATTATATGAGAGGAAAGAGACAGACATGGGGACAAAACTGGCAAAAATCTTAGGAAATGTTGGATCTAGGTGATAAATATAAAAGAAATTACTGACATGATAGAAGTACCGTATATACTTAGAAGAAAGTTGTCTGTATAAAACTCAGTACCATGTACAATGAATGTACATCAATGAAAAAGAAATGACAGTGCTGGTCTTATGTCTAAATTTAGTGCTCTGCATATTTACATATATTTGTCATCGTAAATGGAGGAAAGAAAAGAAACCCTTAATGTGAGTAGGCTTATAGAGAAGTGGACACGTAGCTTTCTGTAGCTGACCCAGATTGTACTGAAGATGAATCACGTGTCCCAAGAGCACTTGGAAGATTGGAGCACAGTGATGGAGAGGAGGCAATGGCTGAGTCACTGTGTGGCTGCGCGTTGTTGGTTCATTGACAGGTAAGATGGCCGAGCCATAGCACTCGTCTACCGGGGCTGATTGGGAGGAATGATGGGCAAGCTGTTATACAGACAGTTCTTAGGTTCCAGCTACCTCAGCTCATGATTAGGGGTACCTCGACGTTTCCGAATCATTCAGAGGAAGATAAATTTTGTGTCATGCCCCCAACAGGTCACTGTGGTGCTTGTCAGTCATCTATGAAGGAAGGGAGAAAGAAGACATGGCTGACGTTTTCATCAGTTCATTTACATTAGCTTTGTGTCATCCAGCCCTGATCTTCACATCTCAGCAAACTGCATATCTCAGAGGTGGGAGTCAGTAGGCCTCTCTACAACATGGCCTAAAATGCATGACAGTAGCAGTAAATGGCCCTAACTTTGATAAAGAGAGAGAGAGAGAGAGAGAGAGAGAGAGAGAGAGAGAGAGAGAGAGAGAGAGATCAGCAGGAAGGACCAACCACCTAGCCTCACTTCCATATGATCTATTGGTCATTTGAGGTTTTGCTCGTGAGGGAGATAGGGGATGTAACAAGGCACTAGCGCCGTCAGCGTTACATGCTCAGAGAAAGAAGGCATCGCCCATCTTTCTGCTGGCAGAGTGTGAGGCTTAGCTCGGAGCTCAACAAACAGAGTCATTAGGTTGCAGGCCAGCTCTCCTAAGCACACAATGAATGGTACTCTGTGGGGATCACTTTGTCCCTGCTTCTCCTTTGATACACCTGCCCAGCTTCAGCCCCACGAGACAGAAGGACTCTCAACCATCCCAGTGCAGAAGAGAAGAAAAGGGACAGGGACATAATTTGCATTTTCCCTTGGCAAGCTTTCGCCTAGTGTCTACATCAATCACTATAAAGGATAAATGCCACCAAGAGGATGGGGAGAAGGGGGGAGCAAATAAGAGAGAGCGAGCAAATAGAGAGTGAGCTAGATTGAATAAACCTGCCCAACTGGTCATGGGAAAGCTAGCCAGAATTAATCCTTGGAGATTCTCCTGAATCTCTAGGACTTCAGGCTCTAGGAAATTAAATCTCCTCCTGTGTCATGTTTGATAGCCATGTTCCAAAATCATTGAGTCTGGGTCTGGATGAAATCTGGCTGCTCACAAGGGCCCGTGCAGGATGGGTATAACAAATGAATGTGTTGAATAGAGACTAGAAGGGAGTGCTTTTTGGTTCCGTTTTCTTCCTAGCATTGTATGTAACTGCATGTAAATAAGGCAGGACTTACTGAGAGGAAGGGACTGACCCGACAACACCCAGCTAATTAGTCGAAGTAGAGCCCCCAGAATCTTAATCTAGTCTTTAAACAAAGGGCAAGGTCTCACATAGCCTTAGCTGGCCTCAGCTGTCCGTGTAACTCACTGTGCAGCTGAGGATGGCCTTGAACTCATCAACTTCTTGTCTCCCTCTCCCATGTGGTGGGATTATAAGAATGCATCACCATACCTTGTTTAATCCAGTCCTTTGAAAATGAATCATAATACTGTATGCATTGTGCAAGTAAACAAACAGCACCCTCCTTCCCGAGCAGAGAGCTCTTGTTGTCTCCCGTACCTTCGCCAGGCAGTCCTAATTGAAATGTGGCCTTGACAAAACAGATCCCCTTCCCTGTCTTCCCCCAGCAAGGTGGCCGTGCTCTGGAGTCAGGCCAAGGTCCAGTAGGTCCTCACATTCTTTCCAGCCGGCTCCCCCTCCCACTCTTTTGTCAGCAGAAGCTTACTAGAAAGGCCGTTCTGTGATGAAGATACTGTCTGTGCAGTGCTTGTTAGTAAGTAGCTGCTGGCTGACTTCAGGCTTGGCCATCCCCCCTCGGTCTTGTCAGAGCTTTTTGAACTGCATTTCACTTTCCTGGTTCTTACCTGTAACTCTGAGCGCGGAGGCTGCCAGATTCTTCCCAAAGGTGCACACTTTTCCTAACCTCAGCTTCCTCTATCAGGTTTCTGGAGAAGAGGAGCCAGACACAAACCAACACAGGCTTTTAAGGGTCAAGATACCTAAGAGGAGGAAAAGGGCCTTAATCTGCCTCCATTGTATGGATAGGGAAACTGGGAGTATCATGGTATCATAGCTTTATTTTCATCCCGGAGCAGAACATGAAAGAATAGCATGCCCGAAGAGCATGCTTGGATAGGACTCCCACCCAGCACTGGGCAGGAAAGTTAAGTTGCAGGGCATATGAAAGGGAACCCAAGGAAGGGAGGTGTTGAAAGACCCAAAAGACATGTATTACTTTTACAGTAAGATAAAACAGAGTTAAAACATTTTTGGTTCTGGAAAATAATCCCCTCAAAATGAAAATTGAATCTTCACCTCAGATTCACAGCTTCCCACTGGTCTGGTGACCTGGCCATTTTCTCCATTGCCCCTACTCATAGCCTTTCCATGCTCCGGAACCAAAGATGATAGGATGTGGGCCAGTCTCCCACAGCTCAGTCTCCTGAGCCCCAATATGGAGGAGGAGAACAGTGAGGTGTTGCAGTTCGAGCTACTCCGAACAGTTGCAGAGGCTTTCACCAAGACCATGCTCTGCTTCTCAAATCATGTGCCCTGCCAACGAGAGCCCAGATGGACTTAGCTTTTTGAGGAGCATGTGGTTTCGGGAGAAGAGTGTAGACTAGATTTCCATTGCCACTTATCGTCTTGGCCAGATTAGGTCTCGTCGTCCTGCTGATGTTCAGATTGCTCAGCACTTAGCCCAGAATTTTCTACCCCTGTGCTCTGCCCTCCTGTTTACCCTAGCCACAGCATGTCTTAGATGCCTCTTGTTCTTCCTGGTAAAAATATGCTAACCATTTGTCTGAACTCAGACTCTGACTGCTATGTCCACTGTTTGCTGTCCCCTGCCCTCTCAGCTACCCCTCTGGAATCCACTGTCTCAGGGAGAACAGATGCTCACCCTCTGCTGATGGGGCCCAAATATGGGGCAAGTAGGGGCAGGGCTCTCCATGGAGCTCCCTCCTCTTGTTCCTTGCCTGCCTTTCTGAATAGCTGGTAGTACTGCTCTACACACGTGTGTGTGTGTGTGTGTGTGTGTGTGTGTACATATACATGTATACTTGTATATATAATATACAATACATATACACAAGGAGCACAAAGTGCGACAGTGTCTAGACACTGTCATCTAGAGAGCTCAGTCATGCGGGAGGTTAAGACTCCTCCCGCACTGTAGGGAAATGACTAGATCAAACTGGAGAGTTGCACGCCATGTGAAGGCAGCTGAGCAAGCAGGTGGCTCCTTGAGACCAATGTATCTCCTTCTGGCCGTGCTCACAGCCTCTGTTCCAGGACCTTCCAGACACTACAGCCTTCCAATGAGCTGATTGTACTGCCCCCTGCCCACCGCGCATGTGCCAGCCTGCAGATTATGCTGCAAGATGGACCTGAAGCAAATTGCCCAGCGGAGTCAATCTGGGGAAGAAAGGGGTTTTGGACCAAGATCAGCACTGGGTCAGTCAGTGGGGAGAGAACAAGGAGAGAGCCGGCCTTCTTAGGCTTCCTTCCGCACTGGGAAAGGGAAGTCAATGGTTTCTCCGCTTTCTCTTCCTCAATTTAACCAACTCAAGGGAGGACTATCAAAAACCTTGAGGAAATAAGAATATGCATGGAACACTAAGCATTCTCTTCAGATCCTGGAGTCAGAAGGAGGCAGACAGTGGAAGAAAAAATACGGAAGTCCTTCAGTGCCTGCCATCAATCTTCAGCCCTGACAAACTGCGTCAGTCCTAGGGCAGGGGACAGGCGCTCTAGTGAGAGCTCCTTTCTTGGCCAGGAGGAGTCAGTGAAAGAAAGACTAACAGGAGACAACCCAAGCAGAAGTCTGGGATTGTGGAATTCTTCAAGGACTGTTTAGACCAGGGAGATCCAACCCCAGAGAAATCCTAGACGGTTGGAATCTTTAGAAGGTTCAAGAACAGTATCTGTGGGCACAGATTTCCCAGCAGCATCCTCTAACAGTGCAGATAACCTCCTAGAGTGGATATGAATTCCAAATGACCTGATTAAACAAGACCAAGGACCTCTTCTGGGGAAGACACGGGAGTTCTTAAAAGAAGGAAATCCCAGCTCCTGCTTGTTCACCGTTAGAAATGTCTACCTCCCCACTCTTCTAGATTCTCAGGCAAGAACCACACACCTAAAAGGGACATTCTAGTTCGTTCACATCAACAAGCCAACTCAACTCAGAAATGTGGTGAGCAGGAAACAGAAGAATAGTGCTGGGGAGTGGAAGGAGCTGCTGATGCATGGAGCTTGGGTTCCTCTCCTGGGAAATCTGTTCTTCAGAAGCCTTCGGTAGGACTTGTGAGTCCTTGCACAGGCCCCAGTGCGATTGGGGTTTTCTTCTGCAGAAGTGGGGCAGACTGAGGCCAAAGAGAAATTTCCCATAGAAGCATCTCTCAGCTAGTAAGCAAAGGATCCTAGACCAAATCAAATGTTTTAGGCCTGTCAGATGCAGTGATCATTTGAGTTTTGTTCAATCATGTTAGAAAATATACAGGTTTCTTCTTTTGTTTAATTGGAAAAAAATGGTTTAATTGTTTTTATTGTTGTTTTGGTTTTTTGTTTGTTTGTTTGTTTTGTTTTGTTTTGTTGAGACAGGGTTTCTTCTGTGTAGCTTTGGAGTCTGTCCTGGAACTCACCCTGTAGACCAGGCTGGCCTCGAACTCAGAGATTCACCTGCCTCTGCCTCCCAAGTATTGGGATTAAAGGTGTGCGCCAGCACCGCCCGGCTGGTTTACTAGGTTTTTAAACACACCTTTAGGGGCTAGCAGAATGATGCAATGGGTCAAAGTGCTGCATAAGCCTAACTAACTGCAATTCTTTGATCCCACAGTGGAAGGAACGGACTCGTTCCCTTGGCCGTCCTCGTATCCCACATGTTCTGTGAAACTCATATGCCCACATAGATCACACATACATTCACACTAAATAACTTCATTTTAGAAAAGTCTTTGTGTCTGTGAATAATTAACTGCTCAATGATATTGCACTCGTCCAGCATGTTCAAGGTTCTAGGTTCAAATCCCCAGCACCACCAAAACAAGCAAAATTAATAATAAAAAAAACACAACACTTTCAAGATCATCAAAGAAGAGGAGACAGACTACAAGAGGCAGAGTCTGCGGTGGACTGCTGAACATCCGTGTCTTCAGGGTAAGAGGACCGCTGTATACCCGAACTCACAGCAGCTGTAGCTGCATGCACCAGAGTAAACCAGTCCAAACTGAACTGAGGATGGAGGTAAGGCTCACCAAGACAAGGAGCCTATTGGTAGTTGATGTCTGCTGGGGGATGATAGACAGTTCTTCTGGAATGTGGCCCTGCTCTAACTTGACAGTGCTCTGACAAATGGTCCCGCATCCTGCTTTCATGCACATACTGGAAGCACTACTTGGACCAGAGGAGTTAAAATGCAGGGAAGGGAGTGAAAGGTGGAAAGGATGTAAATAAATACAAAAAACAGCATCACGCCCAGCGGTGGTGGCGCATGTCTTTCATCCCAACGCTCAGAGAGGCAGAAGCAGGTGGATCTCTGTGAGTTCCAGGCCAGCCTGGTCTACAAGAGCTAGTTCCAGGACAGCCAGGGCTACAAAGAGAAATCCTGTCTCAATTTAAAAAAATATATAATAACATCGCAAAAGGTTCATTATGAGTAGAAAAACGGGGTATGGAGTGAGTCACGGATGGGAAGGGCCCGAAGCAAAGATGGGAGTGAAATGATGGAGCACGTATAGACACCTGACGTGAGGCAAGACACGCCATGGCAGCCTGGTCCTCTTCACCTTTGCTGTCTTTGCCTCTGGCACATGGTGGAAGAGCCGTGAGGACACGTTGAGAATTCTGCCAAGGGACGCATCAGGTCCAGGGAGTGAAATGGCTACATTACCAGCGTTTTTCCTTTAAGAATACCCTTTTAAATTATGCCGCAAGAGAGTACATGAAATGGAGAGAGACTCACTGTGCGGTGGTTCTAGTAGGTGCTGGAGGTGACCGAGTGGGGGTGGGTGGATGAAAGCACGTTGTAAACATGTATGAAATTCTCAAAGAGTAAATAAAAAGTTTTTTAAAGTAATTTAATTCTTTTTTTCATTATAAAAGGATTCTGGGAGCCAGTGAGATGTCTGGGGACTGTCTAGATGGCTCAGTGGGTAAGGTGTTTGCTTCATAGTCCCGGTGACCTGAGTTCAGTCCCTGTGTCTTACATAAAGGCAGAGGGAGAAAGAAGACCCCACAAAGTTGTCCTCTGACCTCCATGGGGGCCCTGCGGCATATGTATATCCATACATCATGTATACAGATTACAACAATAAACAATTCTTACAAAGAAAGGTATCTGCGATGTTCTGAAATCAACAAATTGACAAGCTGTAGCCTGCTATTCCTGGTCTACTCAATTTCTGCTTGTGGCCCTGAGAAAGTTATCCTGGGAAAGGGAGCTGTGGTCACCCTGTCCCTGCAGGTAGCTTCGGGACAGCCTTGTTTTCTCCTCCTTAAGACATTTCCCCAGTGGAGGGGCAGGAGTGGAGGGAGGCACGGATATGAGGCGAGGGAAGCGTCCCTGTTTGGTCCTGGTTTACTGAATGGCTTCCCACAGCAGAGCCCTTGTTTGTCACATTTAGCTTCAGGAGGTAAGACAGGATGATCCATCCCTCAGGCCCGGGCCTATAAAAGCTAGGGAACTGGCATCTGCAATCTGCCATTCACTGCTTTTGCCTTCTCTGGTTGCAGTTATACTGCTGCTAAAACGCTGGCTCCTGCCTTGCCCACGACAGAGTGAGCTTTTAACTGGTAACTTGGTCTTTGGAGCTTACTTCACTCCGAGCTGCATAAAATGCTGGAGTGGGGGGGGGGGGGTTGAAGAGATGAATGGGATCTGTCAAAGTGAGGAAGGAAGGCACTACGGAGGGATGTGAAAAAGAGACCCAGGAAGCTAGATCTTTGCTGGATGTAATTTCCAGGGATCTCATAGACATGGGCCTGGGTGTTCTAGACATTTCTCAGGCTTCCAGCTCCAGCACTGCTTTAGGTAGTGTAAAGAAAAGACCAGGAAAGTCCAGCTTCAGATAGATAGTGAATAGCAATCTCTTTACCTCCTTTGAGGACCAGAAGCTGCCAGATTCCCCAGTACCCTCCTCTAACAACCTGCCAGCCTGCCAGCAGTCAGAGTGTTTTGAGGACTGTCCTAGGTTCATTTGGAAAGCCATTGCCTTGTGTGATGGTTGCTTGTCAATTTGACTCTGTCTCAAATCGACTAGAGCCCAAATAATAGGAAAGGGGGAACGGAGATGTCCAGAGCAAGATGAAGTGCCATGGACTGAGCTGAGAGCTGTCATGGCTTGGGCAGGGAGGGAAACTGGACAGCTGAGAGGGACATCCAGAAGAATGACACCGCTCAGCCCTTCCTGAAGCCAGACATTAAGATTTATTCAAGACGTATGTCCTGCGTGTTCGCAGGGAGGATTTCCTTTCTCCTTATCCCTAACAACGACTTCTGGCTCCAAGAGCTTGCTTCCATCATGGTGCTATATCTTGACTGCCAGTCAGAAGCACCCCAGGAGCTTGGAAGAGTGTATTGACACTCTTCAAAGAGTACCAGCAAACATCTAGATTAGTTAAATCAGTCAACGAGGGAAGGTCCTAGGGGCCTTTGCTAGATTTTAAATACTTCACCTGTGTGATTCGAATGTCCAGCCAGCATTGAGGAATTGTGGGTTTAAATGGTTTACTTGTTGCATTTTTTCCAAGTCCACCAAAATGTGGAGCTTTACTGTCTTCCTTAACTCCACCCAAATAACCATTTCCCCAAGGAGTGGGTGTAGAAGGTAGCTGTGGGCAGACAACTACATTAAAGTTTAGAATCCTGGGCCTAAGAAATCCCTTGGTCATTTGTTGTAATAGGGAGTGGCGGGCTGCGTCCCTGGCACCCGGCCGCCCGCATGGCTAGCTTATGCCCTGAAATAATTACACGGAAACTGTATTCTTTTAAACACTGCCTGGCCCATTAGTTCCAGCCTCTTATTGGCTAGCTCTTACATATTGATCTAACCCATTTCTAATAATCTGTGTAGCCCACGAGGTGGCTTACCAGGGAAGATCTTAACCTGCATCTGTCTGGAGTGGGAGAATCATGGTGACTGCCTGACTCAGCTTCTTTCTCCCAGCCTTCTGTTCTGTTTACTCTGCCTACCTAATTTTCTGTCCTATCAATTAGAGGCCAAGCAGTTTCTTTATTACTTAACCAATGAAACAACAGATAGGAAGATGACCCTCCTCCATCAGTCATTTTCTTAGTCAGGTTCCAGCTACCCATTCTGTTCTTCAGTTCCCCTGTCCTCTCCTGTCCTCTCCTCCTCTCCCCTTCCCTGCCCCCCTCATTCTCCTCCTCTTCTCCTCCCCTTCCTCCTTCACCATCACCTCCTCTTCTTCCTTCCACAACCCCTCAGTGTTCCTGAACAGTATTAAGCTCTCACCTCCGATTCCTGTCTTGTGCCTATCCAAGTAGTCAAGGCAATCAGCTTAAGACAATCTTTTAAAACAGTCCCAATTCCCTCTCCAAAAAGGATTCTGGAACCAGCTGGTGCTATGACTGAAATTTCACCCCAGATCCACATGGTTTCAACAAGGACCCAAAACGGTCTCCTCATTCTATCTCCACTGGTTCTGGAAACCATCACAAAGACATGCTCTTCTATTTCCATCTGAAGAAGCAGGACCCAGATCTTGCAAAGGAGGCCCAGAGCTGGCAAAGCGTTTGGAGAGTGACTGTTTGTGTATTCACTTGAGGGAGTCTTTGTGTACTTGTGGGTGTTTAGCCCTTATGGCTAATATTCAAATTAAGCCCATTTGCAGGCTGACGAGATTTTTCTAAGTGCACATGAAAGCATCCTTATTCATGACCTAAAAGCGAGGCAAGAGAGGGAGATGGGTAGGGGGAAGGGGGAATAAGAGGGAAAGGCTTGCTACAAAAATGCTTTGTGATGAAAATGTAACATTTTAGACAGTAGATAATTATTGTGCACTGTCATACCTTAGCCTCCGAGCTACATGCTTTGGATTTGATGGTGACTCAGACCTTCAAGCCTGACATTAACAGCTTGGCCTAGAAGATTTTATGAATTCACATTTTGAACAACCCTTCTTGAAATAAAAGGTACCATCTAGGGTGGGCAAAAACACATTAAGCCCTAAATTATGAATCTCTATAAACTGGGAAATTTACTCAACAAACAGGCTCATTTTGCATATGGACCCAAACACATTATTTACCATGTATATGCAATGGTTATATACAGGAAAATGCATGGGATGTATGTAAGTCCTACAGACATGTATAGGATTCCCAGATAGGATCGTGAGAGCACTTTTTAACTCTATACTTTCCTTCCCGATGCTCCTTCAGATTACTAGACAATGATCCAGCATGGTTGCTCTCTCCACTAACCCTAGCATTTAGGAAGCTGAATCAGAAAGATTTCCATAAGTTAAAGCCAGCCTGGGTTACATAGTGAGTTCCATTCCAGAATGGGTGACAAGCTAAGACTCTATCTCAAAAAATGTCAAAGATGCCTGATCACTAGCTAACTCGCTGAGAGCTGTGGCTGCTTCTACTGGACTAGGCACTGGGCCCTCTATTGCACACATGGCCTTTTATTTCATTTTCGCATCAGTAGGAATGTATTTTACAACTGAGAAACTGATACTAGTTCCTATTAGGTACCAGCATGAGGATTCAAACCCAGCACCCTAGCACCTTTCAAAGTGTGATGCTTCCTGACATCAACCACCAAAGTTCCCTCCTCATCAAGAACAGTAACACCATTGTTGTCATTGTGATCATTGTCATCTTGTCATCATATCGGCTGTCAAAGCCTTCCTTTGTGCTAAAAGTCCCTTAATAACAATAATGGGTGATGAAGATAGCACTTGAGAGTTATTTTAACCTTGTTGCCTGCCATTGGCTTCTGATGACTGGAAATGTCTCAAAGCCATCTCCTAACTGGGATGGGGCTGGGAGAGCAGACCACCATGGATGTGACTGGATATGCCCACCTGATGGACCAAGACTATTTCCATCTGGCAGTCCATGCCTTAAGAATAGGGAATATGCTCACAGGGCTTCTGGGCCAATCAATTTTTATAAAAGAACTTTGAAAAAATATAGCAGCTAATATCTGTAGGTGGAAGCCTGTCAAACAAGATGATCCTTCTCTTTGTATTTTCTTCCTCTGCATCTGGTCCAGCAGGACTCTGTAAGCACAAATTACCTTCATGACAGAACTGCTGGTGGGCCCTGCCCACCAGCATCTCCTAGCAGGGCCTTCTTCTTTCTCCTAACCCTAACTCACCCGAATCCCTTACCTCCTGTCTGATTTCAGTGTTCTTTGCCTATTATCCCATTTTTCTCTTTTGGAAAATGCCAGCTCCTTTCCCCTGTAAATGTCTTTACTTTTCCCTTCTTTTATTTCAGCTCAAGCCACATTAAGGCTGCGAAGCACTTTGGAAAGTAGTGAGTATAGCAAGCTGGTAAATAGAGTTTGGGGATATTTTTCTTTCATTGGACTTTGAAAACCAATAGTAATTCACAGCCCTGGTAAATCTTTGTGTTTGCAGTGCTATTAGGTAGTCACAGATGGGGACAGATGGGGTTTGTGGCCATGACCTCAAATGTACAATTCTTGCGGGGAGGGGGAAAAGTCACTCCAGGTGAAGTAGTGTTAGCTTGATTAGCATTTCCAAAATTGACTTCTATGGTCTTCCACGTGTGAGGGATTAATAGGTACCACGGGGAGAAAAGGGTTTCTGGGTATAAATGACTTTGATAAGTACTGAGTTAGATGAGCTAAGTTCTACTACAGGATTTTGCCGAGCTTTTAATATACTAATGAGCGTCATGAATCTCCAAACGGACATTTAGAGGTTTTTCCATTCGAAGTGTGATCTGAGGACCGGCAGAATAGGCATCACCTGGGAGCTTGTTAGACATGCAGGAGCTGAAGCCTCCACCCCACACTTTCCCAGCCGGAACTGGCATCGTGACAAGATCATCAGGGGAGTTGTCTGCGCATTAAATTCTGAGCGGCACCAATTTAGAGTAGATAGCATTTCTCAAACATTTTTTTTTGTCCCTAGGACCCCTTTATATAGCCTCTTCAGGAATGTTCTTCAGAGAAATACCAAGGCTAGAAAGTCCCTCATAGAATTTTTTTTCTAAAGAAATGGGGGCTAACCCCCACATTTATAATCTGGGGGACTGGTTGGTTGTACGGCACCCAAAGATTGATTTTACAGCAGTTTCATGTCTTCTGAATCTTGTGTCACCAGAAAGTCCTTCCATCCCCCTTGTTCCCAATTAACTCATTTCCCGGGGCATTTTAAGCAATGCCATGGCTTCTTGGTCTGTTCTCTGGCCCAAATCACCTTGTTCGTTTCTTAAACCCAGCAGCTTCTCCTGGGTGCCAGAGCTCAGAATCCGAGCATGCAAAGAATGTTCCATGATCCCCTGCTGGAAATCATTACAAAGACAATTTTCTTGAAGCTAGGCAACTTTTCAGTCCGGTGTGTTCTGTTCAGTTAAGCTGTCGTTGTTTTTCTTTTAGGCCTTTAAGCTATTGTGCCAAACATCAAAATAACACTAGCTATTTTGTATTCAGATCTTGCAACTCATTTGGGGGCATTGTTAATATTTTATAAGAAAATTCTCTTTTTTCCATTCATATTTGTGATTTTCAAGTGTGTTGCTCTGTTGCATTCATAAACACGATTTTTATTAAGTCTTGGAGCCCTGGTTTTCTTTCTTTCTTTCTCCTGTTCTTTCTTTCTTTCTTTCTTTCTTTCTTTCTTTCTTTCTTTCTTTCTTTCTTTCTCCTGTTCTTTCTTTCTTTCTCTTCCCATGAAGGAAAAAAATTCTCCAGTTTTATGTTAAAAGTTAAAAGGAAAATAAGTTTTGGAATGTGAAAATTGCTTTTGCAAGAAAATTGCCCGAGATGCAACTCTTCTGTACAGTGGGTCCATCTGTGCCTAGACTCTGGGTCAGACACAGGCAAAGGTCTCAGGGTGGTTTCTTTGAAGGTTATCACGGGTGTCTTTGTCATGGCCACTTTCTGCGGCTGGACAGGATTGTGTGTTTAGAGACTAGGGAGACTAGATAAAATGACCAGAAGGATAGCACTTAAAAATATTTGAACTTGAGGAAGAATGCCAACTCCTGAGGCTGCCCACTGTTGGGCAAACAGTGCTCCTGACTTTTTTCATACTCCCACTGACTGCCCTGTCTCCTACCCCCACTGACTGCCCTGTCTCCTACTCCCATTGACTGCCCTGTCTCCTACCCCTGCTGACTGCCCTGTCTCATACTCCCACTGAAGCAGAAACAACAGTGTAAAGGGGACTAGACTATAGAAACACCTCATCATACAGGAGATTTGAGGCTTTATCCGAATTTCTCAGTAGTTCAAAGATACCAGAAGTGCTATGGTCCAGGGTCTCATCCTTTAAAGGGACATGCAAACTCACTGAAAAGTGAACCACAATGGTTCCTAACCCTTCTAAGTATTACTATCAGGGCACATTCCATAATAGTGGATTATTCTACGGGAAGTCTTCTCTCTACTGATAACCCACTGTTGCCATGGATTAGGAGGTTTTCCCCTGCTAGAAATCCATGGACCTTTCAGCTCAGCAAGGTCACATAGACTTAACTCTGTCATTCATTGCTAGGTGAAAATAAATACCAGCAGCTACTATTTCTTGAACATTCTCTGTATACTTGGCACTGGCCCTGGCACTTTTATTTGCATTATCACTTTATCTAGATTAGGAAGTTGAGGTTCCGAGAAGTAGAAAGTCGCACAGCTAAGAGGTAGAACCTTGGAGCGAGTCCCAGTCTGTAGAACTTCCAAGTTGTATCCTTTACTCCTTGGGCTGAAGGATCACAGAAGTCACCAAAGAATCCAAAAAGAAATTACTAAACACATGTGTTTGCCTCATCATTTTAGGGCTACCCTGAAAGCAACTGAGATTCCAGGAATCCGAATAGCTGACTTGAAGAATTACCAACAGAGCCAGTTCCTAAAATCCACCTCATACCCCATCATCCAGCAATGCCAGTCTTCTTCACGGTGCTTGCTTACACTAAGTATGCTCTACTCAAGCCTTCACACTTGCTGCCCAGTGCTTACAACACCCACTTCCTCTCTTCCTCCAGCACTTTGCTCAGTTGCCGCCTTCTCTGCTGTCTTTCTCTTCCTTTGTTTCCCCTCTCCCCCAAAGACTTATTTTCTGCGCTAGCATAGAATTGTACCTACAAATTTATTTATTGTCTGTGTCTTCTCAGTAGAATGCAAGGCATACAAGGGCAGAGCTTTTTTGTTGTTGTTGTTAAATCTTTTGTTTAGTGTAGTATCTATCCTGAGGCTCAAGCACTACCTCTGGCATGTTGTAGAAGCTCAATAACTATTTATATGATGAATGATTGACTATGAAGGTAGCTTTCAACATGGTTCCCTGCCTGTGTCATATCTACAGAGTGGGCCATGGCCTTGGAGATAAAATAGCAGGTGATCAGGTAAGAGATGTGTGACTTCACAGGTAAGAAGACACAGAGGGGAAGTAGTTCACGTCCCAAATGACAAAAGCCAAGCATCTATATTCTAGTGCCTCTTCACAGCAGTTTTACTCTTACTATCTGGTGATTGAGAAATGAATAGTGGTGATGAATTCATCTGTCATTTATAAACAGTCTAATTGTGTAGCCTAGACTGACTTCAAATTGGCATTCCTGCCTCAGCCACCTGAGAGCTGAGATTACAGGTATGTACTACCACACTGAGACATATCTTAAAATAAATATAGATTTCTTTAATCATTCTCGCACTGGCCTAATGCTCGGAAAACAGGGATATGTAATTTGGTGCAATGTTTTAAGATAAATGCTTAAGTGTCTGGCATATCTTGGCCAGAGTTTGACTTCTAGCATTGTCTCTTATTGTCTGTGTGATCCTGAGGACGTTAATTAAACCTTGACCTCAGTGCCCTTATCTTTACAAGGAAAATAGGAAGACTCAAGTTCAGAGAGTTGTTATGAATATTGAATGAGTCACTGCATGGGCAGCCTGTGTAAAGTGACTAGCATGTAGTCAGAGCTCCCCAATTTAAAAGTCACCATCATCATTGATCATTATTTGAGAACTCAGATACTGCTCCCCAATTAAAAGCTGTCATTGTCATCATCATTGTGGGTCATTATGTGAGAACTCACATAATAGTTCCATGTATACCAACTTGCATCCCTCTTGTAGAACCCCAAAGTCCTGAACCTCTAGTTCTAGGAGCCAATGCAGCTGGCACAAGGTATCCCTAACAGTCAAAGAAAATGGGTGGGAGGTTGGGTGTGTGGTTGCACACACCTTTAATCCTAGAACTTGAGAGACTGAATCAGGAAGACTGTTAGTTCTAGAGCAGCTAGTGAGTTCCAGTCAGCATTGACTGCATAGTAACCCGCCACCAAGAGCAACACCTTACAAAGCATTTTTTTCAAAATATTTATTTATTTATTTATTATGTATACAATATTCTGTCTGTGTGTATGTCTGCAGGCCAGAAGAGGGCACCAGACCCCATTACAGATGGGTGTGAGCCACCATGTATGTGGTTGCTGGGAATTGAACTCGGGACTTTTGGAAGAGCAAACAATGCTCTTAACCTCTGAGCCATCTCTCCAGCCCTTACAAAACATTTTTAGAGGTGGATTGCGCCCTGGCAGCTAGGGGACCTAAGCATAGTTAGAATGGGGAGGGATACCAGAACAAAGTCAGCGATGAGCATGATTTCAGGAGGATAGCTAGATGTACACATTTAAGAGCGGAAGCCAGCAGCTACAAGAAGGCCTTCCAGTGCTTTTCAAATACTGATTTAGCTAACAGTTGCTGAGAAAGACAGTTAAAGATAGTAATCACCGAAGGACCTTGCTATAAATGGCAAGCATCTTATCGCCCTGGAGTGTATGCTCTTCACCTGTAGTGAGGCTGCTTTCATCTCTACCTTATCAGGCCTCGCATTATAGAAAGAAGTCTTAGTGCCAGGCACTAACCCATCACTAGAAGGTTGTTTATGGGTGACCTGAACAGTTTCTCTTCAATATATCCCTGTTCACCCCCTACCCCAAATGAAAACTCAGGAAGGCTTTTTGAAAGGTCCTGGACTGCTAAGCTGGGCAGCCGCACTTAGTGCTAGGCAGTGATGCTTTCTCTTCTGTCTGTCATTGCTCTGCCCTGAAGAGCTCAAATCATAGAAAAGATTAACCAAGGAGCCTAGTGAGTCCTGGGGGTTCAAGAGATCTGATAAGAAGGAGGTCAAGTATGGAGATCTGTGAGGGTAAGGAGAAGTGGCCACCCCCTGAAGCTACACATTATTGGATAGGAACTAGTTCACCTACGGAGAGAGCTCACAAGCTGTGCTCTAGGCTGATTAATTTGATGAGGGAGTTGAGCATATTCTGTGATTTTTTTGCTAAGAATGGGCAACAGAGCCAATTAAACCTCACCTTCCTAGGGAAGAAACTGGGAATCCCAGCTTCTGGGTTTATTTTAGGAAACCGATCTTTCTGGGGGGAAAAAAACCCTTCAGTAGCACATGGCAGTATGCCACAAAAAGGCTGCTTCTTCTTGACCTTCAGTCCAAACTCCTGCACACACCAGAGATTTGTGTCCCAAACCAAGGACCTTAAAATACTGCTGCCGGTCTTATACAGATAGATCCACTAGTGCCCCATCATCATTTCTCCCAGAGCATCAATTCCATTCTCCTTGTCGTGCAGAAGACCATTTGTAATTGTCTGGTCCTTCCCTTGGCCTGATGGGGAGTTCTGCTCTGTGGCCTCATTTGCATCAACAAACGCAGACTGGCATCTGTCATCTTAGCACCTTAAGCCAAGGATCTAGAGCAGCAACCAGCAACCTTCTGAGCCAATACTTTGGATATTGAATTCAAAAATGACAGTGTCAAATTGGGGCTAATTTGCATAGGCTTATCAGGTTAATTACTGCAATGTCTCCAGGAACTTAAAAATCCCTGAATTCTTAGACAACCAGAATGCTCAAAGTCTGTTGCTATGAAACTTGGACTGTAAATTACCATGAATACCATTAATCTGTTCACTAGGAGGTTAATTTGCAATTTGTTGGCAAATCACATGTGGATCTTATAGCAAGAGTGTGGGTGGTGTTTTCCTGCCAACTTGTGGCCCTGCCTATGTTTGGGGGTGTGTGCACGCGTACTAACACTCATGTGCGTGCATTCACCAGTGCATATACACACAGTACTGGGATAGGTACTTTATGGAAACTTACTTCCTTGGTCTTCCCACTGTCTCCTAATCTCACCTGGATCTTCTGGCACACCCTGAGTCCCAGGGCATGTGTTCTCCACTTGGAGGGCTCCTGCACAGAGCACTGCTTGGCCTAGTGCCAGCCATCTTATGTGACATTAACTCCTCCTGAGACAGAAGCACCAAGGTGTCTTTTAATGACTCCGGATCATCTGGCCTTTTTGGAAAGATGTACTTTTGACTTAATGGTTCTCAAATTGTTTTTGCATGCCCGTGATCTGTGTCTGGAAGAAACAGAATGGGAAAATTACCTTGAGATGGAGATGGTTACTGTACCACACTGGGGGATGGGAGCGATTGGTGAGCATGACTATCAGATGTTACTCTTATGACTACTGGCAGGCTTGGTGACCCAAACCGTATTAGCTCAATCTCCACAAGAGACTGGTACAACCAATCATTTGAAGAAAATCCTTGCCTGATGTAGAGGACAAACTGGGGGAGTGACTGAAGGGGTGTTAGAACTGCACCCAGAAGTAGCTAACATCTCAGGGTAACACATCTCCTTTAGGTAGAAGCATGGGAGATTCAAATATGTGCTGAGAAGAAAGACTTATTAGGCGATCTTAAAGAGAATAAGAATATAAAGCCCCCATTCTTTGGTGCTCAGGAGGGATCTTCAGGAAATTCCTAATGCTTCAGGGGACCCTCTGAAAACCTGGGTTGAAGAAGCATCTGTATCCATCACGGTGATGCCTACCCAAAAAAATGAAGGCATGCTACAAGTTTAGAAAGGCTCCAAACTGGTTTTGCTTACCGATCTTACAAGAAAATTTTAGAAAAGAGATTTATCTTAGATGGAAGAACATGGGATGTTCAACAGAGATAGTTAAGAGAGCTGCACCCCCAGAAAGTGGGACTGCTTACGTATCTCCAACAGTCCTCTTCATCACAATCTCCCCTGCCCGAGGGCTGGAGAGATGGTTCAGAGGTTAAGAGCATTGGCTGCTCTTCCAGAGGTCCTGAGTTCAATTCCCAGCAACCACATGGTGGCTCACAACCATCTGTACTGAGATCTGGCGCCCTCCCCTCCCCTCCCCTGCCCGTTCATTCACAGGAGATTCACTGGGGCTGGAGGAATGAGTTAGCGGTTAAGATCACTGGCTGCTCTTCCAAAGGACCGAGGTTCAATTCCCGGCACCAACACAGTAACTCACAAACATCTGTGACTCCAGTTCCAAGGAATTCAACACCCTCTTCTGGCTTCCAAGGCCATGGGACACAAACATGGTGCAAAGACATATATGCAGGCAAAAATTTCATACACACAAAATGAAATCAGTAAGTGTAAATTTTTTTTAAGAAGTATTAACTGAGCAGGGGTAGTGATTCATGCCTGCAAACCCAGCAATGGTGAGGGTGGGAAGCGGGATGGTAGGTTTAAGGCCAGCCTTGGTTACATATTGAGTTCCAGGCCAGTCTATAAAGTGAAGCCTGTCTAAAAATTAAAAACAAAATACTGGGTCTGGGGATATGGTGAGCAAAACAAAGGTCTTGTCCTGCCCTCCAAGAACACACATTCTAACGGAGGCTATTTAATTCTGCCTAGGGAAAGATGAGGTTTAGAAAGGCTTCTCAGGCAAGGTGACTTCAGTTGAGTCTAGAAGGTGATGTTAGAGATTTCCAGGCAGCCAAGGTGGCAGAGAGCATTCTGAGAAAAGGCATAGCAAAGTAAGTATAAGTGTGAAAGGAGAAACTTAGTGTGATCCCCATTTTAAAGCAGTAAATGCAAATTTGCTCAGTAAAACATCACCCCAAGCCAGACGGTGGATGGCGTACGCCTTTAATCCTAGCACGCAGGAGGCAGAGGCAGGTGAATCTCTGTGAGTTCGAGGCCAGCCTGGTCTACAAAGTGAGTTCCAGGATAGCTAGGACTGTTACACAGAGAAACCTTGTCTTGAAAAACCAAAAAAAAAAAAAATATCACCCCAAATTTCCACGAGTGGCCCTGAAAAAAAAACACTGTCCCAGAAATAAGTATCTGTAAACAGATTTCTCTACTCGGCACCATTATCGACATCAGGATGACACTTTTCCACAAAACCGTATGTTAAAGGCTGGGGTGTGGGCTGGGCAGGCATGCATCTTAGTGGCAGAGCATTTGTGTTGTAGGCATCAGCTTCTGGAGTTCATCTTCAGGACAGTAACTGTAGTAATAAGGGCAGCGGGGCTGCGTCCCCAGCACCCCGGCTGCCTGGCTAGCTTATGCCTGAAATAACAACACACAAACTGTATTCATTTAAACACTGCTTGGCCCATTTCTATCTAGCCTCTTCTAGGCTAACTCTCGCACCTGGACTAGCCCATTTCTTATCATCTGTGTAGCACCGGTCTTACCGGGAAGATTCTAGCCTACGTCCATCCTGGATCAGAGCTTCATCGTGTGCATCTTCCTGGGAGCGGGGAGCATGGCGTCTCTCTGAGGCTTCTGCTCCAGAGAGGAGAGCTGTGGAGTCTGAGCTCACTTCCTCTTCCTCCCAGTGTTCTGTTCTGTTTACTCCTCCCACCTATCTTCTAACCAATCTTCTAGCCAAGCAGTTTCTTTTTATTTAACCAATGACCTTCCTCCATCAAGTAACAGCCACAGAGAAGAGAGCAAAGGAAAGCATGTTGGTGGTAACAAGAGAAACCAACATGAAGAATAATAGGAATAAAAATAGCTAGCATTTATTAAGAATTTTTTGGAGCCAGGCACATCACATATACTCTTCATAATAACACCATGGAGTACATACATTAGTAATATAAATAACAATGATAATGGGTAATGTTATTCCCACTCTACCCATTTCATAGATGATCGACAAGAAGCTAAACAAGTCCGTCAGTCTCAGAGGTATAACTCAGCTCTCTTCCATTGATGAGGTTCTGGGGACTTGTTTTTCCTTGCTGGTTCCACGCCTGCCTACATGGGTCAGAGGTTGTCTGTAACTCCAACTGCCTACACGGGTGCACCCTCCACCGAGGAGACGACTCTAGGCCAATCTGTAACAGGGGCGCTCAGCTTATCCTCTCACCACATTAAAGAAATGACAGAGGGGAGAGATGGGATTATAAACTCAGATGCCCAAACAGCCAAGACTGAAAGAGTCAATGTACTCATTAGGAGGAGATCAGATATCATGCCCAAGGAGTGTTCTCTTTCCCTTTTTAATTGTTCTTTTAATAAAAACAGCCCAGGAGTTTAAGTACAATAGTAAATGGAAGCTGACACTTCACCCTATAATGAGACTACAGAAGGAACGAAGGGCACTGGGGTGACCCAGAGAGTCTCTCATCCAACAGGGACACTATCACTCAGTTCCATCAAATTAGGATTTGGTGGATCCTTAAAGCACTGCGTTACCAGTAGGATGTTGGTTTTTTTTTTTCAAGAGAAGCCAAAAATGTGGATCCTCACATGAGATCTAAGTATTTTTACAATAAAATAACATTTATTTATTGACAGATTTGTGTGTGTGTGTGTGTGTGTGTGTGTGTAGACAGTTTGTGGAATTTAGTGCTCACCTTCCATTATGTAGGTTCCAGGGATCAAACTTAGGTCATCAGTCTTGGCAGCCATCTTGTCAGGACAATTTTCATATATTAACAATAAAAACAATTTATTTTTATATGTTAACAATAACAATAAAAAAATCATTAAGGGGCTAGAAAATGGCCTAGAGATTAGGAACACTTGCTGCTCTCACATAGGACCTGGGTTCAATTCCCAGCATCCACAGTAGTTGGCTCACAACTATTTGTAACTTCAATTCCAGGCAATCCAACACCCACTTTTGGCCTCTGTGGGCAATGCACACATTTGTAGACATACAGACATGTACACACACACACACATAGTTTGTTCTGATCTTTTTTGTTGTTATTTGATAGGGAAGGGGTTTAAAGAGAACATGAAATTGGGTTGTTAGGGAGGTAGGGAGGACCTGGGAGGAGTTAGGGGAGAGAAAATATGATCAAAATATTTTGTATGTAAAAAAATTTAAATAAGTAAATCATTTCAAAAGTCATTGAAAACATGAGGCAAGCTTAACAAAGTTCCCCTGCTTCCCTGGGTGAATTTTGAATGAAGTAACTGGAGTCTCCTTTTTCCTAATACATAAAATAGGTATAAAAACAATACCTGTTTCAGAAGATAGTTATGAGAACAAGGTGAGGTCACATACTGGGATACCTGTCACATATAAGTGATTAATGCATGATATCTATTTAGATGATTATTATTCCAAGTATTTTCAATGTATAATCTAAAGATGGGCTATTTCTAACTCACAGGGAAGTCTTTACCCCTCAGCCCTCAATAGCCCCAATGCTGTAACCCAGGCAGGTTAGCTCCTGCTTGCAGACAAAAGAGCCTAAACACACTTAGACAGCTGAAGAGCACACGCACGGAGAGGAATGCCTTTATTCTTTATGCCATGATTTACAAAGGCAGCCGAAGGCTGAGGAGGGACTGGAAAGGCCTGCAGAATGATTTCAAGCAGAATTCGGAGGGAGACTGAGGCCATAATTTCTACTACTACCTCTGGCAAACCTAGAGATGCTCAAGGTTTTCAGCAGAGCTGTAGGCTGCTAAGCCAAATCTCTTCTTTTTCTTTTCCTTTTGTTCACTCCTCTCCGCTGCCCCCTGGCCCCGCCTTCATTTCTCTTCTTTTTCTTCTTCTCCCCACTTCCTCATTTTAGTCCTTGGCTCTCACCCTGGCTGCGCATAGGAAGTTTTTAAAAAACTACTCGTGTATAGAGATTCTGTGACCCCCTGTCACACAGCCATAATCCAAAGTTCAGATCCTAGTGTGAACATACGTCCACCTTCCCAAGAACTCCATCTGACCCTAGAGAGCAATGTGTGGGATGCTATGGGAGCAAGCTGTGTCTCTAAGCCCTCTCGGCCATTTCACATCATGCTTTATTGGTCTCACACACACACATGCACGCGCGCGCGCGCGCGCACACACACACACACACTCTCTCTCTCTCTCTCTCTCTTTCTCACCTCTCTGAGCCTTGATCTCCTCACCCATCCCACAGGAATGGTTTGCTCTGGTGTTTGTGAGGCTGTGGCAAATCACTACGTAGTGTATAAGAGCGTTTTGCAGAGGCCCAGCCCTCTCTCCACAAGGGAGGCCCTGTTATTACAAGGTTAAGAAGGATGTGGGTGGGAAGGCAAGAGAGGCAGCAGGGAGCAAGCAGTATTACACATGGAGAAAAGGCCATGCACGTTAACAATGCAGCTCACAAATGAGAGCAAATTAATACTGGGCCCAGGGAGAACAGAACATTCACACACCAGGGGCAAAGCTAGGCCCTTGGAGCTGCTAGGCCTTGACAGGGAGAAGGAAGTGGGATCTCAGAGGGAGGAAGAAGAGGGGCCAAGTGAGGGAGACTTCCGGTGCTAGGGAGCTTATCTGACTGGAAGCAGAAGATAAGGTGTGAGCTACCCAGGAGAGAAAGATAGGAGGAAGAAGAAGGCGGAGGGGAAGCGCCCCACCTAGACCTGGGGAGGGAGCAAGTGGGAGCCTCTGACAGCCCCAGTGGAGGGCAGCAGTGTGGCAAGGTAGTAAGAACAAGGAGGCATATCCCTCCAATGTCAACACATTTGCCTTCATTCTCTAGCAACTGGACCCAGATCACCAAGCAGAGGATCACCAGGGCAGGAGCTGGAAACTACATTGCCAGTCCCCTTCTCCCACCACGGCTATCTTCTTTCTCTCTGTTCTGTAAAAACGATCAGGGGCCATGGACTAGGAGGCAGGGAGTCAAGCATCCCTCAATTCAGAAAAGCCCTGACAAATCTTTAGAAGCAAGAAAACTGAAAAGTGAGGGACAGTGAAGTAGACTGGACCCCTAGGTCAGGGCAATATTAAAAATTCTCAGAGGCACTGAGCAGTCTGAATGAGCAGCTCCGACAATCTGAGCAGGGCTGTGGAGAGCAGATATTGGGCCAGAAGCCAGTCGGGAGTGCACACAAAGGCCTTTGGGGGAGCAGCTGGTTACCAATCACTAAAAAAGGAATGTAATCTTTTTCAGGTAAGATGGTGTGATGGGGGTTTCCTAGGGGAATGTCAGCCCTGATCCTCCATTAGTGGACTTATTCCTAAATGAGTCTAGGATGCTCAGGCAGATAGCCACCTCTGGAAACCCAGGAGACCATTTTTTTTCTGCTTTGCTTCTATAACAAAGGTACATTAGATAGTGCCCAAACTGTTCAGCAGCAGTATGGGGTCCACGGTCACAGTGCCAACCCTTTGTCTAACTCCCCTGCATGAATAGTGCTAATATACCTGCTGCCCTGTGATCAGAACCCTACCCTTACAAGAAGAGCAGTTCCAGGGTCACAGAGCTTAGAGTCTGTGTTTATTTAAACAGGGAGGAACCATGGAATCAGCTAATCCAGCATTATCATTTAATGTGTGGGGAAAGCGAGACTTAGAAAGGGAAAGTGTAAGGCCACAGATGTCTGTTTGCTGCCAGAGCTGAGGTGAACAGCAAAATGTCCATGTTCACAGCCTAGGATGTTTCTCTTTCCTTCTTTGCTATTATCTCAGCTCTTCATTATATTTGAGCAAAAATGCCAGAATATCTTCAGGGCCAGCCTTACACATAGGTAAACACCATGTGATCAAGTGTGTCTCCTTGATTGCCTGTCACTGTGCCGGAAATTTTGGATCTGGAGGCTTTCTACTCTTTGGGGATCGAGTATAAACAAGGGAATGGGGAGCGTTGTTGACAGTTGCTGAGGGAAAGGCATTGTAAATTAGAGGCACGCTGTAGGCTTGAAGAGAACAGCAGCAACTGGTCTAAGAGATAAAATACAGGCCAGACAGAGGCGAAGAACCCAGGGCAAGCGTCTGAATCTGGGGCGTAGACCACTGTTGCTGGGGTAAAGAAAGAGAATTTGATTGCGAATGCACCCAAGCTATCCTCAAGTCACAAGCGTGGACACCCAGGGAGTTTTTCGCCCAGAAAACTATACTGTAACCCAGGAAGCTTGAATCACTGCTGGAGAGGGAGAAGGATGCGAGAGTGAAGGATAACATCAGGCTGTCTGGAGTGGCGGCAGGGGCACTTTATTAAGAGAAGCAGCCTGGGCCAGATGGATGTGACAAGGGAATCTATGAAGACATCGGGAAGAGCCCCAGCCACAAGAGGGATGGGCTCTATGGCTGCCAAGGCAGGCTGGGTGTGGGTTGTGTCTGTTCCGTGTCTTCCCCAGGGACCGTGTTGCAGGTGCTGTGGCCTGAGGCCAAAGTGCTTGCACTTCGTCCCTCTGGCTTTCTTTCTAGTTCTCCAGAGCTGTTCAGGGCAGCTCTGGGCTTGGCTCTGCTTCCTAGGTTCCCGGGCCTTCCCTTAATCTTCTATCAGCTCTAGCATTCTCAGAGCCAGATCTTGATGACAATCTGACAGGAAGGGAGACTGGAAGGGAAGAAGTGAGCAAATTTGCCTAGGAACTGGTTTTGCTTATCAGGACTCCCTGTTTCCTTGCTTCACATAGCCAGGGGCGGGGGTGGGTAAAGGTGAGTGCACCTGGAAATTTGGAACGTGTCTTGAAGATCCAGTTGCATAGCAGACATACTACAGTCTGTGCCCTTGGGGTTTAGAGTCTCAGATTTAACCAACTGTCAGTCAAAATGATCCAAAGAATAAAATCTTGCTTCTTTTGCAAAAAACACAAAAAAAGAAATGCTGAAAAGAATTATGTTTGTGTTGAATTTTATTTCTTGTCATTCTTCACTCACCAATATGGTATGACAACTACTCACATAACTTTTACATTGTATTGGATTTTTAAGTAATATAGAAGTGATTTAAAGTATACAAGAAGATGTGCGTAGACTATATGCAAATACTGTGTTATTTTAAATAAGGGAGATGAGCATCCTTGCATCTTGGTATCTGTTGATCTGTTGGAGTCCTGAAACCTTCCCTGTAGATACAATTATGTTGTAATTTAGATTGTAGAGATATTTGGGGTAGTCCAAGGAATGAGCTAAAGAAGAGAAAGACCCTCCCAGAGTTCCTCCTAGTTTTGTTGCAGGTCTCGGCTACTTGGGCAGAACACAGAACCTCAGCTAAGAGCAAAGGCAAGCCTTCAGCCTCTTGACCAGCATCTGTTGTCTGACATGAGCTCTGTGCTTTCTGAATGGAAGGTATCTTGGGAGCCTCAAGACACTCGCAATCCTGAGGCTCGATAATCTCATGAGAGGAGGAGGAGGAGGCTGCTATTGCCATTCATTAGAGATCCAGAGCCAGGACAGTTCTGCTGGCTCCATTCAAGCCCCCCAAACAGTCTCCCCAGTTTAAGGCAGATCATTACTAACTGGTGTGTCAGAGGCACCGCTGAGGGAGAGCGCTATTTCTCAGAGCAGGGACTGCCTCGGTGCAGGCTCGGTAGTTCTGGAAAGATGAAATTCAGTGCAATCAATCTGGGAGAGTCAGGCAGGATTTCTTTTCAGCTTTACCTCCCGGTAACCCCCTCCCATCTTGGAGACAGACTAATCCCTGACATTTGTCTAGTGGCTTTATACTTTTCAAAGCTCCTTCACATCCATTACTTCCCTCCAGTATCACAAACACCCCCAGAAAGCTGGCCTGGGAGGTGTTATTATCCCTGTTTGACCAACAAGAAAACTGAGGTCTCAAAGGAATACATGACTCATTCAGGGTCACGCAGCCATTTAGTCAAAGAACTCGGACTTTAAATGTTTCCTAACTTCCAGTCTTGTGATCCTCCTGCCTTGCAAGGTGGACTCTCCTACAGGACTATGGAGGTCTGTGCCTAGCACACCCAGCGCACAGAGAAGCTAATAAATGTTTGCTGCATGAATGGCTGAATGGATAAGCAAGGAAGGGAGAAAGATAAGTTCTACAATGGTTCTTCTTTTCGTTGTTTTGAAAAATGGTCTCACCATATCACCCAGGCTATCCTTGAATTCCTGGGCTCACGTGATTCTCTATACTCAGCTTCCAAAATATCCGAGGCTATCGATATGACCAACTACACCCACCTCTACTGATCTTTTTAAGCAATTAAAATAGAACAAATATGTTACATTATTTGATCGTTTTGACCAGGAAGGGAGGAGTACATGATCTTGCCCAGTTCACTAATGTCAATGCCAAAGAAAGGCAAGTGTGACACCTATGGGGAAAGCAATGGGGCTTACTCTCCTAACAAAGCTGCCTTCCAGGCATCCTTCACAGAGTACTGGCTCCCATGGGCCCTAAATCCAGTAGCAGGAAGGAGAATCAGCCTCACTGCAAGATCTGCCCCAAATTGTTTCTAGAAGCTTCTCTCTGGTCCCCACAAGTGGCTCTCTGAAGATCTGCTGTGAGTGTTACCTGAGAACACTGGCTGCTCTCATCTTTAGGATCTGAGCATGCTCCTCTTCCAGACCTCAGAGACTCTGAACCTGTCTCAGAGAAGACCACCTGGATCCAGACACACACACACACACACACAACCTTTTTTTGTCTCCCATAGAGCCTGGCACATAGTAGGTACCTATCAAATGCTAAGAAATGGACTGTCTGTGCTAAAGAAGGATGTCCTTCATCCAGTTAGAAAAATGGGAGAAAGGAGAGGTAAAGACACTGGTTTTCAAATGCTACTTTGCAGGAATAGAAAGTGGAGTTTGTGCCCCTCATTTAAGATCCCTGTGGTTTCTAACCTTGGCCCCACCAGTTCGAGTCTCCTGAAATCCAGGGGGCATTTGTTTTGCTTCCCCCAGCCTCAGTTTTGTGTTCTGTACAATGAAGAGGGCTCTGGAATGAGAAATGAATGCAAAGCAGCGTCCAGTTCAGCCAAGCGGCAGCTGGATTATCCGCACACCTCTGTTCCCGGAGGGAGGGGTCCCTCGGGGGCACCAGAATGTTCGTGAGGCCAGAATCCAGTTGGAAAAGAGGGTTTAAGACAGTGTTTACCAGTTCTGTGTTTAGTTCATCACCTCAGCCCCAGCTCTGGGCCGAGCCAGTCGCCTCCTTCTTTAAGATTCTGGTCACAGCAGGGGCTGGGTTTCTAAGGCAGGCGTGATCTTTCTCTTCCTACAGACGCCCGCCGCTGCTGCTAGTGTCTGCGCTGGGCACAGGCAGGGGCAGCGCGAGCGCGCGGGAGAGACGGCGCGCGGGAGGGTTCCCGGCTCCGCAGCAGTCACGCAACCAGGGGCTGGAAAGGGTCCCCAACAGTAAGTACTGAGACCCCAGCAGCCAGGCTAGGGCTCACCTGGGAAAGGGTCATATAGCCAGGCATGTGTAGGGTTGTGAGGTCCGCGGGGATTGTTAGGGTCCTCATTACCTCAGAGTGACTTGGGGGCAGCTCTGGCACGCGCCCCTTCCTTCTGGGCGCACTCCCTTCCTAGCTTCCCTGGGAGGGGACAGAGGATTACAGCGTTGGCGCTTTGGGGGGTGGCATTCCTCTCCATCCTCCACCTCGAGCCCCCCAAGGATTCCTTCCAGTTGCAAAGAGGCCCTCGGGTCGGTTCGCGGTGCCACGGAGCAGGAAATTGCAAGGCAAGATGCATGCGGGACAAAGGTTTGGATGTTGATTGCAAAGTGGCAGCAGGAGCGGGAAGTTTTCCTGCTGAGGGTGGGGGGCGGGGAGCTGGAGTGAAGAGGGTGAAGAGAGGCTAGGAGAGCCGAAAGCTGGAGGGGAGGGCAGCCCCTCTACGTGTTGGAACCCAAGCCCCTTGCCAGCAGCCAGATCCTCTAGGATCCTCTCCAGGTGAGAGCTTTGGTTCCCCTTGCAAGCAGCTGCGAGTCCAGTGGGGAAAGATCTGGGCTTCTAATTGCCCGTACCCCAGGTTGCAGGGGGGGGGGGGCTTTGAAGGTAGGGGAGGGTGCACAGCGGATGCTGATTGCATTGTGGGGAGGGGACAGCTGAGACCTGAGTGTCCTCCAAGCACGGCCAGGCTGAGGGCCATGACCACTGTACCCACCTACAGACGTATCATCCATTAGCAAATGAGAATGGGCAGGAACATAGCTGTCACTATTTCTCTCTTGACTGTAAAATTCAGAGGGTGTCAGGCCTGAGATCACAAAGACCAGTATCTACCTCCCTTCTATTTTTCCACCCTTAGCTACATGGGTTGGCTCACTAAGCTCTTAACCTCCCAGCAATACCAAGTCATATGCAATAATAACAATACTAGCTGTGGTTTGCTTGGAGCTCGCATTATTCTGTTCTATCTTCACAAAAATCCTGTAAGGTGAATAGTAGCATTATTCATATTTGACAAAAGAGGAAACGGAGGCAGAGAGAGGCAGGCCTTTGAGGCCATGACCCTACAACTAGTGAAAGGCAGAGATAGGATTTTTAACCCTACCTCTTTCATCTTTCTTCATACACATCCCCATTGGTAACTCTGGGACACATGATGATGACAAGCTGGCTTTGATGAAGTAACCAAAAAAAAAAAAAAAAAAACAGGCTGGTTTCCCTGTGGCAAAACTTATTTTAATTCTGTAGTTCTGAAGTCAGGGCCCAGTCCTAATGAATGTTGAATCAATTTTCCAAATCACCCCAATTACAAACTGTGGAGAAAGACAAACAGTGGGCCAGAACAACCCCGCAGATCCTATTACTTGATGCCCAATGATAATAATAATTGTTAGTAGCGCCTATAAATGAGCACTTACTTTGCCAGCATATTTCATGTGTTAAATTTTTGTAGCGGCATTTTGAAGCGCGTCCTATGAGGACTCTCACTTTATAGATAAAGAAATTGAGGCTTAAGAGTTGGGCTTCGAATCCAGATCCAATAACTGCAAACCCAGAGCGAGCTGGACCCACCCCTTGGCAGATCAGTGCTCGCAAACAGGAGTTTGTTCTTACTGCAGTTCCCCAGCTGGCTGCCCAGAACTCGGCACTGTCTTTCTCATTTCTCAGCTCCTTTTACACTAAAGCCGGAATTGCATAGATTGGTGGAGAGCAGGCTTCCAGAAGAAGCTAGAGTGTTCCGGATGGATTTGGGTTTTGTTGTTGCAATAAGTGCCATGCCTGTAACATCAATAAGTTGTTATGCTTTATAAGTTTTATTAATTAAACAAGTGTCTGGTTTACTGACTTGAGGTTATTAATCCAATATTATGGCTCTATCTGAGTACTTCTGTTAGGAGGTTATTTTTTAAACGTATTTGCAGTGATGGGCAAAACTGTCTTTGTATCCTCTAAGGAGAGGGGGTTCTTGTTTTGAAACTACAACTTTAGTAGCAGAAGCTGCAGCCTATACATGCATAATATCATTGTTGCACCACACTCCCAGCATGGTCCCTGTGAGCTGAAATCTATATGTAACTAAATCCCTCGAGGCTGTTCCTGGGTCATATCTAACCCTTTAATGGGGTCCTTTGTGATTTCCTACTATTTCCCCAGCACATCCAGAGAGCTAGCATTGAATAGACCCTCTTCAATATGGACAAAATAGGGCGTGTGAGCTCCTTGCCTTTGGTCTCTAGGACTATGGCTGGATCTTATGGAACCTGCTGTCAGCCTACCTTTCCTGCTGTTCCTACGAGAGGGGCCTTGCATGGATAGTTCCCGGGTGGTGCATGAGAGATGCGCTGGCAGCCCCAGTGTTTGCAGGGCTCTGACTCTCCTCTCTGCGCTCTCATCCGAGTCTGTTGCATCATTTCATAAAGCTACGTGAAAGGAGTCAGTGGGGAACTGTGCTCAAGTTAAAGTTCTGCTTGAATTTATTCTGTAATTTCTTCTAATTGCAGTGACTTAAGTACCCAGAGGTCTCCCTCTTTGCTGACTCTTCCTAACTATTCATTTGCTGTCACATTTGACATTCCTTTCCTGGAATGTCCTTCTCACCTTCACCACGCTGCCAGGGTAAAGGGAACTCTGCTGGGAGATACATTCCTCTGTGTTCCCGCAGCATCTGCCGCTGCCCTCTGTGCAGCCAGGTAACATGTGGGTTTGTGTTTGTTTACATGACTGTCTCCACATTAAGACTGTAGTCTCCCTGGAGGGAGAGGCTGGGTTCAGAGAAGACGAATTTTTGGTGCATATACAAATGAAGGAGTGAGTTAATACTATCCAAAACCGAAGAGAAGAGCCCCTCGTTCACAGCAAGGAATTACGCCAGCCTTGCCTTTATAAGAAGGTGAACAGAAAGAGAACTTGCACTATTCTTCAAGAAAGCCCTGACTCTGTGGGGCTTAATCCATCAAAACAAAATACACTATAATGCCAACACCTGAAGTCTCGGGAAAGGGCTCTCTTGGTTAATAGGCTACTCGGGTACAGTAACTGAGTAAGTTAGTTTTTTAAATTGAAAATTCATACAATATATTCTGATCATGGTTTTCCCTCCCCATCTCCTCCCAAATCCTCTTCACCACCCCACATATCCAACTCCACCCTTCTTTCTCTCTTTAGAAAACAAACAGGTAGATAAAAAAACAAATTATAAAATAAACAAACAGAGCAAAAGCACAACACACATACCCCAAACCCTATAAAACCACAAAGTTGGAAGCCATAATATGTATAAAAGACCAGTGAGATTTTAAAAAGTGCCCAAACAAAGTGATATGAGATTTTAAAAAAATCTACAAAACCACATTATTTTGTGATGACTATCTACTGTTGGGCATGGAGCCTGCCCTTAAGTGTGTTTTTTATACACAATGGGACTCCATTAGAGAAAACTGTTTTTTTCTTTGTAGTCAGTTGTCAATTAAATAGCTTATTGGTGGGGATGGGGGTGTGTGTCCTTTCCCCTCTCGGCACTGGGGCCCCATCTGAACCCATGTGTCCCCTGTGCATGCTGCCACAGTCTCTGTGAGTTCGTATGAATATATGTCCTGCTGTGTCTAGAAGACTTTGTTCATTTGGTGTCCTCCATCCCCTCTGGCTCTTACAATCTTTCTGCCCCTTTTTCTGCAGGGTTCCCTGAGTTCCAAGGGGAGGGATTTGATGGAGACATCCCATTTAGGTTTGAGTGTTTCAAGGTCTTTCACTCTCTGCGTGTTGTCCAATTGTGGGTCTCTGTATTTGTTCCCATCTACCTCAGAAGGAAGCTTCTCTGATAATGGCTGAATATGACATTTACCTATGGGTATAGCAGAATGTCATTAGGAGTCATTTTATCAGTGCTCCCTTGGCAGAACAGTAGAATTTGTTTTCCCTAGGCCCATGCCTCCCTAGTCTCAGGCTCTTGGCCACCAGAGCAGTGTCGGCACAGGCTTTATCTCATGGTGTGGGCCTTAAATCCAATCAGATAGTGGTTAGTTAATCCCACAATTTTTGTGCCACTATTACAGGCAGGTCACCGTTGTAGGTCACAGGGTTTATGGCTGGGTTGATGGTTACCTTTCTCCTCTGGTAGCATACAGAGTACTTCCAGTACCATGAACACTGGTCAGTAGGGGTAGGCACCTGCTCTACATTGCCACATTCAGTGAGCTGTATAGGTGTTATCTTCAGCAGTAGGGCCTTACCATCAGTTTGTGGAGAGCAACCAACAGCCTTGGCAATCGCCTGGGTTGTTTGGGGGTTCCCATGGGACCCCTTTGGCCAATGACTCAACTAGATGCAACCTATTCCTTGTACTGGGGGTTTCACTTGGTGGAAGATGTCTAGTTGGGGCATTGCCTCCCCATTATTTGATGACTCTTTTTAGATTTCTCTCTTGTATGTATATATTTTAAGAAGCTTCTACTGTAGTAGGTGTTCATGTGGTCTTGCTGTTAGTTGTCCCTCGCTGTATTTCCCCCTTACCCTCCTCCTCCTTTCCTCTCCTCATTTTAGCCTTCGTTACAGTCTGTCTCCTGGCTCTCCATGACTGTATGCTCCATTTTCCCTTTCTAGGGAGAGCCTTCCTTCTTCCCCAAAATCCCTTTCTCTATGCCTCACCTCTATGGTTATATGGATTGTAGCATTTGGCAGGTATTTTCTGCCTGTTGCTTTTATTCTTAGGCAGAATGTTCATCAACTTCACTTTTCTTTCTGACCCCAGTTCAGGAAAGACCTTAAAATTCCTTTTTCTCTCGCAGCAGGAAGATGCAATTAGGCAGAATAAAAGGTGTCTCATTGTCCTGAGGCTGCAGTTAACATCTCTGGACACCGCCTGGCAGGGTGTTAGGAGTTAACCAGGCCTCTATTCACATCCTTTCCATTGTCTAGTGGCTTCTTGACCTAATTTCTGCCTTGCATCTGGGGTGGACTGATTGAATAGGTCTGAGGTGACACACGAGAAGGAGCTAGGGGCTGCTCTCTCCCACGTCAGCCTGGTGCCTGTTGGTCATAAATCCTATGCTGAAGACACCCATTTCAGGCATCTCAGCCACGCACCAGGGTAGAGATGTACTTTACTGTCTTCTCAGAAGCTCCCTGAGAAAACACTGAGGGGAGAATCCTGTGCCCCTGCAAAGTCAGACATGAGAGACAGAATGTGGGAAAGTCCTGCTCACTGAGTTAACTATAGCCTTTTGCTTTCTTGTTAGCCTGTACTTGAGTTCATCCCCACGCCTTCTGCTACATATTTCCTGAATGATTTGGTCTCTGGGCCTGTCCTTTGTGCCCTCCCTCTCTTCTGTCCCAGGTCTGGCGCATCCCCCAGGACCCAGCTGCAGTCCTAGCCTTCCCCTCCTGTTTCTGGAAATCAGCAGGGGTGCAATAAGAGCAAGTAAATAACTTGCATGGTCCTTGCCAACTCTGAGATTGTCCTGGAGTTGACCAAAATCAGAGGCTGGGGGCATCCAAGGCTGGTGGCTTAGGCCATTGATGTTTAGCAGTCTCATAAAGAGAAGGGTCTTGGCACAGCCCAACAGCTGAATAGGCCCTCTTTTAGCTTCGAGAGGCTTTGCCCAGAGCCCTGTGCAGTCAGTGCCTGCCAACCATGCCCCAGGGAGGTGCTATATGAGTCCCAGGTCTTTGCTGCTGGAGGCAGCTACTTGGGAAGTTCCCAGAAACTCCTGACCACACCTGCTCCCTTGTCTGTCCTCCAAGCTTTGTTTACAGTTCAGCCCTTCACAGACTAAAGGCTGGGATCCAAGAGAAGAAAGAAAACTGGGTAGCCAGGGACCCTCTCCTGGCTTGGCTTTTTGTGCCAGAGCTCTATGGTCCAGCCTGGCATCAAAGAGCGTGTGCACCGAGGGGAACAATCCAGGCCTGCTGTTCCTTTCCCTGCCAACTCTAATTTTTTTTCTCGCCACGATTATGCCCTCTTACTTTCTGCAGTTCTCTCCCAGTCCTGTTTGGCTTCTCTTGATCTCCTCCTTCACAGCAAAAATCCAGTTTCTGGTGCCTGGAAAATTGGCCTAAGTCAGCAAAGTATCCTGGGCCTTTCCCTCATAAGTGTTTCCCACTTCTTACTTGCCCACTGCATCCCCATCTGAACTGGGTAGGAGCATCATACTGTCTGTTTGGCATAATAGCAATCCTCCTTCCAGAAGAGTTCTGTCCTCTGAAGTGCCCTATCTGAAGGCTCTCATTGCCATATTGTCCTTGAGCAGTAGTGGACGCCCTAATGATAACACTGGGGGCCACTGGCAGGCATCTAGAGGACAAGGGAAGAATTGGAAAGGGCCTCCGAAAAGTTAAGGTGACTAGAGATGGTGTCTGTAATGTTTGCCTTCCCTAAGCCTGTCCTTTTGCCTTCAAGGTCTCCAAGGTCCTTCTGTCCTGTTTCTCCTCTGCCATGTTGCCACTGCCTCTTTCCCTCTTGGCTCTGACGGCCCCCTTTCCTGTTCAGCTGTCTTCTCTTCTTGCTTGTTTTCCCCTTCATTCCTCATCTCTTTCCCTCTGGCTCAGTCAATCTGTCTTGGCCTCCTTCAGAAATACTTGGTGTCGAACACGGAGGTGGGGCTGGGGTGCCCAGGGTTCTTTAGAATGACATGACAACTCCTTCAAGCTCCCATGAATATTTCATCGCTCTAGTTCCCCCTCACTGCCTCAGCCAGTGACAGGTGAGAGGGGGCTAAAATGCAAGGATCTCCCCCACTAACTCTGCCACAGCTCAGTGGCAGCGGCTTCAGATCTTGTGACCCAGAATGCCATATGGCATCAGGCTCACATCTGGAACAGCCCTAACATCTGTCACCAGACTGGCAAGCCCAACAAGGAGAGTTTAGGAGCATGTCTGGACCTATTAGGCAGCATGTCGGGATCTACTGCATGCATAGCCCCTGAGGAGAAGAGAGGAAGGCAAGGGGGCAGCTGCAGAGAGGGTCCTCTAGAGCTTCCTTTGAGAGACATTTTAGGCCAGGTCTTTGGCAAAAATCACCCCAAGCTCCCAAATGTTTGTAGAAGAACAGATGACTTTGGACACTACTCTTTTCCCTCTTATGACAGATAACAGTTATTGCAGCCCACTGGGGGAAAGCTGGTCTAGACAATCAAAGAAAAGAATCCAGATAACAACAAGTTTTCCCAAAGATGCTTCTTCAGGCTCAACTGAAGAGGCAATTGCAAGGCCATAAAGACCTGGAAAGGAAGAGGGAGTTAGCACAAGGAAAATAACCAATTCAGCAACCCAGGGACTCTCAGGAGTGGGAAGAACCACAGACTCTGCCTACCCACCCCACTGCTTCTGGCCATTCTGAAAAGGTGATTGTATACCCGTTCTATTTCTAACCCTCAAGGGACTTGTAGCCCTGTTGTCTCCCCCCTCTCCCCCCGCGTATTGTAGTCTTGGACTCTTGCTTGGACTCCGTTCTCTCCCTACATTGGTCTTTGGCCAGATACATTGAGGAATGTCTCTTTGGGGCCAGATCGACTGCCGGGATTCGGATATGACATATATCTCCCAAAGATGCATGAATTGAAGGTTTAGTGCTCAACGGGCAGATCTGATTAGTTCCTAAGATACCTAATCTGATCAATGCATCAATACCTGGTGTATTCATAAAGCTTCATAAAGCTATGGTTTTGGAGGAGGTGACAAAAAGGCCCTCATTGCAAGAAGTGGGTCAATGGGTACATATGCTGTACAGATGTGTCCTGTCGTCTGTCCCTTCCTGTCTTTATGCTTCTTGTTTGCCACGAGAAGAGTTGCTTTGTTCTGTTACGTTCTCTCCACCATAAGCCACATCCTCACCACAAGCCTGAGACACAGCAGGGCCTATGCGAGGAGGTGATATTTAAGCAGAGAGCTAAAGGATGAAAGAGCATCCATGCGAAGAATGAGGAAAGGGATTTCCACGAAAGGATGGAGTGCGTACCATGTAAGCATGAACTAAAACCTGCAAAACCAGGGACCAAAAATAGGTGTTCCTCTTTTTAGATTGTTTTTCTCGGGTATCTATTATAGAAACAAGAGTCTGATCAATATGATCACCATCTATGGATCTGACTTTCACAGGGTGAACCATACCCAGTGGCCATTGACAATGGATTGTATGGAATGGCCAGAGACTTCTACTCTGTGTGCCTCAAAATTACTTCTACTCACTTATGCACCGGTTCACTTGGAAAACAACAGCAAGCACCAACTGTGTGCCAAACACCATAATAGGTATACTGTTAAACAAAAGCGACCCAATCCCAATTCATAGGGTTTATAGCAAAAGAGCCACAAAATGCATAATTCTGAAGTGTGATGACTCTCATGAAGGAAATGACAGGTCACAATAATAGAGCAGTTTCCAGGAAAGGCCTTTGTGAGGGAGTGATATTTAAGCATAGAAATAAAGGATGAATGATCAGCCATGTGGAAAATAGGGAAAGAGGTTTCCAGGAAAATAGAATACAAAGTGGGAAGGCCTTGAAATGGCAAAGACTTGTTTGGTATGATGAGAAACTCAAAGGTAGCTAATGGGGCCATATTGTAATAGTCAATAATAAGAATAGCATTGGGGAGGAAGGCAGGTGAGCCATGGAAAATAAGTTTCAATACTATTTACCAGCAATGGAGAATGTCTGAAGGGTTTTAAACAAGAGAATTACTGGCTCTAGTCTCAGCTATTGCAACACCTGTAAATGTCAAATTTAGAAGGGGACAGCAGTGATACTGGAAGGCCAATAAAGAGGCAGATGCAGCAATCCACAGGAGAACTGATGGTGACTTGCATCAGTGACAGCCATGGAGATGGAGAGAATCGGACAGATTCTGGATGTGTTTTGAAGTGACAGCTGACAATACTTACTGCGAAATTGGATGTCAGGGTTGAAGGTGGAAAGACAGGCTTCAAGAAAGACTCGGGTTTCCAGCTTGACTCAGTGCCGTGCACAGAGATGAAGAATGCTGAATGAGGTTTTAGAGGGAAAAAAAATCAAGAGTTCGGCTTCAGCCACATTAAGTTTGAGATTCCTGAGAGATATAAAAATAGAAATGTCGAAGAGTTTGAGGGCGCTCCTGAAGAAGACTGAGTAGGATGTAAGTTTGGAGAGAGTATCTACATGTTGGTTGTATTTAGAGCCAGGGTGCTACATGGCATCACCCCAGGAAAGAGAAGAGAGAGGAAGGAGAAATACAGGCCAGCGATCCAAAGAACTCCAAGATTTAGTGCTGATGGAAGAAAGAAAAACCTACAAGAGACTATAGAAAAGTAACGGGAGAAGTAGAAAGGCAATCAGGAACTAGTCACAGAAACCACGCAGAAGAGCATTTCCGGAGGGGGAGAGCAGCCATCTTTGTCTACATTTGGTGAGAGGTGGAAGGGCAGAACTGGAGAGTGGATGTCTATGGAAGACAGAAGAGTCCCTTAAAAGAGCAAATGCGGGGTGACGGATGTGAAAGCCAGACGTTCTGTGATCAAGGAGGGAAACAATGAGATGAGAAAGTATGTGTGGAAGTTTGGTTTTGTTTTGTTGTTGAGGAATTTTTCTGTGAAAGGGAGCAGGAAATGGATCAGTAACTTCAAAGAGATTGTGTAGTAGAAGGAGGTGGGTTTGTTTTGTTTTAATAAGGATAGACAGTTTTCATCAACACGGCAGCATGATTTTGGAAATGAATATCTTAAGGAAGAGAGTGAGTGGATGCCCAAGAGGGTAAAATGCTTGATAAGGTGAGAGAGGTTGATACCAGGACATAAGGGACAAGGTTTGGCATTGATAGAAAAAAAAAATCCTTCACTTTACCAAGGTAAAGTTGTATACATGTGTTGGTGTATGCATTTAATGGTAGTGAGATGGGGGTGATCTATGTGATAATTTCTGCCTTTTTTGCCTCATCAGCTGAGACATCTTGAAGTTTCCAATTGAGCTGATAGGAAGACTGGGAGAAAAGAAGAGGAGCTATAAAAGACGCATACTAGAGAGTGAGAAAGTAGTGGCCATCCATCAGTGAAAACGGGCACCAGATTTAAGATCACTAGGTTAGCGTGAGAGCCAGCCACCCAGCTGTATAGTTTGTCTGAAGCTTCCTCCAACAACTGTTAAGACTACATAGGATTGCATTCATCAAGGGTGAGGTTTTACCTGGCGATTCTGGCAGAGGGAGAGGAAAGAAGTGTTGAAGGTGCTTGAGAGAGAATTACCATAGTGGAAGACCAAAAATTTATAGTCTGTAGAAAAGAGGACTTGAAGCTAAGAAAGAGCTTAAAGGATAAAAATGGTGAATAAGCAGGACGATCTGATATTTGAGAGCTAGTAGATAGAAAATTGGCTCAAGAAAAAATGGGGAAGGAGATTTACAGGGAGTGTGGACAGTGAATAAGTTATCGTCATACATTCTGCTGCATCCTGCAATGGGAACCCTTTGGAAGAAAACCGGAAGTAGAATAGAGAGCATAGTATATAATGGGGTGTCAGCACTGGAGATGTGAGAGTTAGTACAATACTTGATAGTATCTAGGTTTGACAATGAAGGGAGCTCAGGGAAAGAAGTTGTTTTTAGTGGCTTCCCCTATCACCTTGTAGATGTTGAATTCACCAATAGTGATATCAAAAGTAGGAGTGGGCCCACCGTTTCATAGCTATTACAAAAACAAAGCAATAAGCAGAAAAGAAGTCATAGCTAGAGGGAAGTGGTGTAACCACTGTAGGAAATACTATGGCCATTCCTAAAAGAAAATTAGAGTTCTCGTAATATCTGGGAATCCCACTTCTAAGTTGGGTTAGTCACTTTTTCATTGCTGCACGAAATGTTTCTTTCAGAGAAATAATTTTAAAAGAGGACAAATTTGGTTTGTATCATGGTCTCATAGATTTCAGTACACAACTGGCTGGTTCCACTGACTTTAGGCCCATGGCACAGCAGAAGCACCATGGAGAAAGGTGCACACACCATGGCAGCCAGAAAACAAAAAGAGAAGCAAAAAAGGGACAAGATTGTGTCTCTCTGGAGTACTCTTCTAGAGACTTCTTTACTCATTCAAGCAAGGCCCCCACCTCCCATGCTCTACCCCCTCCCAATAACACCATCACATTATATATCCATCAAGGGATCGATCCTTTGGTTGACTCAGATTCCTGGAATTTAATCACTTTCCAAATAGCAACCAAGACCTGGAGGCATGAGCCTTTAGGAGAAACCAAGACATGGGTATGCTCCCCCTAAAAGTAAAATCAAGGATGCGGCCGAAATTTCTACATCTGTATTCATAGCAGCATTATTCGAAGTAAGCAAATGTTGAGAACAATCAGTGTCCATCAACAGATGAATAAAATGTGGCGCATACATAGAATATGATTGAATCTTAAGAGGAAGGAGGTGCCGACACAGGCTACAATATGGCTGAATCCTGAAGACATTCTTCTCTCTGAAATATGCCGACCACGTAAGTTTCCGTTTGTCAAGAGGAAAGCTTTCTGGAAATGGATGGTTGTGAGAGTTGCGAAACAATGCGAGTGATTTTAATGTCACAGGACTAATTGTACAAGTGGAAATGGCTGAAGCTGTACATTTTATGTTATGTATATTCTACCAAGACTTCTTTTTAAAAAGCGTGGAGGGGGGAATCACATATGATTAGGAACGAAAGTCCTCAGTGACCTTGGGGCCCGCTAGAAAGTTTACAGGTAACACCAGGAAGGAGGGTGGCTGGTAAGAAGCAGGTTCCTCGAAAGGAGGGGGCATTTCAGAAGAAAGAGCTAATGGCCTAAAGAGAGCCCCTCCCCTGCAGGTCCTGAACAGCTGAGATCCCAGAGAGAGAGAAACAAAAACAATTTTCAAAAATAAGCAGCTTCCACTTCAAAATGAGGGGCTAGGAGCTGGACAGATCCCTGACAAGCAGACAGATGAGGAAAGGCACCGCAGATCCAGAAGAAAGCCAGGAAACATCTGAGCTGTTACTCACCCTCCTGACCCGAGATAAATGCCTGGTAGACTTTTTCTCCTGCCGGCCGAGCTCCCCTCCCAGCTGACCAGTCCTAAGTATGTTTGTCTGGAGTCATAGGCCTGCCAGTTCACCTTTCTTTGGCTAAGATGACTGATCCAAAATGAGGAGAGGGGAACCATCCAAGGCAACCAAAAACACTTAAAACATCCAGCCATCAAGGGAAGGGAGTGGGTTTTGCTTTCTTTTATCCCCTACCCACTGACACAGCAACAGAAGGACAGATTGGAAAGAGCTAGCCTCAAGTCTCAGTTTGGAAAGGAGATGGCAGCTTCAGAAGAAAAATTGAGGGTACAGGAGAGCATGCTGTTAACTAGGAGCTCCAGAGGCCACAAAGGAAGGGACAAAGTGTGGTATTAGATCATGGACAGGTCATTTCAGTAACCCCCTCTCAACCAATGGCTTCACTTTCTGCAGTTTTAGTTGCCTTCATTTAACAAGAGCCCAACAACGCCAAGTGAAAGATCCCAAGAGTAAACAATTCATACCTTCAAGATATTTTTATTATAGTACTGTCTTAGTTACTGTTCTGTTGCTGTGAAGAGACACCATAGTAAAGCAACTTCTAAAAGAATGCATTTAATTGGGAGCTTGCTTACTGTTTCAGAGGGTGAGCCCATGACCACCATGGCAGGGAGGAGGGCAGCAGGCAGTTAGGCATGGCACTGGAGCAGTAGCTAAGAACTTGCATCCTGATCCTCAAGTTGGAGGCAGAGAGAGAAACTGGGTCTGACAGGGGCTTTTGAACCCTCAGAGCCTACCCCCGGTGACAAACCTCCTTCAACAAGGCCACAACTCCTAACAGTTTCACCAACAAGAGAGCAAGCATTCAAATATATGAGCCTGTGGAGCCATTCTCATTCAAACCGTCACAAGTACATTGTTATAGGAAGGAAGTCTCATTTCTTTCCTTCCTTCTCCCCCCACCTCTCTTCTTTCCTTTTAGTCAGGACTCTTACTGTATACCCCAGGTTGACCTGAAACTCGTTATGTAGCTAGACTGGCTACGAACTCCTCATCCTGTAGCTTTAACCTCTGTAGTACTGGGATTACCGATGTGTACCAATAAACCCATCTTCTCTTTTATCATTGTTATTTTTTTTACTGTGCCTCACTCATTAAATTAAACTTGTTCATAGTGATGTACATACAGAAAAATAACCACAATATATAGAGAGTTTGATATTATCTTTGATTTAAGATAACTTTGATTTAAGGTGAGAAAAACCTTGATCTTAGAATGTATCCTCCACTAATAAGAGGAGGTCAGTTCTGTGCCTAGCATCCCTGATGTTGCTTACTGGCATAGTGGCTTCCAAGATGGCTACTCTTAACGACAGCACTGAAACAGCCCTCCCTTCACTTGGGAAGGAACAGTCCACCGAGGTGACCTCATAACATTTTGGTAATCTGTTAGGCTCATAGGTTCTTGACAAAAATCGTAGACTAATTGGCAGACCTGGGTTCATGTTGAGTTCCATATGGCTTCTAAGTGGATATTCCTTAGCAGTTTATATGATCTCTTTTGTCAAATCGGTTTCCTCATCTGTCAAATAGTCAAGTTCAGGAGGTTGCCATAAAGATGGAGGAGGATAATATGTCAATAGATCCTGGAACATGGTAAGTCCTCAATAAACTCCTAGCTCTGTTACTTTGCTGTATCTAACTACCTGACTCATGGATGTCTCTAGTCCTTGGGATGACCACATTCTTCAGTAGAGCCAAATCGATCCATATCTTTTCTCTCCTTGACCCAAAGTGACCTTGCCTGTCTCATTTCATAAATGTTTTGAGCTCTCCGTATTTATCCCTCAGATATATCTGATTCAGCCATCCAGAGCCTTGTTTACAAAAATTAACGTGCCCATGATAGATGATAATGGGTTTTTTACTGATTTGGTTTTTTGTATTTTCAAAACAAGGTCTCATGCAGATGGGGCTGGCCTCTGTAGCTGAGAATGACCTTGAACTCTTGATTTTACTGTCTCTTTGTCCCAACTCCTGGGATTATACATGCATGCCACTATCCCTGGCAGCAGTTACATTTTATCTGGGACCTTCAATGGTGAAAAAAACCAGAGTAAAAGCATTTCAGTGCCTCCCATCTGCCTGTGGGTCTCCCATTATCTAAGGATAACAGCCTTGCATCCCAAATTATAGTCGGCAGTGGCATCACCCTGGAATAGGTCAGACTGTCAGAGCTGACTACAGACTGGCTGCCTCGGAATAATTTGGTAATACCCCCCACATGAGCCATGTGCACATTAAAATTTGAGCAGCACTCCATAGGAAGACGCAGCTAGCTAAAATGAGGGGTGAAAGCACCTTTCCAAGGGAAAGAGCTTTCCACCCAGAGGAGCTGCTCTTGCAGAGCTCTGGAGATGGGACTCCCGTTATTGCCACCTGGAGCCCGTGGCATCTCATAGGTACCCAGCTGCTTGCCTGCTGTGCTGAATCTTTGGAGTTTCCAGGAGAGTCAGGCTCCAGTTACTGGAATCAGAGGGCTAATTGGCGCCACATGGCTCCAAATCCTGCCAGTTTCAAGGAGAATGACAAGACTCCCCAAGGAGCCAACCAAATGTAAAGAAAAAAAGCCAATGGCCAGGAGGGACGAGAACTAAAAGCCAATGCCTGGAAATGTAACTGTAACATTTTAGTCCTCCTGCCCCAAAGCACAGAGAGATAGAGCATTAGCGCAGACGCATTTCATTGCCCTGTCAGTTCATCTGTCTTTTGCCTCATCCTGCCTAGCAACAGTTGTTAGTGTGAACTCCAGCTCCTGGTTTCTCTTTGACCAGTGATGGAGGTCAAGTTGGTTCACAAAGCAATCAAAGCATTCAAATGGAGTCAGATTGTCTGATAGTTTGGGCCAGGAAATGGGCTGCCCCGCTAACAAAGGAGCAGAGTACATTGATTGCAGAACTGTCTCTTTAAAAGAAAGAGCGTGGGAAGGCCCCAAAGCTGCAATAGCTTTGGGTGAAGGTTCATTTTTGGCTCCCTTTTTCTCTCTTCCTCTGGCCACCTTGAATAATGCTACCCGTAATATTGTCTCCTCTACAATCGTATGCTATACTTAACCTTCTAAGCGCTTTTCTTCTGTAACCATGATCTCATTTCATTCTCCCAACAACAGAAAGGGAACAGGATCAGAGACGGGTTAATTATCATGTGTGCCGAGCATCCAGGCCCGGCCAGGACATGACATGTTACTATTCACAGGGTTGGAGATTCTGGGTAATCAGGGATCCAGGACTTCGAGAGCATGTAGTTGATGGTGCTGGGATTTAAAGACTTGCCAAGAAGATTTGGCCCCAGCTGGACCAAGGATGTGCTCCGTCTCTCTGGGTGTCTGCTCCTTCTACCTTGAGGACTGGGGGAGGAGCAGTAACCTCACCTCTTTGGCAGGACAGATAGCAGCTGTGAGGAGATAACGGATGTGAGGTAATAGGTGTCAGTATGCAAAGAAGCACGTGGACCTAAAGGCTTGTTACTATGAGGCGGAAAGAAAAGGTTAGAACTTTCTCTTGGATCACTGAATGAAGAGGGCCACCCTGGTGTAGGGTGAGCAGATACTTGAGAGACATTGTGTATCAAAGGGCACAGGATAAAGGTGTTGCATATTTGGGGCAAACTACAGAAGAAAATAGCAGATGTCAGAAAGAAAGCAATGGGGGGGGGGGACTCATGAGCTTTGGCTGCTTTGTAATTTTCTCAGGGTTACCCTGTTTGGTGAGACCAGAAGTCAAATGGCTTTCAAAGTCAAATTGCCTAGTTTCCCTGGGAAGGCGGTCATGTGACCCTTGGCCAGCTGTACTCCTCTCATCCATCACTGCTTGCCTCCAGTGTCACTCCTAAGTCTCGGGACAGACGCTTAGCAAATTTCAGAGGGACTGGGCTGCAGCCCTCAGGAGGGAAGGAAGACCTTCCATTGGATTAGAAAGTAGCCTCCTAGGTCTGTTAATAGAGGTTTCTCCCCTGCCCCAAGATATGTGGGAAGGCCTGGGCATCGTGAGGCATTGTACACTTGTAGAATTGAGAAGGTTCCAGCTAGGGACAGTTAGCCAGCTCAGGAACAATTCTAGTGAGGAACAAAGCATGATTCCGTTTCACCTGGAGACGTGCCTTGTATGGGGGAGAATAGCTGGTTCTCCTGTGAGAGAGAGCATGGGTTCCCATCTCTCTCCACAGTGTGTCTTTTCCTAGCCCGCCAGAACCATTCCCACACCCCCTCTAGCACCTTCTCCAGCTTTTCCACCCTTTCCTCTGAATATACAAGGTTGACTTGGTTGTCAAGTTCATCTACTGGTCTCAATCACACTCTAATTCCTGTGTGCATTGGACCCTTGCCTTTTCCTTTCAAGCTGGACTGGTAGCTCTCTGAAGCCAATGCCCTAGAGCTTCTGTTGTCCTCAGGGCTCTGGACTGCCTGAGTCGGTACTCCATAAATACTCGTTGATTGGCCTATGTGAGTCAGAAGAATAAAGGAAAACATGTCACAAAAGGTTTTTGACTTGTCGGTTGCTCTGGCTCCAAGAGCGATTGTTTTCATCAGTAATGGTGGTACCTCAAGACCCACTGGAGGCTGAAGTGTCCCCAGCTTCACGAAATGAAAAGGAAGGGCAAATCTGGATTGTTGGTCCTTGGGATGGGAGGGTGAGTACAGGACAGTGCCAGGTACTTCCATGGCATACCTGCAGTCTCTTTGCTCTCCATGCCAGGGGCTGTGCAGCCCAACAGGTTCTCAAGCATCCAACCTGCCCCAGTGGATGCCCACATCAGCAACCAGCTCATGGAGTCCCAGGTAGGGGCTTCTTACTGTCCTCGAGACTAGGGAGCAGAAACAAAGGCTCAATTGAGTAGCAACCTCAAGGCTGAGGCAAGATGGCAGCATAAGACAATGCTTTCTGGCTTCCTTCTGAACAGAAGTCAGGGAAGTACCTCAGGTCACCCTCAAAGATATCCTGTACCCCAAAAATACCTATTCAGGACAACAGCCAAGCCACCTTCCAGCTGCTTCATGCCTTTCTGTTAGAAAGTGTCCCTTTGTCTTATTAGGGTAGGAAGATGGGAGGGAGCCAACTTCTAAATTTGCCTTCTAGAGACCTCCAAGTTTGCTGTCTAGAGACTTGCCCAGTACTAACATCCCTTTCCACCTCCCTGAGGGATGAAGACGGTCTCCAGGCCGCACTGGGTACAGCTAGAGCACATGCTGCTGATTCCTATCAGCCTTGGTCCGCTGCAATGGAAACAGCTGCGGGGGCCTTGCTGGACTCTCATTTATCTTTCATATAATTACTCCAAGCCTCGCCTCCCCCACAAACATTCTAAAGCTCTGCTCTCGTTAGTCAGCTCCTGATAAACAAGCTAGCTGTTAGAACCCACCTGGCACCGAAGAGTTTGGAGTTCTTAGCTAGTCAACAAATGTCTCGCTCTCGGAGTCAAAGCCTCCCACATCTTTACAAACCTTGTCCTAGTCATCTGTCTTGAAGAGCGCTGGCTAGAACTCTTGCTCTAGAGAACAGGTATGTGAGGGAAGAAACCTAGGCTCATCCACCATAACTGAAAGACTGAGGGTATGGGGGAGTCAAATCAGGTAGCTAAGACCTGAGTCCCTTGGCCCTGGTCCTCTCTCTTTTTCATCTCTGCCTGCTTTGCCCTTCTTCTAGACCACCATTCCCTACTTTATTCTCTCTCAGGTGTACCTAGCACCCAGTGCCCCCACAAATTCCACTTTCAAACTCACACCCCCACTACCCAGGACTCTTCATCCAAATGCCTGAAATATACCTCACCCTGGCCCTTGGTGTAGAAACTTTATACAGCTCTGGGGAATGGCTTACCTTCAGGAGCTTAAGTTGTAGGTGCTGAGAGAATGATGTGGACTCTCCCCCCAGGTGTGAGGGAAGTGTTTCCTCTTCCCCAGGCTTGACTGAGTTTCAGATCTGTCAGCAACCTCAAGAAGATGCTCCCCTTCTGGCCACAGGAGCCATTTTCCAGCTGTCCCATTAAGTGAAATAAGTTGGCATTATGTACAATTGTGTAAAGTAATGGTCCCGAACATTAGCACGCTTGTTTATATATGCCACCTAAATAGCTCCTTTTTATATATCACCTAATAGACATTAAAGTTTAAAATTGCACGAGGACTTCGTGAAGCTGCGCCTCATTCCGGGATGACTTCACATTTCCTTTCCCACTTATTCGCCTGCTTTCGTGGCCTGTTCCCTGGGGGGCTTCGTTTCCTTGAGGGAGTTAATAGCCAATTAAGATAGGTGATACCAGTTGACTTCAGAACACTGCATTTGCATGTAGGCTTCTTGTAGAGTCCCAGCATCATAGAGAAAGAGTGTGACTTGCAATTCCCATGTCACCAGTTTCTCCTGAAGACAAGTAGCTTCTCCCCCTCCACCACCCAGCTCCCTCTTACCAGTATGAACTGCGAGGTTGTCATCGCTTCTACTACTCCCAAAGCATGAAGGAAATTAAGCTGCCATCTCCCAGCTATCGTAGCCAGAGCCAGAACTGATGCTCCTCCCAACTGCTGTTGAGGCTTAGTTCCCTTTGCATCTTGTTTTGCTCCAATCTTCCCCTTCCCCCAGTCATGTGATGCAGGAAAAGCGTGCAAATGCTATGGAATGTGTACAGCTGCCAGCAGAGACAAGTGACCATCCACCGGGACCCTATATATGGCTTTGGCTTCGTAGCCGGCAGTGAGAGGCCTGTGGTGGTTCGATCTGTGAGGCCAGGTAGGTGCCCCTCAGAGGGTGTCCCCAACCCTTGGCTTTTGTCTCCAATACCTACGTATCTTCCCAGAGAGCAGAGCTTCTAAGTATATGGGCTTAGTAAGTAATTTACCAAGCGTGGGTAAAGATTTGTCAACTAATACCAATCCATCAAGGTGGCTGCAATTAAGAGGATTTGGGGGAAAAAACCTTGCCTTTGCAGAGAGCATGCATAGGAGATACATCATACCTTGGATACGAAAGTACCATTCAATTTAATTCAATGAGTATTTATAGAATGCCTACTCTAAGCCCAGCAGTGCCCCAAGGAAGCACAAAACACAGCTCCTATCCTCAAGAATTGGGGGCCAGAGAGACAGACAAGCTTAGCGAAGAAAAGCGTTTGCTGTGCCAACCTGATGACCTAAGTTTGATCCCTGGAGTCCATAAATGTGGAAGGAAAGAGTCAACGCCACAAAATTCTTCTCTGACATCCGCCCATGCACAATGGCATGCGTGTGTCCGTACTTACCTGTCACACATACACACAAAGAATTTTATCTCCAGGCTGTGGAGACAAGTCATGCGAAGGATGAGTTAGTGGAGACCAGAATTAGGACTGAGACCCCTGGTAGGATAGGAAAGGGAGAGCGAACTGTCTCAAGGCCAGACTGGCAGTAGTCAAAGCTCCCATTGACAAAGCATCTTCTATGTCCTTTTTTTTTCATTTTGTCTAGTTCTCAGCCAGGCCGTGGTGGCACACGCCCTTAATCCCAGCACTTGGGAGGCAGAGACAGGTGGATCTCAGTGAGTCTGAGGCCAGCCTGGTCTACAGAGTGAACCCAGTACAGCCAGTACTGTTACACAGAGAAATCCTGTCTCAAAAAAAACCAAAGGGAAAAGAAATCATTTTGTCTAGTTCTCACAGCCAAGCCGGCAAGGTAAGAGGAACCACTCCGGTTTTACGAATGAGGAAACTGAGGCACAGCAGGGCCACCCAACCAGGAAGCAGCTGAACAAACGTTTGCTCAGAGCCTGTCTGAGTTGGTGAGGGGCAAGGTGGGCTTGAAAGAGAATGCATGGGATAGGAAAAGGAAGAAGCACCCTGCCCCCAAGTATGAACCCCTGCCATTGTCAGTGAGATAGAGCCCAAGCGCTGTTGTGTTTGAATTCTCTTTGCGTTGACAGGAAAGGGCTTTATTCCTCACTGGCTAGGCCTGAGGCTTGAGATGTTTACAACAGTGACTCAGTCAGTCAAAAGGAGCAGCAGATTACAAACTGGTCTTGCAGAAATTTGATGAATTTCGCTATCCTCAAAGGAAAAGGAAAAAAAAATTCTGTAAGCTCTCTTCAACTAGAGGGCACAAGTAAACAAAATTCAATACAGGAGTCTGTGGATAACCTAAGGCTCCTGAGTCAGCCATACAGTTAGCAAAAGAGTTCTGTCTTCTGATCAGAAACCGAATTTGTCTTGGGAAGAGGGAATAAGTGAAACTTAGTCTAACAATAGACCACCAGGAGCCCCCGACTTTAACTTCAAAGTAAACAGAGTTTGAAGACTGGACAAAACCCTCCTCTATCTCATTCCTGTCTTAAAGCAGAAGGAGGTGAAGGGATGAAAAGAAAATTCCTGAGTCTGGAGTGATGGCTCAGTGGTTAAGAGCCCTGACTGCTCTTCCAGAGGACCCAGATTCAATTCTCAGCACCCACATGGTAGCTCACAGCTGTCTGTAATCCCTGTTCCAGGAGACTGGACATCAATGCACATTAAATTTAAAAAAAAAAAGAAAGAAAGAAAAGTCCCATGATAGAGTCACAAAACAGCTAGGGGCTGACAGGCCCTACCGTGTAAAAGATTGGCTGATTCACGCAGCTACTAGATGCAGAGGATATTTGAGCCCATATAAGGCCATAAGAAAAGATGAAGAATCCTATAGAGGGTCAGTCATAGCTCCGAAGGCCCACAAACCATTTGTGCAAAAGATAGATCATTATCACCAGTGACGTGTACAGGCCAGAGGCCCAGGAAGGAAGCTGAGTTTTATAAGGGCCTCTTCCATTACAAGCTATGGAGAGGGGGAGAAGAAGGAAGGGAAATAAGGAAAGTAGCCTCCACCTAAGAGGTTGTTATTTTCATTTTGTTGGCATTTGTACTTGTTTGTTTTAGAAACAGGGTCTTGTGTGGCCCTGGCTAGCCTGATATCAGCTATGTAGCCCAGGCTGGCTTTGGCCTTAAAGTAATTGTCTTCCCTCTGTCTCTCGAGTGTTAGGATTATAGGTATGCACCAGCGCGTCCAGTTTATGTGGTTCTGGGGAGTGAGCCCTATGGCCGAGCATAAGCGAAGCAAGCAGTCCACCAACGGCCTTACATCCCTAGACAAAAATAGTTGGTTTTGACACAAAGGGAAGGAATTATCCCTGGGAGGATCCAATAACCATCATTTATTCAGCTCTCACGGGTAGTGATCAGCTATTTTGTATTCTTTGTTTTGCTCTGTTTTTTTTTTTGAGACAGATTCTTACGCAATGTAAAATGACCTTTAAATTGCCACGTAGTTAAGACTGACCTTGAACTCCTAATCCTTCTGCCTTCAATTCCCAAGTACTAAGATTACAGGTGTGGGCCACTTTACCTGACTTAATCGGCTATTTTAAATACTGTATGTTCATCAACTCATTTACCATCCCTACATTCTTATGATGTATAGGTACTGTCATCTTCTTAGTTAACAGATAAGTGACTGGGAGCCACTAGGCGTCTCACTCAAGGTCACACAGTAAATTACAACTACAGGATTAGAGCGCAGTTCTTCGGAGCTGCAAGAATATGATTGTCAACCCCATACCCACAATTCCCGAAATCACGGAGCTGTTATGAGGCATGGCCTCGCCGATGTCATTGCTATTCCATTGGTGACTCCTGCAGGCTGTGCTGGCTTAGGTGTCCTCCACACACGAGTTCCAGGTGCCAGAGCCACTGAGATATGGTCAGGTGACTATTTTTGCACTTGGGATTGGACCCCATGTATACTGGGCCATAAAATCTCACCTCTTGACTGACTTCACTTTTTTATCTTGACTCGGGGTTTTGCTAAGTTTCCCAGACTAGCCTTGGACTTACTTAGTAACCCCAGCACCGTTGAACTTCAGATCTTCCTGTCTCGGCCTCCCCAGCAGTTGGGATCACAGGCCTGTGCCTTTGGTGACATATTTGCTATGTATGTGTTCAAGAAGTAAATGAGCAGTGCACTTCTTTGTGAAGAGAAAAGCTGGGATCTGGCCTTTTCAAAATGGCCACAAATAGTAACCAAGGCCAGTTTGAGAGTGGGACATACCATTTAGCTTTTCTTTAGGGTTTGAGTCATGCTGAATCTGACTTCTTTCTCTGTCTCTGAAAAGCTTTTCTCAGGGAAGGGAGGGAGGGAGGGAGGGAAGGAGGGAGGGAGGAAGGGAGGGAAGGAAGGAAGGAAGTTTCCTAGATAGCAGAAGCATTACCGTCTGTGACAGCTCTCTGTCCCTATCTTTTGCCTTAAGCAAGACTTGTACCTTTCCCACAGATCATTTCTTAGCCTTACCATTGGAGATGGGAAGGCAGCAAGCAGATTTCCTACTACCCTGGGGTTGGGGGGGGGACCTGTACTTTGTTTATACATTTGTAGGGGACAGCACCTCTCAGTGTTGGAAAAAAAAATGAAGCCCTTTAAGTTTTAAAATCAATCCCCCTATCTCCAAGCACATGAATGCCCAAACCATTCCAGAATAAATATGAATAATATTCAAGTGAGAAGATTCCTTCCCCTACTCTTGCCACTTGTACCATTTCCAGCAGTCTGGAAGTCGTTCATGTGGCCTAAGGAAACCCCTCAAATGAGACAGAAGTCTCTGTCCTTCTTTAGAATCAAGCCAACCAGACATCTAACAACTGCACCTGAGCCTAGGGCCTTTTGCTCCTGTGTCATGCTGTGTTAAATGGGCTCTACTCTCTGCTCTCTACTCCGTCCTCTCTTCATTCCTCTGCCCTTATGGGTAGAAGCCCAAGCTGGAGCAACACCTCCGCCACCTTGCCTCAGTCTGCATCATCTGAAGGCCTCTACTAGAGTGTCTCTCTCTCTCTCTCTCTCTCTCTCTCTCTCTCTCTCTCTCTCTCTCTCTCTCTCTTGGCTTGCCGCCCTCAGGCAATGTGGCTTCTGCCCAGGCTTGCCCTTTCCCTGGCAGCACCTCTGAGCCCTCATGCCTCTCTCCTCTCCACTGCAGGAGGCCCCTGTGAGGACAAGCTCCTGGCTGGTGACCAGATTGTGGCTATTAATGAGGAGGACGTGAGTGAAGCCCCCAGGGAGAGGTTCATAGAACTCATCAGGTAACAGGGGCCTCTGGGGCCTTGACAGGAGCTGAGCCATGTCCCCACCTGTGACCCACCAGCGGCAAAGGGCTACCACTATTCAAGGCCCTAGAGAGCAGCCTTCCCAGGCAGATCAGCTCTAGCCGGGGCTAGTGGGCATCCGTCAGTAAGGGTCATCACGGGCTTCATATCCTCTGCCAGCCGCATGAATCGACAAAAAAGAGCCTTTCTGCTCCAGCCTCAGCTCTGCCCTCCCCAATTTGTCTCCACATCCAAGCCCTTTGGAGTTTTGGAGTTACAGTCCAGTGGGGCAGGCCAAGTGACTGATGAGAATCCAATATGCCATTAAAAGAACACTCTGAGATAAGCACAGTGCAAGCAAAAACACACACGCACACACACGCACACACATGCACACATACGCACACACACGCACTCCTTGTTCCCACACCACATTCTCACACCTTTGCAGAGTTGTCTTGAGAAGAAACACAGGATAGAAGTGGAGGCTGAAGTCAGTGAGCTAACCTGTTTGGGGGACTCCCTGTCTCTCATCTATCTCTCTGTCTCTCTGTCTCTCAAGCTTACTCACTCACTTGCTCTTTCTGCCTTGCATAATCTGCCTTCATCTTTGCCTCTGTCTCCTTCTACTGTACTTGGTTCAGAGTGTCTTCCTTCTATTCATCTTTCTGGACCTCCCAGAAGCCTGCCTGTCCCCGGAAACACTCCTTGGCTTTTAGAAGCAGACTTTGCATTTTGTGTGAAGCACAACACTCTCCAACTGCCTGAGCGGTATTGGAACGCTCTGTCCCGAAGTCCAGAGCAGCTCTTTGCCACACTCCCCCTGCAGCTCAGTGCCTCCAAATGTCTCTGCTCTCTGATGCCTTTTGTTCATCTCTTCTTCAGTTCAACTGTCCACTGTATTGTCCCACTCTTCACACTGGGCCCTTTGCTCTCCACTAGCAGACCAGTATGGGAGAGCTCCCTTTCACCCCATCAGTATATGCTGGAGTTCGTTCGGCTATGTCCCCCTCAGAAGTCCTCCTTTGCTTCTACTTGATGTCTTTGTGGTCGAGAGCAAAGTAGTCTCATTTGGTGAGGGTTTCTGGAGCTCCTTCGGTGCCCAAACAAACCTTCCTCCTTTGATAACTCAGGTGCTAATGGCTCATCCATCCATCCATCCATTCATTCAATGAATATGTTTTGTTGTCTGCTATGCCCCAGATACTACTTTAGCCATTGAAGACACAGCAGTGAATAAGACACAAAACGTCTTGGCTTATTAGCATTTGCAGTATAGTAAAAAGAAACACCACAAACAGTGGACAGGGTGAATAACTGTATGCACAATAAATAAGTAAATAAAAAAATTGAAGAATAGAAAATATATAGGGTAAAGAAGGCCAAATTGCTGAGACCAATGGTAAAAAAATGTAATTTTAAACACAATGCCGAGTATTGACTTTATTGAGAATGGGACATGGGAAGGAAGACTTGGAGGCAAATACACTGGAGAAAGAAGAGCTAGTGGTAAGGCCCTTAAGAGAGCACTGTGGCTGGGCGGTGGTGGCGCATGCCTTTAATCCCAGCACTCAGGAGGCAGAGGCAGGTGGATCTCTGTGAGTTCTAGGCCAGCCTAGTCTACAAGAGCTAGTTCCAGGACAGGCACCAAAAAGCTATGGAGAAACCCTGTCTCGAAAATTCAAGAGAGAGAGAGAGAGAGAGAGAGAGAGAGAGAGAGAGAGAGAGAGAGAGAGCACTGTGTCTGCCCTGAAGGAGGAACAGGGGAGACATCCCAAGAGTCTGATTAGATAATGTGGGGAACATTGTGACAGATAAATACAGATTGTGGAGACCCCTGTAAGACATTGTAAAAACTGGCTTTCTTCGTAATGGATAGGAGAAAACTGGCAGACTGGAGTAGGTGACTGCATGTCCCTTCCCTAGTCAAGATAAACTGCTCCCCGAAAGATTCTTCCTATAATACAATTCTTTGTTCTACTAACTTCCAAGATCTTGGAGCTGATTGATCAATGGACTTTGCCTCAACAAATGTGGGAAATGTTCATTTAAAGTCCTTAGGCAGGAGTCTTAGGCAAAAATGAATAACCAAAATTAAGGTAGCTTTGATATTGTTGTTGCTGCTGCTGCTGGAGGAGGTGGTGGAGGTGGTAGCAGCAGTGGTGGTATTTGAGACAAAGTCCTGCTATGGAATCCAGCATGGCCTCATTATCTTCCCACCTCGGTCACCTAAGTGCTAGAATTGTAGGTGTGTGGTGTCAGAGCCAGCAGGACTCTCCTTGAATGCCTTTGTCCCCGTAAACATCTGCAAAAGGCCAACAAGGAGAGGGAGAACTCCTTCAGGGAAAATTATTCCCATTTCACTCGGCTATTTTAAAAGATTATGTATTCCTGCGAGAGAATTTTCATACCCCACAGCCTCTTTGATCCTTGGCATAATTCTGGTTGGAAGAGTTTTGGATTCTTCATCCTTTTGAATATTTGCTATCTGGAGAGTCTGGGCTTCCATCTCTTGCTCCTTGGCTCTCATTTTTTGGTCCCTCAATTAAAATAAATCTGCTGAGTATGAGTCACAATGACCAAATGACCTCCTTTGGGTCTTTCCTTTGAGTTTCTCTTCTTGCTTAAATACCAAATTGCCAATAATCGTCATACATGGTTCCCAGGACTCTCCGGCTGTGTGCCCTTTGGGTTCTATAATTCAGGCCTGTAGTTTTCCTTGAGAACTTTCTAGCCTACAGATAAAATCACACCTACGGCTTAGTGATTTCTGCAGCGGATGTGAGAAGGACTATGAGAAGAAAATCTGAAAAATGGCAACCCCAGAGGTAACGCTAATACCATTGCTGGGCGCCCTGTGAACTAATATGGACGGTTTTGTGTCCGATTTCACAAATGATCGGCGGCGAGGCATCCATGCAGATCCTCAGATTACCCTCTGTCCTAATCCATATACTGGAATGCAACCCAGGGGAACATTCTGGTGGTGCTTCTTGTACGAGATGAATACCTAGTGCATGCTATACTGCTCTCCTGCTCCGTCTTTTCTCTGTAGGAGTGCTAAGGAATCTGTCGTTCTTACAGTTCTGCACACTCATCAGGTGAGTGTCTGTGTGCCATCTGCCCTTCATCCTGCCTCCTGCCTAAGAAGACATGACTCCATCTTGGCAAGTGGCAGCCGAGGATGGAAAAGGGATCAGAGACCTAGGAGGGAAGAGGGATAAGAATGTAGAGCGGACCAGAGAGGCCCAGATTTAGGAGTGAATTTAAACATGGTATCTACTGCCATATCCAGGGCTGAAGATTTTGAAAAGATTTGCAGTGCTGTGCTCTGTTACATGTCCTCTGCTTTACCAAGTTAAATTGCCCACCTGCCTCAGCTTAGAGTCTGTCTCCCACCATGTTTTTGCTATGCTCCACCTGCACGTGACCATCTCCCATGACGTTCTGCCAGGTAGTGGGTGCTTTTATTTATCCACATAAAGACTAACTGACCTTTGACGTGTGAGAGCTAGCACTGTATTTGAAGCACTTCAGATAAAATTGCCGGAGTGGCCGGGGATGATAAGGATAAACTATTTGTCTAGCATGCTCAGTGTCATGGGTTTGACTCCAGGACCACACAAACAATTAATTAGTGGGAAAATGAACTTATACCGGTGGGCTGGCTCGCACCTTTAACCCAAGCACTTGGAAGGCAGCAGAAGGTGGATCTCTGTGATTTCTAAGTTGCCCTAGCCCAGTTTCAAGGCAGCCAGAGTTACACAGTGAGATACAGTAGGACCAGAACATCAATTATCTCCCGATACATTCAGTAGCTGGCTGTGTAGCCCTGGGGGAGTCCCCTTTTCTAATCTGTTCCTTGATCTGTAAATTGAGGTTTGAAGGTGGACAATGTTTGCTAAAAATGCATTGTCATAATAATCAACACAACTGCTGTTAGAAGGGCAATCTCCCGTTTCCCTCTCCTAGGCATTGGGTTTTGTCAGTGTCCCTCACTAGCATATATCCTTACAGCAATCTTAACTTAAATCACAGACCCAGGTGCAAGCCTTCCATGTGTAAAATTTCCAGGCCTCACTCCACCTCTAGTCCATCTGTCCGGAAAGGAAATAGTGTCATAAAACTTTCTTGAACTGTAGCACTGACGGCCCGCCCCATTGAAGGAGACCCAACCAAAGTCGGACCTTAAGAAAGGGCAGGATTTCACAGACACCAGACACAGACAGAGAGAAGGATGTTCAATGAGAGGCATGTTTGTATGTAAAGCCGGAAATGGAGCACTGGTGCAAGCCTAGGCTCAAAAGTCAAGAAGAATGGTTCAGAGTGATCCAGGAACCACTACCTTGCTCTATGGTGCCCAGTTCTTTTCAGGCTTACACATACATGTGAACACACACATATACACACAGGCACTTGCATATACACACATGTTCAGCACATACGTATAACACTCACACACTAACTACAACACGCACAATGCACCAGGCAAACAGGCCTTAGGTATGTGCATTTGTCTACTTCTGAAAGACAAACCCTAGCCCTCTATGGGTATTATGAATAGTCTTTTCCCACTTGACTGCTCAATGGGCAGTTGCCTGGTGAGCCATGGACAGTCAAGCCCTACGTGCCCTGTCTTGAAAACAGCAACTAGTTCTACCCTCAAAGCATGCATTTTGTAAGGCTAGAATTTACTATGCTGAGCCAGGCGTGATAGTCCACACCTATAATCCCAGTGCTCAGAAGGCAAAGGGAGGAAGATCAGTTGAAAGGCAATCTCAGCTATATGATGTGCTCAAGGCCAGCCTGGGTCTCTGTCCACTCTCCCTGAGCCCACTAGTAAAAAGAATTTGCTACTCTGACCAGAGCTACATTGTGAGTTACTCTGTCGATCTGGACTTTTCAAATGTCACCTTTCTCGCAGATGCTTTGCTTGACTATCCTTTCTAAGATAGCATCTACCCATCATTATCTCTGGATACTGCTTAATTTTTCCTCAAAGTTCAGAAACTATTCTTTGTGTTGACTTTTTTATTCTTCTATTATATATTACACCCTAACCACAGTTTCCCCTCCCTTCACTCTTCCCAGTTTTCCAAACACACACATACTTCCTTTCTCCCCAGATCCACTCCTCCCCCTTTTCCCTTCAGAAAAGAAAACCCCACTCTTTGAGGGATATCCACCAAAAAGGCCTAACAAGTTCCAATAAGAGTAGCTGGGTGGTGGTGGCACACGCCTTTAATCCCAGAATTTGGGAGGCAGAGGCAGGCGGATCTCTGTGAGTTCAAGGCCAGCCTCTTCTAGGCTAGTTCTAGTTCTAGAGCTGGTTCTAGGATAGGCTCCAAAGCTACAGAGAAACCTTGTCTCAAACAACAGCAACAACAACAAAAAAGACTAGGCAACTCCCCTCATATTAAGTCTAGACAATGCAACCCAGTAGGAGGAAAAGGGTCTCAAGAGCAGGCAAAAAGAGTCAGAGACTCTTTCCCACTCCCACTGTTAAGAGTCCCACCAAAACACCAAGCTACACTCAGTCATAACATATATGCAGAGAATCTAGCTCAGTCCCCTACACGCTCCCTTATCTCTGAGAGCACTGATGAGTCTCAGACAATTGATTCTGAAGACCAGGTTTTTGTGGTGTCCCTGACCCCTCAGGTTCCCCTGATTCTTCCTCCCCTTCCTCTGCAGGACTCCCCTAGCTCTGCCTAATGTTTGGCTATGGGTCTCTGCATCTGCTCCCATCAGTTGCTGGATGCAGTCTCTCTGATGATTATGCTAGGCTCACTCCAGTCTACAAGTAGAGCAGAATATCTTAAGGAATCTCATTTACTTTGCTTTCTGCTGGTCACAAACAGTTTTTTGTTGATGTTTTTGCTTTGGTTTGGGTTTTTGAGACAGGGCTTTTCTGTGTATATCCCTGACTGTTCTGGAATTCAGTCTGTAGACCAGCCTCAGGCTAACAGAGATCCACCTGCCTCTGCCTTCCAAGTGCTGGGATTAAAGGTGTGTGCCACCACTGTCCAGCACAAATACTGTATTTTAAATCATTTTCTTTTGAACTAATTGTAGTCACAGAGAGTTACAAAATTAATATAGAAACATCATATGTATTATATAGCCTGTTGTTACTAATGATTACATCTTCCATAACTATAGAACATAATACCCAAATTAGGAAATCAATGGCTCATTCTTGCAATCTCAGCACTTCAAAAGTTCAGGCACCGGGCAGTGTTAGCAGACGCCTTTAATCCCAGCACTTGGGAGACAGAGACAGGCAGATCTCTGAGTTCGAGGCCAGCTTGGTCTACAAGAGCTAGTTCTAGGACAGTCGGGGCTGTTACACAGAGAAACCCTGTCTTGAAAACAAACAAAAAAAGTTGAGGAAAGAAATTTTGTGTGACAGGAAAGCAGCATGACGCATTAGTCAGGGTTCTCTAGAGGAACAGAACTTATAGTCCACAAGGCCAGATGTCTCAGCTGGTCTTCAGTGTCTGCTCCAATGCCAGTGAAGGGATGGACTTGCTAGCAAGGCGAGAGCAAGCAGGCAAAGAAAACAAGCTTCCTTCTCCCATGTCCTTTCTACAGGCTGCCAGCAGAAGGCGTGGCCCAGATTTAAGGTGGGTCTTAATTTAAAAAATTCTTCACAGGTGTAATCAGCCACTGGGGTTTTAGGTCATTCCAGATGTAGTCAAGTTAACAGCCAATAATAGGCATCACCCGTAAGCTACATATCTAGACCCTGCTCCAAAAAGAATAAACACACATAACTTTTTTTCAGGATTACAGCACTGCTCCTATACATGTGCACAGTTTCATGTGAATTTATCAGTGGTATATATCCACCAATACAATGAAAACGCTGGCAAACTCTACAACAGAAAGATTCCTAATGATGCCCTTACATAGACACACCTTCTCCTCCCACTCCATCTGAAATCCCCATTAAACACTAATCTAGTCTCCATTTCTGTATTAGTTCAACAATACCACGAAAATGGAACAATATGGCATAATATCACATGGAACCATTGGGACTTAGCTTTGTTTCACTCAGCATATTGCCCTTGAGATTCATTCAAATTGTGTGCAGCGATATTTTGTTGCCTTTATTGTAGAATAGTATCCCATGGTGTGAGCACACCAGTTTAGTTAATCATCCACCAGTGAAGGGCCTCTGGGTTACATTTAATTTGAGGCTATTATGAATAAAGCTGCTATAAACATTTGTGTTTCTTGTGCGCATAAGAACTCACTCCTCTGGGATAAATGCTCAAGAGCGTGATTGCTGGGTCATATAGTAAGTGTGTGTTTAGTTTAAATAACTACCAGATTGGTCTTCCAAAGTGGCTTTATCATCTTACACTCCCTTGAAACATTAGGTTAATACATTTGTTACCTATGTCCCTCATTAGAAAGGGTGGAGACTATGTTTTCTTACTGCTCTATCCCAAACACCTAGAACAGCATCTGGCACAAAAGAGGTGTTAATCAATACTGGTTGGAGGAAGGAAGCCCAGATTCCAGCCATCTAAACAACCTAGACTCGAACTCAACTAAAGTGCTATGCAGAATGAGAATCTAACGTTCTCCCCATATCTATCCTAACCTTCCTCTCATTCCACCCACATCTGATGCCACAGCTTCTCCACCTCGTGGCCCCTTTGTGATGGCCAGGCTGCTTTCCTTCTCCTTGTGCATCTCTTAGCTCTTACTGCCCTTCTGTGTATTCTTGTGTTACCTGACATCTCTTCTAACAGTGTTCATTTCCTTTCAAACCTGGCTTGATTATGTCTATCTTTCAAACAGAATTGCCTGACTAACCAGGATGAGAGCTTCTAACTCATTCACTCACCCATGGAACACTACTCAAATGTCTGCTATTCTGGCCACTTACATAGTCTGGGAAAAGAGCTGTGCAGAAAACAGGCACGGCTCCTGCCCTCGGGTAGCCCACATTCTAGTTCTTGGCTTTGTTCTCCCCAAATCCTGGGAGCATAGGAGTAGGTTGGCACGTGGTAGGAGCGTAGAAGTGGTGTAGTAATCAAAACCTTTAGGAACCAACCAGTCTTGGAAGTCTCCTAGTTGAACCAGATGTTAACCCTTTATCTGCTTTTATATTTGTAAAATTTTCTCAGAGAAGAAGTCAAGTGGCACCCAGGAAAATTAAGGAAGCAGCTACTTACCAACCAGTGCAAAAGAATACCTAAATATTCAATTACCAGTATAGCCGAATTTGTACATTCCAACTGAAAGGCAGCCTTGCACAAATGCATGTCTAGTCCATCCTTCTTGAAGGCTTTGTGTACACAAAATTGCCTACGTCTTGGATTTTATTTATGACCTCCCAAGTCAATATCCGTGGTGCTTTCCTGGTTACTTGTGAACATGTGCAGGACATGAAATTGTGGATTGTCTGATACATGGTTCCCAACTGAGGTCAAGTAAGGAAGTGAGCATTGTGCTTTCTTATGCCAGCCCTCATAAAGAGATACTAAGAGGAGCAGGGATATGGTTCATGCATCCCAAGTGCTGGGAGCCTGAGGCAGAATGATCACTGTGAGTTTGAGGTCAGCCTTAGCGACATAGTTCTAGGCCAGTGTGGGCTACAGAGTGAAACCCCAAGGTGGGAGAGAGAGACAAATTCAAATAGAGTGAGAGTGAAAGAAAGATTCCTAAAGGATGAAGCTAGGAGGACGTGATGCAGTGTGGGAAATGCTTCTCCTGTAGGACCAGTTAGTAGAGCTTGAGTCCTGAGTCTGGAACATATAAATGAGGTGGCATCGAGTAAGACACTTAACAGTTGTGATTTTCAGCTTCTCCTCCTGAAATAAAGAAAATAAAGTCTGCCGGGGTGAGTTCTTTTCAGGATTTAAGATTATAATCTATGTGAATATCCCAGCAACTGTTTACCACACACTAATTCAGTGTTCACAGCTGTATAGAACAATATTCAACTAATTCAATATATACCGATATTCAACTAAGACAGTCTTCTCTCTCAGACTATAGTGAGCATTTCTTGAATGTCCCAGTATACACTCAATATTATACCCCCATATCAAGCAGAAACTTAGCATTTTAGAGGTACAAGGAGACTACCGTCTCTTAATGGAATCTTGCCATGTTAACGTTTGATTACTAAATCTTCCAGAAAATAGCTCTCTGTTAGGTCTAGGATTGAGCAGACAACTCACTATTTATAAAGGCATTCCATGGGTGGTTCTGGTGATGATCAGTAGGAGTTAGGAAGCACTGGACCAGATAATCTCTAAGGTTCCTCCCTGCTCTGGCTGAGAATGGTCTAAAGTCTGCTCCTTCATTTGGTGCCTGGTAATGGTTCCTGGCCCTGACTATTCCTCAGAACCATCAGAGAAGCTCTTAAAACCATTTACGTTCAAGTTTTAGCCATAACTAATTGAATTACAAGATCTGGGGATGGGGTCTTGGTCTTGGACTTTTGAAGAGGCTCCCCCAAATGATTCTCGTCTCTTTCATTTGACATTTTCCTCTTAACAGAATAAATTATACTACAGCAGACCATTGTGGGAAGAGGTCACCATGCCTCCACCTATCCTGCATATATATCCATGCATTAAGACTTTCTTTAATCTTTTGATGACCAACTATCTCCCCGTGACCATTTATTAATCATGATATCTGTAGACTTTATCACATGGTATGCCCTCAACAAATGTTAAATTTTAAATAAAGTACTAGGTTGTAACCTCGAATAGCCTTAATAAAGCAAATAGAGATAGTTACCTCCAAAGGAGGGTCAAATAAGAACAACCCAAAGAGCCAGAACTCCTTCTTCTTAGAGCCATCTTCCCAGAAACAGCTCAAAATAATGAAAATGACTATAGAAATGGTTTTCCACGGAGCAGTTTGGGGTACTTAGCAATTCTAGCCCTGTGTTTTTGAGGTATGGTTCTCGGCAGATGATGAGCATCCAAATCATACTTTCTGGATTCATAAACTAATTCATTATTAATTATAGCAGTCAAACCAGTCTCTTCTATGTTGAGTCTACCATGCACTTGGTGCTAGAAGAGACACCGTGATGTTAAATACTATCTTTTAGAACCTGATTGAGCAGATAAACTATGGCAGCTGATTAACCAAAATATTGAAGGAAATGCAAGAAAGTGAACTGCAGACCTGAGGAAGAGTCCAGAACAAAGAATTGGAGTGGTTTTATTGTTGTTGCTTTGCTCTATTTTTTCAGATTTGTTGTTGTTGTTGTTCCTGATTAGTCTTATTTTGTAGCACAGGCTGGCCTAAACCTCCCTGCTCTCCTTCCTGCTTTACCTCCTAAGCACTAGAATTACAGGTGTGTGTCACCACACTCTGCTAGAGCTAGGTTTTTTTTTTCTTTTGGCTTTTTTGAGACAGGGTTTCTCTGTGGTTTTGGAGCCTGTCCTGGAACTAGCTCTTGTAAACCAGGCTGGCCTCGAACTCACAGAGATCTGCCTGCCTCTGCCTCCCAAGTGCTGGGATTAAAGGCGTGCGCCACCACCACCCGGCTTAGAGCTAGGTTTTAATGACAGGACAGTATTTAGCCGGTCAAAAGGAATATTGGAGTTTCCAAAAGGTAGGAATGAGGAGGAGGTGGTGTGAAGCGGGCCTAAAGTGGAAACAAGCCCACTTTGTGCAGGGAGCTAACCGAAATCACCAAGTACCACCAGTGATGATACTGGAGGTAGGAGGAATGAGGCTGGGTAAAATGTAGGGAAGCTGGCAAGTCAGGAGAGGATACATCCATCACTAGGTAGTCCTGAGTGCTGAAAGACAGGCAGCCTGATTCCCATCTGGCCTAACCTGGATGGCCTTCCTTTATCCTAGAAGTCCACAGTGGTTGCCATGGGAATTGATTGTAAGTAGGCTCCGGTGTCAAAGACAATGAGGCAGCAGAAAGGCCAATCAGGAAGCCAGTAAAGATTCAGGAAAGAGCCTGAGCTCCCTCTTGCAGGAATCAAAACGTAGCCTTCACCCACTGCTCCCAATGTCTCCTGCCCTCTGAGCCTCTGGTAGCCACCATTTTTTTCTTTTATATTTCTTTTTTTTAAATATATTTTTAATTAATTTATTTATTAAAGATTTCTGTCTCTTCCCCGCCACCGCCTCCCATTTCCCTCCCCCAATCAAGTCCCCCTCCCTCATCAGCTCGAAGAGCAATCAGGGTTCCCTGCCCTTTGGGAAGTCCAAGGACCACCCACCTCCATCCAGGTCTAGTAAGGTGAGCATCCAAACTGCCTAGGCTCCCACAAAGCCAGTACGTGCAGTAGGATTAAAAACCCACTGCCATTGTTCTTGAGTTCTCAGTAGTCCTCATTGTCCGCTATGTTCGTCTCTACTCTTGTGACAGCACCATTTTTGGATTCTGCAGCTACATAGAAGCAATAAGTTGTGGCATAGTATTGCACAGAGTGACTGTAGTTAATAAGGTTGTATATTTCAAAATACTGCCATAGATGACTGGAAAGATTTTGCCATAAAGAAATGACAAGTGTGAGGTTTTGGTTACTCTGATCTGATCAGTGTGCATGTATACATGCATCAAAATATCACACTGCACTCCTAAATATGCATAACTACTATGCATCAAAAAAAGTTATAAAACCGGAGTCCTCTCTTGTCATGAAATAGTAACATTTGGCCCCTATATACTTGACTTCGACCAAAATATGAGTGATCACAACCCTGAAATCTGTACTAATAGAGCCACCAAATTAAAAAAATGCTCAGAGAATCAGCAGCTGCTGAATTCAGCCCGCAGGGAGAGGCAGGCTCTCTCTTCAATTCCTTATTCCACCTAGCTTCTGGCTTCATATTTGCTTCAAGGGGCTTGCAGTGGCCCCAGAGGTACTTAACAATTCTAGTCCCGTGTTTCAAGCCAAAATTCATCTTAGCCAGAAAGGGTGCTTGTTGCAAAATTAGACTCCCAGATGCTGGGAGGAGAAATAGGGTCAGTGAAGAGCTCAGATGTTTCATCTTTAAGGTACTCAATTAATCTATGCTTAATGGGTTAGGACATCTTCACCAGTATAGATTCTTGGGCCCCCCTCTCTCAGGGATTCTGATTTCGAAGTGGTATGGGCATGGGTCTAGGTTTTTGTATTTTAATAACTATTGTCCAGTGGTTCTTATTATTGCGCAAGTTGTAGAAATAGTGGGGCTGAATATGTTTGTAAAGAGCTATATGGTAAATATTTTAGTATTCGTAAAATAAACACATTAACCCCAAAGCAGCCACAGATGATACATAAGTGAAGATCAAATCAAAATTTATTTATAAATGCAGGTAGATCTATCATTCACTGGGCCCTAAAGGATTGGCTTGTACTTTTTGGTGTTTTAAGTCAAAGTATTGTAAACTTCAGGCCCCACAGCTAAGCAGGTGAGGTGGGACAGGAAGACCTTTGAGAGCTACTTTGTCTCCGCCTGGAAGTCAGACCTCACCTGGATCCAAGCATCAGGCTAGACGTGACTCTGTGACATCTAGCAGAGAGCAGCAGGCAACGAGTGAGTCACCATCGGCAACTGAGACTCAAGACTCAGAATAGGACGGAATCTTCGGGACCAAGATGACAAGGGTCAATGAGGAATGAGGCATCAACAAGCTGAAAATAGCTCTGAAACAGACACAGAGAAATGATTATAACTCCCGAAAACTCTGGCAACTCTGCGTCCTTTGTGGGTCTGCTCCTGTAAATACCTGAATCTTTTCCTTGTGGTAGTATAAACGTTCGTAGGACTGGATGTGATTTAGAATTGTTTTGTAGGAACAGCAAAACTGCTGGCTTCTCCATATGTGTATATACATAAAATAACATGGTCCTCCTGCAAATCTATTGCATAGGACAAAGGGAGAATGCGAGCCTGTGAATGAAATGTCAGGAGTGGACTTCCAACTTCAGCCTGCTGCAGGGAGGACAGTCAGGAAATAGAGTTCCGCCTCTTTGGATATACTGAGGCAGCCCTAGCCTCCTTTTTCTGAGACTCTGTTTCACATATAAAACAGGATGGACCGTGTGACCCAGTCCGGTCCCAAAGATGCCTTGCTCCACTCTGTACCATGGAGTAAACTGATTGCAAGTGATTTTAGAGAAGGGGGGTGGATGGACAGCTATGACCAAGCCCACCAGCTTCGTGTTTGCTACTCCTTAGTGAAAAACAGGCAACTGAAAACTGAGTCAAGCAGAGTTGTCCAAACAGAGAAAGTTACAGATTTAGCAGGCCCATTCCCTTTGCTTCTGTCTAGGCCTGAAGCACCCTCCCCACACACCCCCAGAATTTGAGCACCCAGATGTGCAACATACAAAGGCATTGATCTCATGAACAATCACTACTGTAATCACCTTCAGCATCCATCTCCAGTCTCAATTTTATATTTTCTGTTGCCACCAAATTGCCCCTCATCCCTGTGCCTCAGGGTGAGAAGTCTGAAATTCCTTGGCTGCAGTTTGGAACTATCAGAAGCTTTTAAAAAATATTGGACACGAGACTCTGTCTCAAAACACACACACGTACACACGCACGCACACACACATGCTGATTTTCTGGCCCTGGCACACACACACACACACACACACACACACACTGATTGATGTTCTGGCCCTGGCACACACCACACTGATATCTCTCTCTCACACACACACACGCATGCATGCATGCACGCGCACACACACATGCTGATGTTCTGGCCCTGACATGCACGCACATACACACTGATGTTCTGGACCTGGCGCACGCACACACACTGATGTCACACACACACACACACGCACGCACGCACACACACATGCTGATGTTCTGGTCCTGACATGCACGCACATACACACTGATGTTCTGGACCTGGTGCGCACAAATGTGCACACATACACACACTGACTGATATTGATATTCTGGCCCTGACACAGGGCCTGGGGTGGGGCCTGGACTTTGGAGGCTTTTAAAACCTCCTCTGAGCATTTCTTCCATTTGGCCAGAACCAAGCCCCAGTGCTGGATTTCCTGCTGGACTTGGTAGAAGAAGTGAATTTTTATGATCGGTGCTCTGTGGGAGATGTGATTGCTGACCCCATCGAACATAGCTAGGCCCAAAGCTGGCATGACGAGGACAATTTGTTTTTGATGTGTCTTTTTCTTAGGGCTCAGCCCTCCCGCAGCTGGTCCAGTAAGAGAATCCTAGCCACAGCGTAAATGGTATATAATAGCTTAATGTACTGCCTTAATGTGCAGCCGCCATGGAGCTTTGGGGTTTAATACAAAGGAATTCCTGATTGAAGGACTCATAAGCTTTATGGCAAGGCCCATGGGAGAGGTCATTTAAAGTGCTCCCAAACCTGACATAGCCCTCAGTCCTCATCTCAGTAAATGACAACCCTGCTCTTCCTGTGGACTTCTCTCTTTCTCACTCCCCATATCTAACCCATCAATGTATAATCTCAGTTCAGTCTTCAAAATGCGTCCAATATGTACCCACTTTGATCATTTCATTCCCATCATCCTAGCCCATGCCAGCATTACATTTTAAGTCTCTCTCTGCAATCACAAATAACTGCATTTAACCACACAGAACTGGTCTTCCCATTAGCCTCCTACACTCCATTTTCCTCACAGCAGCCAGAAGCATACACATACATCACACCCCATCTTCTTCAAACTCACCGGTGGAATGAAATCCAGAGTTCCCACCATGACTTACAAGGCCCTGCATGACTCAGCTTTCAGCTGCCTCTTGGGGCACACTCCCTCTGGTCCCCATTCTAGCACTGTATTCCTATCCACCTCAATCCTATGCCTGCCTCAGAAGCCTCTTTCTCTCCGAATAACCTCACCGCAATCTCTGCCTTGTTTCCCTTACGTCTCTGATACATGTCAGCTTCCCAGATAATGTCTTCCCTAACCAGAATATGTAAAATGCTTCCCCTTGAAAGTGTTTGTGTATGTGTACATGTGTGTTTGTATCCAATACATGTGTCCCCAAAGAAATAAAAAGCAATGTCTTGAGGAGATACTCATACCCATGTTCCCTATAGAACTGTTCACAATCTTCAAGATATGGGATCAATCTAAGTGTCCACAGACAGAATAGGCAAAAAAAATTGTGGTACATCTATATGACAGAATATTATTCTGATTTAAAGAAAGGAAAGTGTCTGAAGGCCCTGGGTTCAGTTTTTCAGCATTGCAAGGAGAATCAAAAGAGAATTCTGTCATTTCTTACATGGATGAACATGGAGGACATTGTGTTCCATGAAATAAGCCAGGCACAGAAAGACAAAGACCTGATGATCTCATTGATATCTGAAATCCAAAAATAGGAGAACTACAGAAGCAGAGTAGAACAGTGGTTACTAAGAGCTGGGGGCAAGAGCGGAGAGAGAGTATGGGGCGATGCTGTTCAGAGTACAATGTAGAGAACATTCATTATTTTAGATCTAGTGCAAAGTTAAGAATAATGCAATTTCAGGTCTCAAAACTGCTGAAATAACAAGCCCGCTGTACCCATCCTTGCCATTCGCTTGTGTAGTCCTCTATGCCCTGCTTTATTTTTTCTTACAGTAGTACCTCCTTATCTGCAAGGATATTCCTAGGCCCCAAGTGTGTGCCTATAACATGCACAGTACAGAACCATATATCCTTTCCATATAGAGAGAATAAGATTTGATTTATAAATTAGGCATAGTAAAAGATTAACAACAATAACATTATGAAATAAAGCTATTAAGAGACAAGTATGGCGTATACTTTTAATCCTAGCACTCGGGAGGCAGAGGCAGGTGGATCTCTGTGAGTTCAAGGACAGCCTGTTCTACAGAATGAGTTCCAGGACAGCCAGGGCTACCAGAGAGACTGTCTCAAAAAAAAAATGGAAGATGGGAGAAAGAGAGAGAACAATTATAACAATGTACTGTAATAAATTTTATTTAAAATGTGTTAATTGTTTGCTTCTGGAATTTTCCATGTTATACTTTTGAACTGAAGTTAATAATCAGTCACTGAAAACTACAGTGAAACTGGAAGCTGGGCATAATGGCTCATGCCTACAATTCCAGAACTCGGATAGTGGGGTTAGGTCATCCTTGGCTCCATAGTGAGTCCAAGGCCTGTCTGGGTTACATGATACCCTGTATCAAAAGAAAAAAACATCAAATTGCAGAAAGGAGAACTACAGCAGTTATGTTCTACATAAAAGATATTTATTAGCTAGACATAGTGCTACACATTTGCAGTCCTAGCACTTAGGACATGAAGACAAGAGTATCACAAGTTCAAAGCCAGCCTGGAATATATAGTGATAGCCTATCAAAAAAAAAAAAAACAACATGTAATTGCCTCTGTTCCTGATAGAATAGTCGCACCATAAAGACCATCAGGCCATGGAATTTGGTCAGTCATACTTACTCCTGTATCCCCCATCACCTAGAACATTGCCAAGCAAATGATAATGCCCCTAAATTAATCAAATAAATAAAGAAGTAAATACCCCTAAAGAATGCCCTTCAGTGTGATCCTTGTATTTCCTGGTTGCTAGGCTGCCTGAAACTCCACCGAAAACTAGAATCTGAAGAACACTTCTGTCGGTCTTTGCAGGGGATTGGGTTCAGGACATCCCCATAGATACCTAAATCCATGGATGCGCAAGCCCTTTTGGAACCTGCCCATATCATCTAATATACTTCAAATCATCTCTAGATGACTTCAGATTCTGAATACACAGTAAATACTATGTAAATAGTTGTTACACTGGGTTGTTTGGGAAATGAAGGCAAGAAAAAATGTCTGTACGTGCTCAGTACAGAGGGTTTGATATTGTTGTTTCATGTATTTTTAATCAGTGCCTGGTTGAGATGCAAGGATGCAAAGCTGTGGGTAACAAGGGCTGACTGTGCTTTACAGTGTGTGTTAATCATGCTTCCTGCTGAAATTTTGGGAAAGTTTTCAAGAATAAGAGAGCCTGGCTGGTTCTTTGGGCATTTCTGTAGAACTGTGTAAACAAAGTGATACAGCATTGAGAAGCAGGAAGCCAGGGGCACTGAGCTAAAGCGCTCCTATTTCTCTTCCCAAAGAGTTCAGAAAGTGTGGACGAGTCATTTCGGAGGGCTGGGTTTCTTCTCTCGCAGATCTCAAAACTGTTTGTGAAAAGTTTCCTTTCTAGGACCGTATCTGTGAGATGAATAAGATTGTTTCTGTAAATCCTCTGGGAAGTGTGTATTCACACACAATAAAGTCTACCATTAAAGTCAATCTCATATTAAGAAAACCAAATATGTAAAAATTCACTGTATATGATTACTGGAGGGTTTTTTTTTTTTTGCAAACCTCCTTAGGCTTAGAGCATTCATAATGGGATTCAGTTTATCCAAATTCAATTCATGTCCAGCTTTTATCCAACACACCAATCACTCAGGGAGACAATTAGCACATTGCCTCATAGCACATTACCTTCCACTTAATAGGTAATCAATACTTAGCTATTGACTCATGGATCAGTATGGCAAAATAGCTCTGTACTTGGACAGTTTATTTTTGAGACAGTGTGTCACAATGGTAGTCCAGGTTGGCCTCAAGCTCACGGTCCGCATGCTCAGCTGCCTGAGTTCTTGGGATAGCGGTTATGTACAACCACACTTGGTTGCACCGAGACATCTTAACTCTAACATTATAAAGGAATGAAGACCTCACCAGTCTTTTGTTCTTTTTCCAGTCTCCCAAATCTGCCTTCATCAGTGCTGCAAAGAAGGCCAAGCTGAGGTCCAATCCTGCAAAGGTCCGATTTTCTGAGCAGGTGGCAGTTGGAGAAACAGATGCAGTAAGTACAGCCTTGGCTTCCCTCCTCTCTCCTTGGCCAGAATCAACCTGGCTATTGAGGTCTCAATCAGGCCTTCTGGCAGTGGGCGCCCAGGGGTTGGAGCAGAAGGATCGCTGTGCTCTGAGCGAGCGGGTACTGAAGAGAGAGGAGTGTGTAGCATCCAGAGAGGATAGGGAGGGAGGGAAAACAACATATTGATTCACTCTGGATCTTCATGGTGCTTAGAGAAATTTCCGTCCAGAGCACAAGAGCGTACACTCAGGGCAAGTGTTCCATAAACATCTTTTGGCTGCTTGATAGAAGCAGGGAGGAAGTGATGGTTTTGTGAAGACCCAGAGAACAAGTGGCTGGTGAAATTGAACTCTCTTCACAGTTAAGTGGCCCTGCAATTCCACATCTTGACTGGAGATGACTGTGCTGATGGGTAGCCGCCTACCAGAAATGACAGACTCTCCTTAAGTCGATAAAGTTTTCCTAGGCACCAGAAGGGATCCAAAAGGAATACCTGCTCCCTGCCAATGGCTACCTTCTGGGGGGTGGGATGGGCCCAAGAGGTACAGACTGAGACTATAGAAATTCTCATGCTGTGTGCTATCATCTCAAATAGCAGCTAAGGTGGGCCAGCCCATGGCACGCAGCTGCCTATCTAGGGATTCATGGCCAGCCCACGGGTTTCTTGTCTTTTTGTGGGGGTGTGCATGCAGTGAGCCATCCACCCCAGATGTGCATATGAAAATAAAAGGTAGGCAGAGAGCAGAAGGCAGTGTGTACAGCAGGTACAGAGTCCCCCAGAAATCTGTAGAAGTTGGTGATGTCCCGGAGGGAGGAGAGACAGTTGCAGCTAGCAAGCACTGGGGTGCTTTTGTAGGCAGTGGTGAGATGGGCTGTCCGGAAGCCTGATCATGTATGCACTAAGACACAGCTGCAGTTATTGAGAAACATAACAGCAGTCCCAGAATGAGCAGAAAAATGAGCAGGATGCTGGGCGTTTGTGTAGTTCTCAGAGGTAGCCCCACCCGGAAGAAAGATGTGGGGGCATGAGTATCATCCATCTTCTCTTCCCCCGTGCCTCTCTTCTGCAAACCCAGCCCACAACATCCGGTATTCCTGTGTGAGGAAGACTTGGACAACCAGAAGATGGTCTGGTTAACACTCAGGATCCATGTTAACCCCAAGAGAAATGGCTAAAGAGAATGTGAGGATTGATGACTGGCATGGAGAGGGAACAGGATGGAGCCCTGTAGGTCAGAGTGAAACAGACTGCAAGGTCCAAGTCACTGATGAGACATTGGTGTCCTGAACTGTTGACAATTCTGAGGGCATAAGCATTGAGTTTGCAAATATGGACGGATACAGCCCATCCCACCTCAAAACTCCAGTGAAGGCTGGACAGTCACTGAAGAACTCCTGCTCTCCTCTGCTTCTTCTCTCCCTTTCTTCCTTCCATTCTCCAAGTTCCATGCCTTGCAGCTAGGCCACAGGCAGAATGACGAGCCACGTCTAGTTCAACCGTCCTAATACCTCCGCCCACAACAGGGCAGCTAGAACTTATCCAGAGTTTACTTCCCTCTCAGACAGGCACCAAGCTTGGCTTGAGACTCTGTCCAGGAGAGAAAACACATCTGTCTTCCAGCCCCCATGGTTGCTGTCTATGTGCACCATAGCTGTCTGTTGAGACCTGGGGAGTCCAGGCCCAGGTGACTCCAAGCTGCCCCATCATCCCCTTCCCCTTGTATTCCAAGGCTTTATTAAGCAGCCGGAACAAAAATAAATCCTGTGGGCGTTCCTTGCCAACTCTATTTTTAAGTAAAATCAATTAAGTAATTATCTAAGTCCAACCCAGTGTGCTAAATAAAACTCGCCACAACTGAGCGTCATCAGCCTGGGGAGCCGGGCCTGGGCCTGGCAGGAATGGGGCCTTTCGGAATCAGAGCGGCCTGGACATCATCATCACACATTTCCAAATTGATACCCATGGCTTTCCTCCTTGGTTTGACCCCCTCCAAACTTGCCTCCTGGCTCCCCATCACTGTCAGCTACACCCAAGCTCAGGAGGCCTTGCTTATTTGATACTTTGTCCACAACAGCGGCTGGATCTGAACTGTTGTACCCAGGCTTCTCTGATAATCCATACCAACTATCTCATTCAAAACTCAGAACCCAATTAGCCTTACATAGAAGCTTCACCTGCCTTATACTAGCTAGTTTGTTTGAGGTTCATAACATCCAGACACGTCAGGGGATGACAGGAAGAATGCAAGTTAGACCTGTGTTCGTTCTCTCTCTCTCTCTCTCTCTCTCTCTCTCTCTCTCTCTCTCTCTCCTCTCTTTGAAACAGAGTCTCACTGTATAGCCTGGGTTGTCCTGGAACTCCCTATGTAGACCAGGCTGATCTCCAACTCATAGCGATCTACCAGCCTGTACCTCTCAATCGCTTTACCATCTCGGGACCTCTACTTTTGCTATAGCTCCCTGGGTGCTCAGTATCAGCTGAGTGTGCAATGGAGGCTCTGTGGCTATCATTTAGTTAAAGAACCTGGCCATCTATACACTACAAGTATCCGTAGAATGGATGCTGCTGGTCCATGCTGTGTGCATCCTTCTGGTGAATCTAATCATTCAAGTAAGCACATAGCAAGGACCCATCGTTCATTCATTTAGCAGTCACTTCTCCAACACCAACTATTTGCCAGGCATGCTATTCGTTGTTGGCACCACAAAGATGACTAGATGTGGTCTCTGTGCTCTGAGTTTATTGTTTGATTGTAAATGACAAGTGTTCTTTAAATGATGATGTGTGTATGTAGTCCTAGTACTCAGAGGTTAAAAAAAGGGAACCAGCCTAGGCTATATAGCCAGTTAGTCTGGGCTGTATAACAAAACCCTGTCTCAAAATAAATAAATGATTATCATGCATGGTATCTCATACCTGTAATTTTAGCACTTTAGAGTTAGAAAAAGGAGAGCTGTGAGTTTGAGACCAGTCTAGACAACATAGGAAGACCTTGTCACAAAAGGGCTGTCACAAAAGTGTGTGTGTGTGTGTGTGTACATATGTGTGTGTGTCACTGAGAAAGAAGTAAGTTGCTATAGGAAAACATGGGAAGATTAGATCCCATGATATTGGACCAAGGCTTTACAAAATACTTATTTGAGCTTGAATTTGAAGGTTGAACAGGAGTTTGCCAGGGAGAGAAAGAGGAAGCTAGGGAGAATGACCATTATTGAATTGAATTTCTGTTCATTGGGAAATTTACATTCATCATTTATAAATGAAGCCCTATGCCCAGCAAGCTTCTACTAAGGAATTATCAGGTGTTGAGAAATGGGCTCTGCCAGTAGTTCTAAATCAGGATCAATGAAACCCCCTTTGGAAGTGTTTGGGGGAATATTTGAGTGTGGTTTTGGTTTTCCGAATGATTTTTGTATGTGTGCTATGGACACTTAGTGTCACAGGGAGAGAGACACTGAGAGCCCTGAAAGGAAGACGGCAAGGAATGATGAATTGTTAGAGACATAGTAAGGCTTCTAGCAATAATAAGGCATGAATCCAGAGGGGTAGACAGGATCCAGGTCAAAAAGGACCTGAAGAACTAGGCATGATGGCACCCATCTCTGAAAGTCAAAGAAAAAGAAAGAGGGCAGCCTAAGGAGAAAGCAAAGTGGCTCAGAGTACTGGTCTAGCATGGGCAAGGCTCTGTGCACCATCCCAAGCACCAGAGAATGGCAGGATAAAGATGGGCTTGGGAATGTCCTAATGGGAAAAGAAGCATCTGGAGATAAACTGGGCTGTGTGAAGTAGTCCCAGAGCAGACTCTTCATGAGCCATTCATGCTGTGTGTAACGATCTCTACTGATCCAGTGCTCTGTGATGCTACTGAGCTTCAGACTGCAGCAGAATGCAAATACACCATGATAGAAAATGAGAAGCGGACTTTGGATATGACTCAGTGTCTTCTTGGGGATTTTGTTCTGATCTGCACGTAGCATTATTATTGATCTTGTCTTTCCTCTCTCTTTGTTCTCACACCCCTTTGACTCCCTACCTCTCTCACCTTCTTTCCCTTCCTTTCCACAAACCCCCACTTTCTTCCCTTTCCTGTGTGTCCACAGAAAATGATGAAGAAGGAAGCTCTCCTCCTCATCCCCAATGTCCTGAAGGTTTTTCTAGAAAATGGGCAGATCAAGTCATTCACATTTGATGGCCGGACCACTGTTAAGGTACATAGGGAGACCCCTCACCTAGAGTAGCTGTTTGTGTCCCTTTGAGATTGCACACAGTGGCTTCACTGACTGCTGGGACAAGATTACCTTTGATCTGTGCTCTGAAGTGTGAGGCTGCAAAAATGTAACCCTCAGCTGAGGCCGGCAGTAGAAAATTGCATGCTCAGCTGTGTGCTAAATAGTGTAAAAAAATGTGTGTGTGCATGCACACACGTGCACATGAATGCACATCTGCTTGTCAACTACTTTGTGTTCATACTACACTGGGTCCTTCAGGACTCTTGGGAGCTAAGCCATGTGAAGATCATTAAATCATTTATAAAGCCAACATGATCTATATTGATACAATAACACTTACGCAAGTTTACACACCAAAATAAACAAATGTGATCTCTTGGTAGATTAGCTTAGCCCTGTCTTGCTTTTTAAACAACCAAAATCTTAGGCACTGAAGCAAGATTTGAGAAGTCCAGCCATAGCCCTTTGGCTATTCTTTTCACAGGAAGAGCAATTACTGAACTGTGATTCTTAACAGTTCAGCCAGGCGTCAAGAAGTCCTAGTGATTCTCTTAGTCCTGAAGAGTAGAGGTGGTGATGCAATTTTACCCTGAGGTTCACTCTGCACTGGGACAGAAATATCTATCCCTGATTCTTCTGGACTCTTGCTGGGAGAATACCATCCCAGGGATGAATGTTCTTATACAACCAGTGCTTCCCAGATTGTTGGGCAGTCACGACACCTGCCCAGAAAATTACCTTGCCCACAGCTGTCCTGCGGCTCCCATGTAAGAGCCAAGATAACTTTACAAATAAAGAATCCATCAGGCATGGTGACACAAGCCTGTAAGCCTATTACTCTGGAGACTAAATACAGAAAATACAGGTTCAAGGCCAGTCTGTGTTACAAGGAGAAACCTTGTTCAGAGGAACAAGGTGTTCAGAATGGCCTTCCGAGTATTTTTCTACTAAACTGTACAGATTGTTCGTGTAACATGGTTTGAGGAATATCTAAAAGTATTTTGGGATCATCCCATGGTATGTCATGCTACTGGCATTTAGTCTCTCAAGGTCAGAGATGTTAAGTGTCCTCCAGGAGACAGAATAGTCCCTGAAATCATTGTCCTACCCAAAGTTTCTTTGGAAAGCTTAGGCCTAGGTAGGTATCTCTAAGGAGCCTAAGACCCAAGTGTCTTAGGAAGCTATGGCACCGTCTCGGCTATGGAGTGTCTTGGAAATGTTGAGACAGAACTAGACCACCTAGATGCCAGAATCTTCCTTGGCATTTCTTCAGGTGTTAATATACTCATTGTAGATTTGTCAATAGCCCAGAGCACTGGCCAACCTCTCTTCTTCTTAGAGGTTTCGAGCACTCCCCACCTCTCACTGCCACTACGGATGTGGCATCCAGGCAGGGCCAACCTTTGACACTCAGGCTCACTCTGTACCTCAGGAAAGGTACATGGCTAGTTATTAGAACCCTGATAGCCTTTCAAGCCACTTGTGTCAAAGAGGTACCTGGATGAAGTGACAGTCTCACATAGTGGCAGTTACACCTTTAACACCAGTTGACAACAAGTGGCTTGGCTGTCCACAATCTCAATGTCACTTAACCGCAAAGAAACCCGCATCTATTTGTACCAGGGTTCTAGTGATGCTCAAGCCTCTGTGACTGCGTGAATAGCACAAAGAAATCCTCTCAAATGCCCAGCACTTTGTGGTCGTTTGCTCAAGTGACTGAGCATCTCACATAGAGGGGATACTTTGGCAGTTCTGTCTGTCGGAGAGTTCTGAACTCCCCAGCCTGCTTCCCTCCAGGTTTTGAGGGTTAAGGCATGCTGACTTTGTAAACGTACACACCGCAGTGTGTATGCTGAAGCCACAGCAAATAGATGGCAGACGCCCCAAAGCTGACATTTGGGCAGCCCCCACCAATATGCTCTCAGACGCCCTAGTATTAAAAGTAGGGCAGCAGAGCAGACGGAGCTCAAAAGTAGTCAGATCTATGACTGTACTCCAGACACGTGGCATTGTTCCTCTTTGTGGACACATTTTTCAAGTTGCTAAATTGATCGTCTATAAAAGCTAGCTATGGCCAAAAATGAACATTTTGCCAGTAGCTCAAGCCATTTGATTTAGATTATGAATCCGGAAATAGTATACTTTTTAATCACCGAAATGTGGCTTTGGCTTTTGCTCATTCCTAAGAGTTGACAGACAAACCCAAATGAAAATTCTGACTTAAGAGAGGGGAGAGGAAGACCAGCACGGTGCTTGAACGCCACAAGCATTCAGGACATGCGTTCTCGACTAGAGGGAAAGACAGAATAGGAGGAGGGAGGGAGGAGGTGACAGCACAGTAGGAGGAGGGAAATGTCACTTACCAGGTGTCTGACCAGACGAAATGAGGGGACACATACATTCACCTCCTGAAGCTTTGGTGTTCCCCAGGGCCCAAGCCACTGGACAACACGCACAAGGCCTTTCACTGGTCCCAGAACTCATATCTGGGCCACCCCGAAGCCTTTTCCACAGGACTATTGTACTTGATTTCCAATATTTTCTCATTTATTTTTTAATTCCCAGTTTTTCCTCATGTATTCATTACTTTGAGTAACTTAGAGTCAGAAAGACGCCCCCTCTCAAGGCTCTTTTTCTTCTACAGGATGTGATGGTGACCTTACAGGACCGTCTCTCCCTGAGATACATTGAGCATTTTGCTCTTGTCCTTGAGTATACTGGGCCGGAACAGAATCACAAGTTCCTGATTCTCCAGGACAAGCAGTCCCTGGCTTATGTAAGTCACCCCTTTATCCTGGCTGTGTTGCTGCATGTAACCAGTGCTAGATAAGAGTACCCATGAAGCTGCTTAACTAGAAAATTCATCGTGGTGTATGTAGTCAATCAGCTCTCAGAAGTCACAGTTCCAACCTCGGGTGGAATGTGCGTATGTATATGTCTGTGTATATGTCTGTATGTAGGTATTTATGTATGTATATGTATTATGTGTGCATATGTGTATATGTGTGTATGCAAGTATATGTGAATGCATGCATATATGTGTATGTGTATGTATGTGCTTATATGTATATGTGTTTATGTGTGTGTGTGTGTGTGTGTGTGTGTACTGCTGTGAGTAGAACCAAAAGACTTGAACATCACTGTTCCTCTGAGTGACAGTCCAGCCTTACCTGAGGGGCTTACTATTCATCTCCAGAGAACCTTTGACAATGTCCTTTGTGACCTAACAAAGGCATTTGTCTTGGTCTCTATTGGCAACTCTCCTGTTTCCTGGAAACACAGCCTGCTAGCCACTTCTGCTTTCTAAGAAGAAAATTGACCTCTTAGATGAGGGCCGTGATACAAAAAGGTCAGAACTAGACTCAGTGGTAGTTGGGAATGAACTGCGTGGGGTCAGAATAGGTAGCACATCATCTTCATCATCTTCCAAAGTAGAGGAGGACAAACTTGCTCATCCTTCTGGCCACACTGTATGGGAAAAGACTATTTAAAATAAGATTGTTATATGGGATGCCACCCATATCAAATGACCAGGGAGCATCAGAGAGGTGAGCAGGGCCACTCAGCATTCCCTGATAGGGTAGAAAAGAGCTGAAGGGGGACAGTTAAGAAAAAAATAGCTTTTAGAAAGTGTATGGAAGCCAAACAAAACTCATAAAACCCAGACCAGCATGATAGCACACTTCTGGAATCTAGTACATAAGAAGTTGAGGCAGGAGAATCTGGAAGGTCAGCCTGGACTACATAAAGAGTACTGTGGTAACTTGGGCTACAAAGCAAAGAAACAAGGCTGGCAATGAAGCTTGTTAGTACAATATTTAGCCAGCATTCAGACCCTTTTGATCCCTATTGCTGTATAAGCTGGGTCACAGTGATGCGCACCCGTAATCCCAACCCTTGGAGGTAGAGATAGGAGGATCAGAAATTCAAAGTCATCCTTGATTAAACAACAAATTTGAGTGCAAGGCCAGCCTTAGATACAGGAGACACTGTCTCAAACAAACAAATCAGATGCACACAGAAAAGAAAGCAGTTTTCAAAGGAAACATTCACGTTTCAGCTCAAATACAATCCGGGTAGGAAAGGAAAGGTGGTATCTGCCTAGAGTTGAAGCACCTCCTATCCTAGCCAAGAAACAATCCTCTGAGTCAAATGGGCTGCTTGTGCCAAATGGAATTTCAAACTTCTTTATTATGAAAAATTTTCAGACATACAGAATATATATGGACTAGCATATGATAAACCCTATTATCCATCTCCACCTTCAACAATTACCAGCATGCTTCATCTGTATCTCCAAAAGAGGTTCCAGCCTTTGATTTGAACTCTCTAGACATCAATTAGTCTGTTAGATGCTAAGCCTGTCTGCAAGAAGAATCTGATACATTCTCAGGAGCCCGCTCTCTCTAACTCCGCTCTTGGCACTTAGACTCAGTTCATTTTGGGGGCAATGAAACAACAGGGTCTTGCTATGTATCCCACATTGCCCTCAAACTTGTGATGATCTTCCTGCCTCAGCCTCCCAAGTACTGGGAGACCTCATTCTTAATAGAGACTATGTCCTTAAAAGGTGATTAAAATATTCTAGTCACAGCCAGGTATGGTGGCGCATGCCTTTAATCTTAGCACTCAGGAAGCAGAGGAAGGGAGTTCAAAGCCAGCCTGTCTACATAGCAAATTCCAGACCAACCAGGTCTACAAAGTGAGTCCCTGTCTCAAAAAATAAGCTTCACTGATAAATTAACAATATAAAAAACAGGGTAGTTATAAAACTATACTATAGTAAGAGTTATGAATTGTTTATTTCCTGAATTTTCTATTTTTGACTGAGGTCGTCCATGGACAACTAAAACCAGGGAAAGTAAAACCCGAGATGAGAGAGGAATTCTCGAATTGAATTTGCCAGGCAGGAAGCAAGAGTGGGAAACAACAGCCTAGCTTATCCCTAAGCCTACGTTAAGAAGCCACCAAGCTGCCTGCCCCGTCACAGTCATTAATTCTATGGTTTCTTCTCCACCCTCTCCTCCTGGGGTTTTAGGTGGTACAGCGGACACACTATCATGGGATGAAATGCCTCTTCCGAATAAGCTTCTTTCCCAAAGACCCCGTGGAGCTGCTACGTCGGGATCCTGCTGCTTTCGAGTACCTATACATCCAGGTAGAGTCTGGCTTGGGGACACAAAGATAGACCAGTGGAGAAACAAGCAGGCAGGCTGTTCTGCCATCACAATGGAGTTGCTATGTATGTTCAACCTTCAGCTTGCTCTGAAGGCCCGTTCCTTCCTTGCTCCTATTGGAGTTCATTGTGTCAAGTTGGCTGATTTGAATTTGACTGTCAAAGTACCGTCTACTTGTCCACCAGAGCCCAATAGTTTTCAGAAATGAGCAACCCAAGGAACTCTGGTGCTTCCACAGAATCCCAAGGTTTTACAAGCTCTTTTGGGTTCCAGGAACTGTCAATCACCAATACCTAGGTTCAGTGAGGAGGTGGTTCTGATCTCACTCCATCCAGAAATATTTATTGAACCCATACCCTGGGTCCTGACAATCAGAGGGGCAGAAAGGATAGACTTTGCTCACCAGAGTTCATATATTCGTAAATAGAACCACAACAGGCTTCAGTGTCCATAATGACACCCAGGGAGCAGTCTGCCAGCCCTGCCTGAGAGAAAGACAGTGAAGGCTTCACAAAGGAGAAGATCTGTGTACACTCTTAGCTGTGTAGAATGAGTAGATGTTTGCTACATAGTAAGATGGAAAAGAGGGGTCATATCCCAAGCAAGAGCCCTTGCCTTTTCAACGGCATGCTGATGAGAAAAAAATGCAAGTGATTTTTGCAACTTCAGTACAGGATATAATGTGTAAGAAGCAATAGAAAATGAAATCGGAGAGCTGGGAACCAGAGAGTGAATTCTTGGTAGGCCACGGAGAGCAGACTTGATTCCGGAAGCTGGGCAGTGTTTCTCAGAATGTGGACCCTGAACCAACAGCATCATTAACTGGAAGCTTGTTAGAGATGCAGATTCTTGGGCCTTATACCAATTATTTCTTTTAACAAGCTCAATGAGATGAAAACAAAACAACAGAGTCTCATGTAGCTCAGGCAGACCCCAAATGAACTATGTACCTTAAGGATAACCTTGAGCCTCTGATTCTCCCACCATCAACTTCCAGGTACTGGACTTATAGACAGGTATCACCGACCACATCCAGGTCTCCATGAGAGCTGAATACCCTCCACCTCATGCCAAAGCTTTGGAGACAGTGGAACCACTCCAGAACAGTGGTTCCTTAACCCTACCTGAACATCGGAACTATCTGGGAGGGGGCTGGCAAAATGGCTTGGTGGTTAAGAACATTGGCTGCTCTTTGAAGAAAGCTGGATTCAATTCCTAGTACCCACATGGGTTCACAACCATCTGTAACACCACTTCCAGGGGACCTAAGGCCTAGGCATGTATATGGTATACAGACAATTACATAGGCAAACACACACACACATAAAATAATTTTTAAAAAAAATGAACTATCTAAAAGGCTTTTTTTTACAATTATCTGGGAAAAAATCTCTTCTGCCTCACCCCAAGTCTGGGAGTTTGTGTTTTTCTAATTATCTCAACTTATTCTAAAGTGCATTCAAGGTAAAGAAATCCTGCTGAGGAGTGGGTAAGAGTGCCAAAAGGAGAGTCACCTGGTCATTAGCCAAAGGAAAAGTGATGCCCAAAGTCAGGCTTGTGAACAATGCAGTATTTGGAGTGGGATTCCAGGGAGATGTAAAGGTTTGGATTGGCTGAGTATTGGTAGAGATGGTATCAGTCTTCACATTGGTGAATAAAGAGTGTCATGAGCTTGGAGACAGGATAAGTTCATTTTAGGCCATGTTGGCTTTTAGGTACCCACAGGACATATGCAGTCCTTGTTGAGAAAAAGAAAAAAGGAATAAAAAACCAAACTTCTCTGTTTCCGAGAGTGACACCTGGGACTGCGATGAGACACTGCAGTTGTCCTTCCTGCCCTTTCTGACAACCTAAAATGCTAGGAACATTTCTCAGCCTCGTGTTCCTCGGCCAAACCTCTAGGGGGGACAATGGGTTGTGTGGTTTTTAGTTTAGTTCTCATTTTGTTTGTCCTGAATTTCTTCACTCAAACTTCTGGGGACTGCCTCGGTTCTCATATTTTGGAATTTGATGATAAGATCGTGCCCAGCATATTTCTCCACTTTGTGATAATATGAAATTCATCTGGATTATTCCTTTTTTAAAAAATCGGTTTTTTGATTTTTGCTTTTTTTAAAACTGAAGTCTAATTGATACATAACAAACTGCACATGTTCAAAGTGAATACTACAATAAATTGTCACCCACAGCCACAACCACAATCAAAATATTGAACATATTCAATATTCACTGACATTTCCTTGGGCTCCTTTGTGATTTCTGGCTTTCTGTCACTATAGATTTGTTTTCCTTTCCAAGAGTTTACGTACATTAAACCATATGATACGTATATTTATTTTGAACTGGGTGGTTTTCCTCAGATTTATTTGGGTTTTTGTTTTGTTTTGTTGTTTTGTTTTGGTTTGGTTTATCAAGACAGGGTTTCTCTGTGTAGCTTTGGAGCCTGTCCTGGAACTAGCTCTGTAGACCAGGCTGGTCTCGAACTCACAGAGATCCACCTGCCTCTGCCTCCCAAGTGCTGGGATTAAAGGCATGCGCCACCACATCCCAGCCATTTTTCTTGTTGAGTAATATTCACAGAACCAGAATTGGTTACACATGTTGATGGACATTTGGGGTACTTCCAGATTTGTGCAATTACAAATGAAATTTCTATGAGTATTCATGCCCAAGTTTTCGCATAGATGTGAGCTTTCTTTGCTCTTGAGTAAATAACTAATAAAAGGATGGTTTGACTGTTTTCTAAAAGAAATTCTAATGCTATTTTCCAAAGTGGTTTTACCATCTAACACTCCTATCCATCACATATTACATTTTAGCTTCTCCAGTCTTATCGACTCTTGGTGTAGTCAGTCTTTTTTTTTTTCACCCTAGTCATTCTAGTATTATATAGCACTGTCTCTTTAAGGCTTCCATTTCCATTTTCCTAGGTCACTAGTGGTGTTGGATAATTTTTCATGTGTTCACTGTTGTGTGTCTTCCGTGATGAAATGTCTGTCCAAATCATCTGCTGCCTTTTTATTGGGTTATTTGTTTTCTTATTATCAAGTTTTGAGAGTTCTTTATGTATTCTGGAAACAAGTCATTTGTTGGATATGTTATTTGCAATTATTTCCTCCCAGTCTGTGTCTGGCCTTTTTGGTCTCTAAACAGTGTCTTTCGCAGAGCAGATGTTTGAATTTTGATGAAGTCCAGTTTGTTAATCTTTTCTTTTACAGATAGCACTTCTGGTATCATATCTAGGATACATCTGTCTATCCAGTGTATCTGTGTATATTCATGCATGTGTGTGTGCATGTTGGCATGTAGATATAGACACACATTTGTTGAGGTTCCACCCATTGAAAAGCCTATCCTTTCCTCACTGAATTGTCTTCATACTTTTATTACAGAGCAGTCTGTGTAAGAAATAAAACATCTAGATCTAGTGGGAAAGCAGTTGTCAGTCTTTCTGTAGTCTATTTCTGAACCTCTATTCCATTCTATTGATCTGCCAGTCTAGCCCAATGCCAACCACACACTATTGATAACTAGAGCTTTATAATAAGTCTTAAAATCAAGTAGTGTTTGTCCCCGACCTCGTTCTTCCTTTGAAAAATTGTTTTCATTCTAGGTCCTCTGCATTTTTCATAGGAATTATAGAATCAGCCTGTCAATTTTTACTAAAAATCCTACCATGATTCAGATTGGAATTGTGCAGAGTCTGTAGATTGATTAAGGGAGAATTGATTTGTTAACAATACTGAGTCTTCCAGCCCATGAGCAAAGTATTTTTACATTGATCGAGGTCTTTCATTTTCTTCAGCAGTTTTATAAGTTTTTAATGTATTTTTTTTACATATTTTGTCACATTTATCCCTAATTATTTCTTATTTTGATGCCATAATAAATGATTTTCATCTTTATTGCTGCTGTTGCTGCTGCTGTTTTTGAGACATAGTCTAATTCTATATAACTCAGGCTGGTCTGGAGCTGTGTAGCCCAGGCTAGTACTGAACTAGTGAGCCATCTTCCTACCTTGGCCTCAAAAGTACCAGGATTATAGGTATGAGCTACCATACTCAGCAATGATTTAGATTTGTAATTCAATTTCCAATTATCCATTGGTATCATATAGAAATACATTTTTACAGTGATTTTTATGCCTTGCAACTTTGCTGTACTCAACGAATAGTTTTAATGGGTTTTTGTAGATTCTACTGGATTTTCTCTATAGATAAACACTAAGTGTTCATTTTCTTCTCACTCCCCCACTTTTGATACAGTCTTGATCTATAGACAAGGTCAGCCTAAAACTCACAGTGTAGCCCAGGCTGGCCTTCCAATTCTCAGGCCTCTGCCTCCAGAGTGGATTTATTTACAGTTGTGAGGCCACCACTCTTGGCTGAAGAATCCTTTTTCTGTTCTTTTCCTTTGCTAGAGTGATACCACTGTGACTCCCTAGTCCCAAGGCCCATTGTGGTACAACCTCAAGCAAAGGACAACTGTTCAAATGAAGGTGGAGTCATTGCTAGCTGGAGTGCTGGCCTTAGAGTTTGGAAGGTTATCATACTCTTGACTATCACCTACAAGGTATTCCCTCTAGGGCAGCAAAATGGTTTTGCCATCTCAAGGAACAGAATGTCTGCTCCATCCCTGCAAGCTATCTCTCACCCTGGGCTTCTGGAACCGAGTCCCACAGAGAGCCTCTCCCGTTGTCTTTCTTTCCTTATTCTCATCTGGTCTATTAGAAGAGTCTGGTATGACTAGTAGTTGAGTACGGAACCCCCACCCCGGAAGGGTGACATTTCTCTTATAACAGAAGAAAGAAAGGGAATGAACCAGGTCTCACTTGCACAGTAACCCGGAGTTTTCTGCCCACTGTGTCTTTCTGTTGTGTGACCTGCCACTGAGAAGAGCATCTAATATTTGCTGAAACAAGCACGTAGTGTCTCTGTGACCCATGGCTCCCCTGTTGTCTCTTCCCTAAGGGCAGTAGCCCTTTCTTTCACTTGAATCATTATGTCTTGCTGGTGGCGTGATTCTTTTCTGGGATCTAAGTGCATAGCTGGGGAGTAGAGAAAGAAAGAAGCGATGTCTCCTTTAACTGATGGATTCGGTCTGCCCTCTCTCACAGAGTCGTAATGATGTTATCCGAGAACGCTTTGGAATGGAACCCAAGCCAGAGATGCTTTTGGATCTTGCTGCCCTCCACATCTATATCACTGTCTCAGCTACTCGGCCTAGTCAGAAGATCACACTCAAGAACGTGGAGTGAGTTGTGAAAGGGCCCTCCTGGAGGGGACAAATTGCTGTCCATAAGAAGGTGCAGTTGTTGAGCTCTGCTCTGCTTTTCAAGGTCATAGCCATCCTTCGGGGGTAAGAACTTGAATTCCTGATGCCTAACCTCCCATGCTTTCAAGCTATGGTTTCTACCGGTAGGGTATGCACGGCCACAGTTTGCCTGTCCTTCCCCTTCTTTCTCTTTTTCCTAGTCCGTTTCTCCATCTCTGCCTCTTGGAGTTACTCAGGTTCTTTCTGACCATCTCCCTCCCTCGTTCCCACTTTGTCTCTCTCACTAATCCCTTGCTCTTCTTCTGTTTTTAGGAAGGAGTGGGGCCTGGAACCCTTTCTTCCCCCCTCCCTCCTGCAGGGCATCAAAGAGAAGAACCTTCGGAAGTCTCTCTCTCAACAACTGAAGGCCCACCAAATGCATCCTTCTTGCAGCACCAAGGTACCCACCCAGAGGAGGCCATCGGGCACTACGTTTAAACTCTAGAGGCCTCAGAGAGGTCCTGAGTTGTACCCTGGGGGTTTCGAGCACTCTTCTGATTCAGGTGCACACTGAGCCATTCCTTCTTGGGTGCACACTGAGCCGTTCCTTCTTGGGTGCACACCCCATCATTCTTCCTGACTTGGGTACACATCTTGGGTGACCATGTGTGAGGCAGCTATGCAAAGGAGTTTGCTCCAAACTCAAACATTGCCCAAATAGCCTTAGCGACACATCACTGCAAGCCACTGTGTCCTCAAAACAAAGGAGCTATAAAGAAAGTCGTGCTTGGGGTCTTTCGCCAATTAGCCCTAATGGAGCACCTGTCCTGTGAAAGGCATTGGCTCCTAAGAGAGGCACAGATTTTCCATGAGAGTGACTGCTCTGTCCCTCACGAGATTCCTAATCTGTCAGTCCTAAAACAGAATCTTAGGAGATGAAGGTGCAACGCAGAGCTGGGCTGTCTTCTGAATACTAGGAGGCAGCAGTCTTTACCTCGGAGAGGCTTCTCTCCCCACCTCCCCTGGCCCTGCTGGGCCTTCTTAGGCTGCTAAGATGCCATCTGCTTGTGCTTCCTGCCCAAGAGGCTGGAGGATGGTGACAAATACTAGAATCGGCATGCAGATGTAGACAGGAGACACAATCACCCTATATATGCCACCCATTCCAGATTTCTTGAATTACCAACTAGCTTCTCTTTTAAGATGCAAATTTCCCCAGAGAGCTAAGCCATTCCCACCTTACTGTGCATGCTTAATCAGATTGGTTTTTTTTTTTCTTGGCTGAGAGCACCAGTGCTCACCACCATCTCCACAGCAAAGATTTTTTTTTTCTATGCACCCCAGTGCTTTGCTGAAGAAAGCCTGGCTTTAGCCCTTGAGTCAGGCACAGTCAAGTAGGGAAATAAAACCATAATTCCCAACACAAAGCAGCAGGCACTGGTACTCGACAAGTATTCAGGAGAGACAGATGCCAAGCCCAGGCTAGGAGAGGGAGAACTGGTATATTTAGTGCCAGAGCTGAGACGTGAAAGATAGACACATAAGAGCTTGTCTAGATGAATTGCTAGAAGCAGTCCTAAGAGGAAAACTTCCCTCCACCAGGAGATCTCTCTCTATAGAAGCCAGCCAGGTGAGTCGTGGTAGCAGGGGAAAGGACATAAACGGTTCAGACTATGCAAAGCCACAGAATATGAGACGCAAATCTGGCGGAGGCAGAGACAGGAGGATGGCAGGAACCAGTTCTTTCTGTGAGGGCTTTCTGTGTCACAGGAAGGGGCTGCACACAATCCTATAGACAGCAAGGAGCCATGGAGGAGTTGAAGCAGGAAACTGGCGTGATTAAATTTACTGTGTTTCAGGATGTTACCACTACCAAACACTGGGTGTATGTAACTGAGGGGACGAAGCTGAGTACCCAAAGCCCTGATATAGGAAGGAATGTCAAAGAAACGGTATAAGGCAAAAGAAATAGGTAGATCCATTCAAGAGGAAGTCAGGGGGTAAAATAAATGTGATTTGGTGAATGATGGTCCTCAGATGACAGGATGAAGGGAGAGTCCTGTGTCCCTCACAGGTTTCTAGCTCAGTTGCCCCAGACATGCTGGCGGAGACCTGGAAGCCCAGCTGAAGAACAAGCTTGGGACTTGGGGGTGTTCAGTATGAAAGCACAAAGTGGTACCCCATGATTGCATGTGGCACTATCAGTGAGACTCTAAGGATCTGAAGGAACTTAGGAGAGGTGCATAGATTAAGTGGATGTCAGAGTTTGCGGAAAGGGGCTTGAATTACTGAAAGACCAACAGATTCGAATGCTACTTTAGGTATTGGGACCAAGAGGTCCGAGGAGTGCTCGGGGAGGTAGGTGGAACGCTGAAGGTGAGAGCCATCCGAGCGGAAACTTCCTTCCAGCTTTACCCAGGCCTTTCTCGTTTCCATGGAGTAGGCTGATGACTAGCTCCTGCCATAAGACCTTGAGCCTCCACTTGGAGGATGTGGGATGTTTCTCTCTGCTCCTCTAGATTCTTATTTCAAGGTGGGTTGTTTCCACAGGGCTCCGCCGTTCAAGCAAAGCTCCAGTACCTTCGAATTCTGAATGAACTTCCGACCTTCACTGGTGTTTTATTCAACACTGTAGGACTGGTCAGTGGGACTAAGGGATTGGGGGAGGGGCAGAGCGTGGGGCCAAGGGGAGGGAACCAGCCCTTTATTGGAGGGACAAAATCAGTTAGCTTTCATATTCAAAGCATCCACTACATCCATGGGTTCAACCAAGTGTAGATCAAAAATAGTCTAAGAAAAAAAAACTGTGTTGGTACTGAGCATGTATAGACATTTTTCTTGCCATTATTCTCTAGACATAATAGTATAACAACAATTTATACAGTATTGGCACTATGTTAGGTATTGTAAGATTTCTGAGATGATTTAAAGCATACATTAGGGTCAGATATGACAGTGCATGCGTGTAATCCCAGCACTCTAGAGGCTGAAGAACAAGGATCACAAGTTCAAGATCGAGGCCATTCCTGCATATATAAGACCCTTTCCAAGAAGTACACAAGAATATCCATGCAAACGATATACAAATGTTATGTCCTTTTATGTAGGAACTAAGCACCCATGGATTTTGGTATCTACAACAGAGTCCTGAAAGCAGTCCCCTATAGATAATGGGGGTCAACTCCGTCTACTTTCGATGCCCATTATCAATCCTTTTGTTCCCCTTCCCTATATTCCAGGGTTTGACAACCCATGTCTGTAGAGGGCCAGATAGAAAATATGCTTGCCTTTTGTTGGTAGATCAAACGGATCTCGGTAGCAGCCAGTCAGCACTGCTGTGTTAGCATGAAAACAACCACAGTGTGTTAACAAATGGGTGTTACACCCTGCCAATAACTATTTAGAGACACAGAAATTTGAATTTCAAAGAATTTCCATGTGTCAAAAATATGGCTCTTTTGACTTCTTTCCAACTTTTAAAAATGTTCTAAGTTTTCATTTTTCACCATTGAGGTGTTTGAAACAGGTGAGGGGCCATATTTGGCCCATGGGCCAGAGTTTGCCAACCCCAACCCTGTTTGTTTGCCTCTACATGTACACAACTCCCATAGTCCCCTAGCCCGGGTTTCCCATCTCTCCATACTGCCCCCTGCCTACTCAGGACCTGCACTGCACCGTGATGCTCTGGGCTAAGGCTCAGCTGGCACAGTCCCTAAGACTGCTCCAGTCCAGTTGCCTCTGGTAGAAGGAAATTCAAATCATCTTGCTGATTGGCTTCAGGTGCTTGTCATGCCCTGTGGAACACGCTGTCGTGCTAGCACGGCACACTGGAGAAAATCTGCTTATCACAGTGCCTGTAGGCAGACATAAACGGTTCCCGGGTGATGTTACTAGCAGGGAGTGGGTCAGCGGAAGGCTCAGGTTTGATGACTTCAAGGAGTTTGTCCGCCCCATTTAAGGAAATCTGGCCTGTCAGACCTCGGAGCAGCCATTTATACACTGGGATTTGGAGATCACTGAAAGCCCCCTGGCCCCTCCCTCCACCTCCACACACACCCTGAAATCTCTCTTCCACCAGCCTGACATTGCTCAAATGCCTATTGGTCGTTCCTTTGAGTCAAGGCTGCTGGAGTACCTATTAAAGGGTAAATCTAGGGAGCCCTTCATTAAGCACCTAAACAACCCTGCATGCCTTAGGCAAAGTTATTTTTTCACTATGGCTTTGGCACTGGTTGAGAAGTGCAATTTGGTGGAGGGTGGGTAAAAGCCAGACATAATGCTGCCTAGTCAGGCAAAAGCACTGGCTAAGAGTTTTGGATGGCTTTCAACAACTGTGAAAAGTACCTTGGTACTTGATAACGGAGAGTTCTCCAAAAGCACCAGAAAGGACATACTTCACCTACCTCATAATTTTGTTAGAGCCAGCCCTGATGCTGCTCAGTTAACTTATTGCTGTAGCTAAGGGGTGATTTAGGCTGAGGATCTAGGATCCTGTACCAGGGAGGTTCCAGACTGTTTTCCTCTCAAGGTTGCGTTTTTAACCTTGGCACTGAGCCTCAGGTATTTCTCCTCCCTTCCCCTACTCCTCACGTACTCCAGCAGAACCTACATAAAACATATTTTCTCTTCTTCACTGCCTCTTCTCTCTGGTCCTTCTCTCCACATCTGTCTGTGAACGTTGTCTGCCTGGCACACTTGGGCACTAGGACGAGAAGCAGTCAGCCACCACTCTCCTGGTGGGACCCCGTCACGGCATCAGTCATGTTATTGACCTCAAGACCAACCTCACCACTGTGCTGTCCGAGTTCAGCAAGATCAGCAAGATCCAGCTGTTCCGGGAGAACCAGGGCGTGGCCCGAGTGGAGACCAGCATCATGGATGCCAAGGTGAGCGCTTCTTTGAGGTGCCGCTTCTTTCCAGAACAGCTCTGGGGGACAAGGAAAGAGTTGGAGCATGTGATTTGAGGCTCAGAGATTCTGAAATGACTTCTCCATAGAACTCTTTGTCTTCATATTTCCCTTCTCCACCTTCTAGGACTTAGATAATCTAAGATGGTTTGTCAGCACGCCTTAGCTACTGTTCTATTGCTGTCATTAAGATAGCACGACCAAGAAAACTTATAAAACAATGTGTTTACTTGTCACTTACAGTTTCCAAGGGTTAGAGTCCATGACAGTCATGGCATGGAGCATGGCAACAGACAGGCAGGCATGGCACTGACCCAGTAACTGAGTGCTCACATCTTGAGACACAAGTAGAAGGCACTGGGAATGATATGGGCTTTTGAAACTTCGAAACCCACCCCTAGTGACACACCTCCTCCGAGAAGGCCATACCTTCTAATCCTTCCCAAACAGCACTATCAGTTGGAGATGTCGAGGTATTCAAACATGAACCTATGGAGACCATTCTCATTGCAACTACTATGCAGCACTATGTAGGGCTAGGAAGTGTTGGGTTAATCCGAGTAGGTTCTCGGCAGAGAACAGGAGCTACCTAACCCATCGTTTCACAATTATTCTTGTCATAGCACACACAAAAATTTGAATTTATGGGTATCATGGTGACTTGTAATTCCAGTATTCAAAAAGTTGAGGCAGGAGCATCACTGCCTACATGGTGATTACAAGTTCAGCCTAGGCTATACAGTTAGCTCCTATCTCAAATATTAAAAAAAATAATTATGAAATTCATACAGCTGCGTATGGTGTTGCAACCCTGTCTGTATTCATAGCCACTTGGTAGGCCGAGAGGAAGATTAAATTTCACAGCATGCTTTGGCTACACAGGGAATGAGTCCTTGTCTCAAAATATGTGTGTGTCCAGTGTGTCCAGGTGTATGCGCACATGCAAGTGGAGTCCAGAGGTGTCTTCCTCAGGTGCTCTCGACCTTACTTTTTGAGACAGGCCCATTTTTGTCTCGACTGGCTAGGCTGGCTGAGCAGCAAGGCCCAAAGATCCTCCTAGATTCTCCTTCTCAGCACTTGGATTGCAGGTGCATTGCTATCCCACCCTGTTTGTTTACGTGGATGCTAGCGTTGGTACCTAGGTTCTCATGCTTGCAGTTTGCTCCCTGGGCCATCTTCCCAGCCCTTGGGGGGAAACAGGAGCTCACAGCTGGTGAGGAAGCTCAGTAATAGAGCGCTTGACTGGCATGGGCAAGACCCTAGATCCCATCCCTAGCATTGCAAAATGTCAACAAAGGACATCACACTCACATGGAACTTCAAGCTAAATGGAGCAGCCTTAGAGGGAGACTCTGGCCACCTCAGGCCCTGTCTGTCTGCCTCAGAGATTAAAGAAATGAATGACTTAACCCATCTCTGCCCATCCCACCTGTATATTGGTTGGGGAACATCCACTTTGAGCTACGTAAGAGGTGTGTCTGTGCATTGACAGTGGTTCTGGGGAGTGGGGGGACAATTAGAGCCGACGTGCCATCTCATCTCCCAGAGTCCAGCTCTCCTAGAACCTCAGAACCTTCCCCATAGATCAACACCTTTAGACTGGCAAAGCAGCTGTCACAGAAGTCTGGTAGCCATGACCAGCCACCCCCTCCACAGTTCTCCTGTTTGAACACAGTGACCAGTGTGGGCAGGGGGCAGGCCTTCCTGCCAGCTGGCAGAGGCTCTCTCGGTGGGAGGTACAGCTTTCCTTTCTTAAAGGATTTCCCAGAAGGACGTGTATTTAACAGATTAAGCAGTGGAGTGTTTTGCTGTTTCTAAAAGAACCAATTACTTATTTTTGTGTTTGTAAAACCCAGGAAGCTTTAATATGCTAATCTTTCCACCTGTGATCTGTGGTATTCTCCTTGGTTTGGGGACCGGCCTGGTGCTGATGTTTAATTGGGTTGTGGCCACTTTCCCAACCACTGGTTGCTACTCTTCTCAGATGTCGGGTAAAAAGCCAAATGAACTGGTAAGGGAAGGGGAAAAAAAGGACAAGACACGCCCAGGGAAGTGTGGGTCACAGAGATATAGACATGGTTTAAAGCAGAGGAACAGCTTTTAGCTTTTGTTTTTCAACCTTCAGCATTTCAAGAGTGAGTTTTTCTTGTCAACAGCACAAGAGAAATCCCATGAGAGGTTTTAAACAATAAGGACACCAGGGTCTGACTCTGAAAACTGATGTCCCCCACCTTTTGGAGACAGGATTTCTCTGTGTAGCCCTGGCTGTCCTGGAACTCACTCTATAGACCAGGCTGGCCTTGAACTCACAAGAGATCTGACTACCTCTTGCCTCCTGAGTGCTGGGATTAAAGATGTGCACTACCACTGCCTGGCTAAAACTGATGATTTCATTGGTTAGAAGAACTACCTGGGCATGAGGATGTATTTAATTTTTTTTTATTTTCTCCAAATGGATATTGTAACACAATGAATTAGAGTGAGCCCAGGTTGAAGACCTACCTATATGATCAGAGGTCTGGGAGGAAAGAGGCTGAGCTAGGCTCAGTATGTTTCTCCCGAATGAGGAGCACACTGCTTATTTCTGAAAGTGATCCACCCACAGTGGTGAACATGAATGAACATTTCAGAAAAACTACACTTTTATCAGGGTGACTACAATCACAAGCATGCGTGACCTTCCTTGACACAGCATGAGAACCCCTACACAACTCTGGAATCAGATGAAGTTCACCCTCTCGGGGAAGCCACACACACACACACAAATACAAAACTAAAATACATCTCTTTCTAAAAAAGCAGGATGAAGCAAATGTCATAGATAAATGTGGTATGGAATATGAAATGAAAAGAACGAGAAGGAGTTAACCAGAACTAGCTTCCTCGAGAGGGTGTTTTGAGCTGGATCTTGAAGTGATAGGCATGAATTAGCAGAGAGGAGTGGGATGTGTTCAAAGAAAGGCAAGGAGCAAGCACGGAAATAAGCAAACCATATGTGCAGGTCGATAAGCATAGTCGCTTGGCTGGAGAGGAAAATAAGGAGAGGAGAGATTGGAGAGATTAGGGGCGGGCAGAACAAGTCCGTTAAAAGCCTCCCAGGCCAGTTTGAGGAATTTAGATTCAATGTGGTTGATTAGTAAGAATGTACTGTTGGTCCTTGAGCAGAGGGGTAACAGAATGAAAGCTGATTTGGGCCAGCATGAAAGAAGGGCGGAAGCAAGACAATTGTGAAGCCAAGGAGCAGATGTGCAACATGTGTTGTATTAAGATGGGCATGGCTGGCCCCTCCTGTGTTGCACACAATAAATGCGTTTTCTTTCCTTTTCTTTTTCAGTTTTTCGAGACAGCGTTTCTCTGTAGCTTTGGAACCTGTCCTGGAACTCTCTCTATAGACCAGGCTGAATTTGAACACACAGAGATTCACCTGCCTCTGCCTCCCAAGTGCTAGAATTAAAGGCATGTGCCACCACTGCCTGGCAATGCATGTGTTTTGTGTTTTCTTATTCCTCCCCCTATTGCCTACTGCACTTATCCAACGTGCACTAAATAGCAGTGTTAGGTGTAAAGGACTCTAGCAGGTCAAAGCCAGGCGATGGTGGCGCACACCTTTAATCCCAGCACTCAGGAGGCAGAGGCAGGAGAATCTCTGTGAGTTCGAAGCCAGCCTGGTCTACAGAGTGAGTTCCAGGACAGGCTCCAAAGCAACACAGAGAAACCCTGTCTCAAAAAAAAAAAAACAAAAAAAGGGCTGGAGAGATGGCTCAGCAGTTAAGAGCACTGGTTGCTCTTCCAGAGGTCCTGAGTTCAATTCCCAGCACCCACACGGCAGCTCACAACTGTCTGTAACCCCAGTTCCAGGGCATCTGACCCTCACACCCATGAACATAATAATAATAAAATAAATTTTTTTAAAAAAAGGACTCTAGCAGGTCATGAGTAAGTGGTGAGATGTAAGGAGGCCTCTAGTTAGTTCCCAGCTACTTAATCCCAAAATCATCACACAGAAACTGTATTATTTAAATTACTGCTTGGCCCATTAGCTCTAGCTTCTTATTGGCTAACTCTTACATCTTAATTTAACCCATCTCCATTAATCTGTGTATCACCACAAGGCCGTGGCCTACCAACAAAGTTTCAGCATGTCTGTCTCTGGCGGCAGCTCCATGGTGTCTCTCTGACTCCGCCGTTCTTTCTCCCATCATTTAGTTTAGTTCCCCACACACACACACACCTAAGTTCTGCCCTATCAACGGGCCAAGGCAGTTTCTTTATTCATTAACCAATAAAAGCAACACATAGACAGAAGGACCTCCCACATCAGTGAGATGACACTACCGTTGAGGATAAATACATTGTGTTTGTTGTCTTGATGAGACATTAAAAGGTAGTTTAGGAGTGAACGGTGACCAATAGTAAGGTGGATGATGAGTGCACAGAGGTGTAACCAAGTGATAAGGGGTTCAGGTATACCCCATTAAGAGCAACAGATAATATGTGAAAGAAAACTTCAGAATTAGCCACTTGGTGTCATAATTGCTATTCTCTGTAATAGGATTTACCATGTACAATAGGTAGAATAATCCTCTCCTAAATATGTATATTCCATAATCCTCAGAACCTGTGAATATGCTATGACAGAGAGGAATAAAAAGTGCAGACACAATTAAGATTGCTAATCAACTGACCTTAAAATAGGGAGATTAGCATGAATTATTCAACTAGGACTAATGTAGTCAATAGAGTCAGTCTACGTGGAACAGACTCTGGAAGTTAGAGAAAGGGATGTGACGAGAGGATTCAGCTCACCCTTGCTAGCCTTCATTAGGGAAGAGACCAAGGACCAAGGAGTGTGGTAACTTCCAGGATCAGGAAAGGGAAGGAATAGATTCAACTCCAGACCACAAAAGTGACACGGTCCTGCACTTGATTTTTAACCCAGTAAAGCTTGTATCAAAACTCTGACCGCTCAGACTGTAAGGAATAAATGTGTATTACTTAAACCACTAAATTTGGAGTTGGGTATTATAGTGACAATAAAAAAATCAATGCCATGAGGTTTTTCACATAGCAAGTACTCATATATATTACATTTTTCTTTTTCTTTCCTTTCCTTATTTTATTTTACTTTTGAGACAGGGTTTCATGTATCTCTAGCTGGCTTTCAACTTCCTATATAGCTGAGATAATAAGATGGCCATGAACTCATGATTTTCCTGCCTCTACTTCCCAAGCACCGTGGTTAAAGTTGTGTGCCACCATGCACAACTTATGTGCCACCACATGCAGTTGTTTTGTGTTTTGTTTTGTTTAGTCTTATTTTTACTCTTTGGAGGTCCACCACTCAGTTCCCAAATAAATACACAGAGACTTATTCTTACTTATGAATGCCTGGCCTTAGCTTGACTTGTTTCTAGCCAACTTTTCTAACCTAAATTATCCCATTTCTCTTTAACTATGTTTTGTCTCTGGGCTTTTTACCTTTCTTTATTCTGTATGTCTTTCTTTCCTTCTTACTCCATGGCTGACTGTGTGGCTGGGTGGCTGACCCCTGGCATCCTCCTCTCCTCCTCCTGTTCTTGCTTCTCACTCTTCTCGTCCCCAGATTTCTCCTCCTATTTATTCTCTGACTGCCAGCCCCACCTATTTCTCTCTCCTGACTTGCTCTTGGCCATTCAGCTCTTTATTAGACCAATCAGGTATTTTAGACAGGCAAAGTAACACAGCTTCACAGAGTTCAACAAATGCAACATAAAAGAATGCAACACATCCATGCATCGTTAACAAAGGCAGCAGAAACCAATGTAACACACCTTTACACAGTTAAAATAATATGCCCCAACAACCACACCCAGGATTTTATAAATGGTAAGCAAGCTGTGAATGCACTCTACTAACTGAGCTACATCCCCAGTTCTCTTATGCTGTAATAAAGATACTATTGACTGACAAGCATACCATTTGCAGCCAGCTTTTGGTACCAGAAAACATCAGTGATGTATGCTCTGTGGACTACTAATCCATACTCTATGAAATGGGTATAGCAACATTTAATCTCTTTCCACATGAATATGAAGATGAATGACAACATCATGCTAATAGCTTTGTTGGAATATAGATAGCACAGAAATCAACAAATGCATTGATTAGAGTTAAAAGAACTGGTTGCAATTGTGAAGGGTGATGAATGCCTAGGATCATATCCCATGGGACTACGGGTAGAGAAGTTTGTAAACCACCCTAGGGCTGCTGGGGATTGAACTCAGGACCTCTGGAAGAGTAGCCAGTGCTCTTAACTGCTAAGCCATCTCTCCGCACCTCAATGTATCTCTTACCCCAATACTACTTTCCTTTTTTTAAAATTTGGGTTTCAACGTTTTATTTTTATTAAAGCTAAGTATCCTTAAAATATGGTTTATAGGTTTTTGGCCTATTTGAAAGAACTGACTAGCCCTGAAAATAGAGATTTTTGTTTGTTTGTTTTTGTTTTTCAAGAGAGGGTTTCTCTGTAGCTTTGGAGCCTATCCGGGGAACTAGCTTTTGTAGACCAGGCTGGCCTCAAACTCACTACCTCTCAGCCTCCCAAGTGCTGAGATTAAAGGCATGTGCCACCCACCCCCACCTGGCCCAATGCAACTGTCATGACTTCTTTTTGTGTGTGGCCTACTGAGTTTAAATACTGTTTGGTTTCATGTGCATGTGTTTGTGTGCTTGAGAGCATGTTTGCATACCACATATGTAGAGCAGGAGCCAGTAGAGGTTGGAATAAGGTGTTGGGTCTCCTGGAACTGGAATGACAGACAGTGGTTAGCCATCTTGTCAGTGCTCGGAACTGAACCAAGGTCATGTCTTCTGAAAGAGCAATGCTTGTTGAGACCATATGTAGTGCCCCCATCTCTCCCTGAGTTTAATTGCAAGTTTCTTGCTCACTGTGGGTGGGAGGTTATTTTCTGGAGCAATAGTAATTTATCCATAGCTACACTACTGAAGAAAATGACATTTCCTCCCCCAGTAGCTATTAATTGCCAGGAGTCCCAGAAGGAAGGATGGGTCCTCAGCACTTAGGAGGCTAATGCAAGGGGATCGGAAGTTTAAGGCCAGCCTGGGTTATATAGGGAGGACCTAGCTCAAAAAGAAGTGGGGAAGGTAAGTGAGACAGCTCAGGGGGTAAAGAAGCCATCTACCAAGTCCTAAGAACCTGAGTTTAATCCCCAGATCCTACACAATGAAAGAAGAGAACCAACTCCTATAAACTATCCTCTGAATTCCACACTCATGCCCTGGTGCACAGAGAGAGACATGCATACAGAACAAATACATGTAAGATAACCAAACAGAAGAGAATCTGGCTGTAAGATGAGTACACCACTACACATGGAATCTTCCATTTCAGCTGCTTGAATTTCCTTAGTAGAGGACATGGAAGTTAGCAACCAAACTTAGTCCATTTCTTCATAGATAGCCCACTCTGGCCTAAGAATGTTCTGGAAGGGTTTGCTGTTTCAACCATGACAGTGTAAGTTAGGATTTTCATTGCCATGAAGAGACAACATGACCACAGTGACTCTTATAAAGAAAATATTTAATTGGGGTGCCGTGCTTACAGTTTCAGAGGTTCAGTCCATTGTCATCATGACAGGGAGCATGGCAGTGTGCAGGCGGATGCCGTGCTGCCTACATCTTGACTTGCAGGAAACAGGAAGTCAACCGACACACGGGTGGGTATCCTGAGCATAGGAAATCTCAAAGCCCACCTTCACAGTGACACACTTCCTCCAACTAGGCCATACCCGCTCCCAACAAAGTCACAACTCCTAATAGTGCCACTCCCTGTGAGCGTATGTAAATTTCAATTACATTCAAACTATCACAATAACTAACTGTAAGAATCATGCCCAAAGATTTTCAGTTTTGTTTCTGAAACAGGTTCTCATGTAATTCACACAGGCCTCAAAGGATGACCTTGAACTTCTGATCCTACCTCCTCTACCTTCCCAAATGAAGGGATCACAGGCATGCCCTTCTCCCCAACACCCGGCTCAAGTGTAAAGATTTAAAATCACTGGCTACTCCGGCTGTTCCTCCCAGATCATTGAAAGCAGCGTTTCTAGGGGTGGGTGCAGGAATAGCTAAGTCTTTCTAGACTCCTGGATGACTCTAATGTACAGCTGGTCTGAAAACCATTGCTTTAAAGCGATATTCAGCCTCACCTCGAAATTGTCTGGCTATGTCCAATTAGCCTTTCCCAGTGTTACGGAGGCAAGAACTCAAATGGACTGATCCCCTGAGACTCCCGGACCCCCCATCTGGTAACCTTGCCTCTCTGGGATGCTTCCCATCCTTTTTCTCTTGCCAGAGATGCTGGAGTGAGCCAGCTCTATACCAGGGCATCCCAGGAAGGAGATACAGCTGGAGCATGTCAAATTAATCCCTGCTGTAGCTTCTCCTGCCTGGCTCGTGCTTTAAACTCCATTCTCCTTATCTTATTTTCCACTTGAAGATGGCCTGGGTGTATTTAGTTACAGTTTTCACTCAGCTTACTTGTTCATAGTAGAGAGAACATGAGGCAGTGTTCACATATTGTTCTTCAAGAGACAACAGACTGAAACAGACACCGCAGGGCCATTACCCTACTCCGCTGCTACAGAAGCTCATAAGGTTGGAAAAGAACCATCAAAGGAATGTCCCATGGGATCTCTGGCCCAGCATGCTTCCCGTTCTTCTCCTTGAGCTTTATTGCTTTAGTGTTTTCTGTATGGGCAAGTGTTACATGAGGCATCATGATCATTAAAATCCTATTTAAGGTAAATGGGTGGTTTTGAACTTTTATAAGAAACCTATCCAACCTCTTTTCGCCTTCCCTTAATTTGATTTGCACCCCTGTTGGCGAAAAGCTCATCTGTGTTCCTTCCACAAGCCACGCTTAGCCTATGTTGGGGCCCAGTTGGCTACCTCGAAAGGCTACTAATGTGATGGGCTGTGCTGTCTGTCCTGAGCCACCTCTTGATGTGCTTAGCCTTCTCAGAGCACAGGACTTTGCCTTCTTGCTGTTTTATTGATGATATTGCACTACATGGGTGTACGGGGAAACTGATGTGAAATCAGTTAAGCCAGTCAGTCAGTGAGACTCCAGTCAGTAATTCTGTCTGTAGTCAGACAAGCAGCCAGTCAGTTAGCTAAACAATCCAAATGTGAGACTGTCTGGCATTCTGGCTGCCCTGCAGCCCGTTTGTCAGCCAGGGTTCAAGTGAGTCAGACTGCTCCGCAAGCAGCCAGCCCATCAATCTGTCCATCTATCAGTCAGCCACTCCGCCTAGGCAGTGGGCAAATAGTCCTGTATTCAATTTGTCAGCCAATGCCATGGCCGCAAAGGAGCTTCTTCTGGCTTCTGAGACCGAATGTCACATGCACACATGTTCATGCCCATGCACACACTGCTCCCGGACAGTCTACGTTCCGGTAACTCTGTAATTTCCCTCCGTACATCTTATCACACCTTATGACCACATGTGGTTCTAAGATTATTTGGTGCATGACTTATTGCCAGCTACATTGTGAGCTCCACAAAGGCAAGGACCTGGTTGTGGTGTTCTGGAATGAGTGACTACAGCTGTCAGATGAGCTGGCTCTTCAGGAGGGGCTCATACTGTGTCAGCTGGCTGGGTGGGCTTGATGGAACACATGCATATTTTAGCTAGAGGGAGCAACACAGGCTGAAGTGTGGAAGGGATGAACTAGCTTGGCAAATAAATAAGTTAATATATATAATTAATAATAAATTAATAAAAAATAAAGTATATGCCATTGTTTGAACACAAGGCGAGGAGTGGTGACATGAGGAAAGGACATAAACCAAGATGAGACACACGTGGTTGAAGATATAGGATAGGTCCAAATCCCGAAGGGTCTTGAACGCTCTTGTAAGGTAACTGGGTTTCATCGCTATTGACAAGGCTCAGTTATAGTAAGAGTTGTGCTTTAGAAAGATCCCTTAAGTAGAAATAGGAAAGTGCAGTAGGAAGACACTGGAAGAAGAAAAGCCAGTTAGGGTGTTACTGGAGGTCCTTAAGTCACAATTTGAATGACAAAACATACCCACAGGTGAGGCATAAATACACACAGTGGAAGCAGCTTGGGACCAGAGACACAAGGACCCCCAGGCCCCAAATCTCAGCATCATCACATAGCTTGAGAAGTAAGGAAAAGTCAGTGAGATCCTAAAATATAGTCATAGCAATGGAAATGTCCATAGTGTTCATGAATGCCCTGAGTCACACCTAGTGAATCTTGAGTTCTTCCAGTAATGATTGCAGCAACTGTCAACATCCAAACCTCTGTGTGTCTTTCTGCTAAAGATGACAGGGTGAGGCTAGAGGGCATATCTGACTCCCCTGCCCCATTCTACCCTCTCAGCTGTCTGTCTTATGTAGGGCTGACCAATCTATTGTGACTGAGGAGTTTCCATTAACGGGAAGTACAACCATCACCAGTGTCCTTTGCTAATAATGACTGGATAACATTTAATCTGTGGCTACTCTCTTAGTGGAGAAAAGAGCCATTGCTCCTCAATGTGTATCGACTTTTTCCTCCCCATGGTAATTCATGAATTTAATAGACGCATCATTAGTCATTAATTTTTTCTTTCAGTGACACTCCAAATGCCTTATTGTAACATACACAGGAACTGGATATTCAAACACTACTTAATGAATCAAGCTGGGTGCAGGGACACTCTAGAGGCTGAGGCCAGAGGATTTCTGCAGTATGGGACCAATACGGGCTACATAATACAGGCCAACCTAGGCTTCAGGATGAGACCTTGTCTCAAAAAGGTATTTGCCTTATAGCACTATATATGTTTTGAGAAAGGAAAGGGGCTCAAGGGGAAATAAAATGAAACACTGACTCAAGAATCTCAACACAGAGGTCAAAGCTGACCCACCATGGGGAAGACTCAAGAATTGTAGACGAAGCTTGGAGCCTACATAGAGAAAACGCTACACAAGAAGAGCTAGCTAAAGGGCAGTATGGACAGGGCTGGGGAGATGCCTCAGTGGTTGAAGGCACCTGCTGCTCTTCCAGAGGACCTGAGTTCATTTCCCGGCAGCCACACCAGGCAGCCCACAATCACCTGTAATTTCAGCTCCAGAGGACCTGTCACCTCTTGTGCCTTCCTTGGCACCTGTATGAATGGAATGAGTGTATGCTACCATGCAGACATATTGACATAAATAAAAGTAAATCTTTAAAAAGAGAGAGACCAATGCAAAGATGGTCAGGATTCACAGAACCAGAAGACAGTGTCACCTCACAGAAACAGAGACCAGAGACGAATGTCCCAAGCAGAAGGTAATCACTGTTGACAAAAGCATCAAGGTTAATGAGAAGCCGAGGAGGAAAGATTATGAGTTCCAGGCCAGCCTGGGCTGCATAGTGAAATCTTGTCTCAAAACCAAACCAAATAAAACCGCTGTCTCAAATAAACAAAATGTAGCAAGTTACAAGGTGTGTTGAATAGATCAAACTGTGCCCTGGAAGCTGACTTGAACCCACCTCCTGCCTCTACAAATATTCAATAGAACACAGGATGTTCCTTCTTAATTCTTCTGGGCTTTTATTTTGCGGTGCTAGAAATCAAACCTAGGGGCTTACTTGTGTTAGGCAAACAATCTACTACTGAGTCATACCCCCGGTTTGAAACAGGGTTTATTGCAGCCCAGGCTGACCTCAAACTCACTAGGCATCCAAAGGTGACCCTGAACTCCTGGTCTTCCTAGCTTCACCTCCAAACACTAGGATGCTGGGCACTGCTACACCTCCCCCGACTTTCTATTAGTTCTTAACAATGCCCTCTAGCAATCGCAAATGGTCATGGCTACCCAGAGCCCATGACTCCCTCCTCAGCCAGTCTCACTTTGATTTGATCCAACTTACTCACATGACACCTTTAAAATGATAGAACAAATTTAAAGGTTTCATAAAAGTGCACTGCTGTTTTGTTTATCATTGTAGGAATCTCTGAAACAGTTAAGGAGTTAACTCCAGGATCAATTAGCAGAATGTGATAATATTTCCCATTGTAAGGTTTAAAAACAGCAACAAATGGGGCGGGGGGAGTAGTTTGATTGTAGAGTCTTTGCCCAGAATGCACAAGGTCCTAGATTCCATCTCTAGCATTGAAAAAAAAAATAACAAGAATGCTGTCGATATGAAATTTTTTGTAAGGAAAAAAAAGAGATCTTTGAGGTTAAATGAATCTGAAATACTAAAATCTTTGATGTTTCATGGAATATATTGGTTAATATATCATAGGATCTTAGAATTTCCAGAGCGAAATTTATCTGCAGCGCTTGTTCAACCTTCCACCCTTAGCTCCAGACCACGGGGCTCTTTGAAGAAACACCAATAAACAGCCACACGCCTTTAATCCTAGGCAGAGTTCGAGGCTAGCCAGGTCTACAGAGTGAGTTCTAAGACAGCCAGGGTTACACAGAGATACTGTGTCTGAAAAAAGGAAAGAAAAGAAAAGAAAGAAGGAAGGAAGGAAGGAAGGAAGGAAGGAAGGAAGGAAGGAAGGAAGACGAATAAACTGTCATGGTGGCTCATGCATGTAATTCCATCACTCATAAGACAAAGACAAGAGGATTGCTATGAGTCTGAGGCCAGCCTGGGCTACAAAGTGAATTCCAGACTAGCCAGAGCTACAGAGTGAAAAATGTGTGTCCAAGAAAAGAAAAGAAAAACCAGTGGACATTTTCAGGCTACTTTGGAAAATACAGGAAATAGAGGGGAGATCAGGAAGGCTTAAGCAGGACTTGGAGCAGAAAGGTTTTGTCCCTAAAGTCACAGTTAGGACTCCTATGGACTCGTCTGGATGTTGTCAGGGCATATGGAGAGAAGCAAAGGATACTTCAAGCAGCCAAGGTGCTTACATTCAAGGATATTCCAGGCCATCCCTCAGCCTAGCCTAGATTCCCAGTTTCACCCCCACTCTCCCAGCTGGCCCACACATCTGCTGAGCTCTGACAAACGCAAATACAGCCACACAGCAGTCACATGGTCTTACATAATTCTAGGGTTTTTCAGTAAAGGTGGTTCATTAAATGTGTGAGCGAAGGCTTCTTTAATGCTGACGCCTAGAGAAGCCATTACTACAAAGGAATGTTCGTGACAGAAGAAACTGCCTGGCCATGGACCTCGAGGAGGGTTTGGAATGCGCTTCCTGTAACTACTCCGTGTCTTTTCTTTGTTGCTGTCCTCCCAGAATTGCACCTGCCTCTCTCTCGCCTCTCTCCTGCCTTTCTATGTCCTTATGTTTTGAACCATCTCTTCCACAGCCTCTGGTGCTGTTGATGGAGTGGCCTGAAGCCACCAACTTTGCCTGCCTGATTGCGGGGTACTGCCGCCTTCTGCTGGATTCCAGGAAGATGGTCTTCTCCAGGCCTGCCAACCAACCTCTTCCACCTCCTATGGTCAAAGCAGGTAGGGCTCCGCATCCGTTTTTTGGGTTTGGGTTTTGGTGTGTCTGAGGCCCTCCAGACTCTGAAGTCATGGAGGGGGGCTTCCACCGCCCTAGTGTGCAGCATGTGCCACCAGTGCCAGCCTGCTTAGCAACAGCCAGAAGTATAGCACACACACACACTACTGATACACCTCACTGGCAAGCACATATAACATTCACATGTACCTATTCCACAAAGGATGCCATTGACGACACACTGTGGTTGAGTCCGTGGATGTATGTAAGGTGAAAGCGGTAATAACATGATACAGTCAATCAAAAAATTGCACTGGGGGACTAGAGAGATGGCTCAGTGGTTAAAAGCACTTGCTGCTCTTCCAGAGGGCCCAGGATTAATTCTAGCACCCACATGGCAGCTCACATCTGTCTGTAACTCCAGTTCCAGGGGATTCGACTTTCTCACACAGACACACAAGCAGGCAAAATACCAATGTACATAAAATAAAATTTTTTTTAAAAAAGAATTGCACTGGCCAGGTATGATAGCACATATGTGTAATGGTACATGATTGTAATGCCAGCTACTGAGGAGGCAGAGGCAGAAAGAGTTCAAGGCCAGCCAAGACTACATTTAAAAAAAAAAGCTTTCTCAAAAAGGATTAGATTGACTCTAAGACACAGCTTTAGTAATCTAGGAGAGATTTGTGCCTCTTCTGGCTTCATTGAAATAACGTTGAAAATGAAAATAAGACCTTCCTTTTTGTTCATCATATTGCGGATTGACAGAAGTATCTGGAATACGAAATCACTGAAGGCTGGGAGTAGGGGAGACTGGGCATGCCCGAAAGAAGTCTTGGAAATAGAAGGGGAGGTCCATAAAGAACAAATGCAGCTTCTAAGCAGGCGTCCCAGTTAGGCAATCTAGTATGGCTACTTCTCAGAGATGTTCTGGTGATGGTTCAGAGGCCTTGAAACAAAAAAAACTGTCCAGCCCAGGTGCTCCTGCTCAAAACAAGTGGGAGGACCAGAGGGTGACAGAGAGCTGGGCTCTCCATGTGTTAGATCTCAGGCTTGCTCACCTATGCACAGTAAGTCTTCCTGGCCCAAGCATCACTGTCAGAACGTAAGCAGCACCCAGAGCTCACCCTTGCCATAAACTGGACACTGTCTCCATTCACCCTTGCCACTTGACCGCTATTAAACCTTCAAACCTTCTTGGTTTGGGCTCACTGCACCTGCTGGAGATCATGGTATCTGAGAATAGAAACACACTCCTGGCAGGTGACCCAGCTCCTAGAGGGCTCATTCTCGCCCATTTTAAACATTGTTCTTTTTTTATGGATTTTTTCGAGACAGGGTTTCTCCGTAGCTTTTGGTTCCTGTCCTGGAACTAGCTTTTCTAGACCAGGCTGGCCTCGAACTCACAGAGATCTGCCTGCCTCACGCATAGCAGGTCCAGCTTTCAATCTCAGGTCACTGTTCACAGCAGTTGAAAGGCAGCTCATCACATGCAGATTTGGAAGAGGATTGCTGGTCCCAAACAAACTGCTGTCCACATCGTAGATGAAAGGAACTGAATTGGAGCAGGAAGAAACTGGGGGTGAGGGTTTGCCTGCCTCCAGATGACTAGCTCCAAGAAGTGTCTGGGCTTTTCAAACTTCTACACAGATGGTCAGATGTTGGAAAAAACTATTGTTCACATTCTCATTGTCACCTGTGGCCCTCTTCTGGCTAATCACATCCAAGTAAACTGTGCCTCTTACTGAGCAGGAAGGGAAGAGACAAAAGAAAGGACAAGGCAGAAGGATGAGCCTGGGGCCAGTCGAGGTTGGACCGGATGGAATAGTGAAAGCGGTCCAGGTTTCTCCCCTCTGAGAGGGCAGTCTGCATGGTTATGCAGTCCCGCTCTGTGGGACAATTATCTTCCATGCCATCAGCACCCTAGCTAATGCTGGTTGCCAATATTTCCCTTACTATGGAGACTGTGGCACCAGGGCCAGGACACGGGCTGCACATGTCCCTTCGGCCTCACTGAGCATCTTCCATGTGTCTTCCCTGTTGCTCTGTCAAAGCCGGATCTGCTTTCCTGGATTCTCTTGAAGCTAGGCATGACTTTCCCACCCCATCTCCAAGCCTGCAATTACTGAGAAGCTCCTTGCACAGCTGCAGAGTGGCAGAAGTTCAGGACTTCCCTAGCAAATGGGCCTGTGTCTCCAATAAGGAGCCACTGTGGTGCCGCAGCTTTACCATGTTCCTCCTTAGAATGGAAAGAGGTAGCTCAGAGGCAGAAGCAAATAGAAAAGCTCTGTTCCTCTTTCTTCGGACCAGAAAGCTAAGAACTTATGCTGGATAGCACCTCCATGGAGACTGGGCAGGCGTTTGGAGCCAGTTTCTTGACCTTCTGAATGGCTAGGTGCCAGGTTGATAGCAGGAACTGACAGTGTTCTTGCTACGTGACCCTCCTGGCTTGACCCCAATTCAGCAAATGCCAGGCTGATCTGCACATCTTTTCTTGTGCCCACTAAGAAGAGAAAAGTACCACTGAGGACTTCAGCTCAAGTTGCAGTGGATTCATAGTTCCTTCTTGGCCTTGGAGACCTTTACGATGACCTTCCAAAGCTGAGGTAGTTCTCTTCCATGGGCTCACACTTACATTCTAGAACAGAAGTTCCAGTGCCCACCATGGTCCTTTAGCAAAGGCTGTAGCGGAGAGGCATCTAGCCATGCCCAGTGGTAAAGGCACATAATCCCAGCTTCTTTGAAGGTTGAGGCACAAAGATTGCAAGTTCAAGGTCTGCCTCAACACCAGGCCTACGGAAAGAAGAGGTGTTCTCACAGCTTGGGCTGGGCTTTTCCCAGGCACCAAAGTCAAAAATCCCCTCAGGCCACGGTCTCTGTGGAAAGGAGGAAAAAGTCTGGCCTCACAGAAGCTGTTGATTCCTAACTAGCCAAGCTCAGGACTCAGTCTACCAGGCCAAAAGGATGTTGTTAACCCTGCACCAGGGGCAGGAAGCACCGCTTCTTTGCAAACCTGGAAAAACAGAAGAATGGGAGGATGGTAGGGAAGGAATCCACTCCCTCACAGCACTTGACCAAAGCAAACATTTCCCTTATTTGCTAAACAGATGTTTCTCAAGGACCTGCCATGACAGACATTGGGAATACAGCTGGGCATGACAGCTGTGATCCTTTTGGTGGTTGCCTTCACATAGCTTACAGTCTAGTGGGGAAAAGATTGCAGATGGTTCAGGTATGAGGACAGTACAGTAAGTCGCTTGTCATTTACATCAAACAAATGCAGCAGCCCTAATAGCACCTGCATTTGAGAGCCAAAGACCCACTGAAGTGGCAAGAAATCCAGAAGCAGGGCCAGCAAGATAGCTCAGTACAGGCACACGCCACCAAGATTGAAGGCCTAAATTCAATCCCCAGGACCCACATGGTGGAAGGAGAGAGCCAACCCCCCACCATATACATGTTGTACCCATGCACCTACATGAATACACTCATGCATGCACACAGACAGCTTCCATCTCTTCCCAGCCCTGAGGTCCCTGTTTCCGCTGGGTAACCTAAGAAAATAAGCCTTTGGAAATCCCCTTTAGGATATCAGTTAGAGAAACTCACTCTACATTTTCTAACATGTTTAGAAACAATTTACTGTGCTGCACTGAATCGTCTTATTTTGTATACACATATGTATGTCTATATGTATATGCAGACATTACCAGTTTTCATGTACATATAAGCCAGCAAGCTGAGTGTGGTGATTCATGTCTGTGATCACAACACCCAGGAGGCTGGTGTAGGAGGATTACAAATTCAAAACCAGCCTAGGCTACAAAATGAGATCCTGCCCCCACCCCATCCTCCAAAAAAACACCCAGAAACATTCGTAGAAAGTTAGAGTGAACATAGTACTCTTTTCTTTTCTTTTCTTTCTTTTTTTTTTTTTTGATGATTCAGAAAGACCATGAGATTCTTGCAAGGCTTCTATGTCATGAGTATGACCAATGAACACAACACTATAAAAATACATCGGGGCCAAGTCTACAAAGCTGCTTGAGTCAAACTTGTGTTGGCTGTATGTATAGTGTAAATATGTGCATGTCTCATGTATATATTGTATATTCATAGCATATATATTAGCATAATTCTAGTCAGTTCTCTGCCCTATTCTTTGCAAGCAATTTTGAGTCGACCTTGTGAGTGACTGAGTACAGACGGATAAACTAGGGCACCTCCACCCCCCTGCTTAGGGAAAGCTGATGAGCAATTCAGATAGATTTACAAGGTGAGAGGCAAGCTGTCCCAGCCATCAACCAAATGCACCTGACTTTGCCCCGGTACTTGTAACCTGTCTAGAGGAGACTCGGGATTCTCTAGACACATTCTCTCCTGGAAGTCATAATACCAGTGGTGGGCTAGACATCACCTGACCTTGGCAGGGTAGTATGGGAAAATATTTCTTCCTTCAGGGAAGCCAACCATCTTTAGAACTCCAGTCTTTATCTAAGAGACAAGAGTTGTCACTTGCTTATTGGCTATAGCCATGGGAGCCACCTCTGATAGCAGCGCGTTGCCAGGTGGCTACCCCGATGGCTCAGTTGTCTCCTAGGTAGTTATCATCTGGAGCTTTTCTAGTCCTGCAGATGATGCCTTCAGCTAGAGACACATCATAAACCAAGGGCTTATTGCCCTTTTGCACTTCCTTAACTCTCAGAGGCCTGGATGGAGGGTGGATCGTTAAGTACTAATTCCTCAACTGATCCAGGGTTTCCTGCATCTGCCAGTAAGACATGAATCAAGCCCACACAGTGTGATTACATTGAATCTGTATAAAGGTGAATAACAGGGGCTGGAGAGATGGCTCAGAGGTTAAGAGCACTGCCTGCTCTTCCAGAGGTCCTGAGTTCAGTTCCCAGCACCCACATGGTGGCTCATAGTCATCTGTAATGAGATCTGGTGTCCTCTTCTGGCCAGCAAGAATACAGACAGACAGAACACTGTATACATAATAAATAAATTTAAAAAATAAAATAAAGGTGAATAACATGCTCTATAGAAAACTCCTAGCATGTAAAGGCAGAGAGACTTGGGTCCCAATCCCTTCTCTGTCGTACCTTCACTGTATATACATGGACAGATCACATAAACAGCCTCAGTTTACCTGTCATTAAAATGGGGGAGTAATAATAATATAGACACTACACACCTTCTGAGAGATTTGACAAGATAACGTGACATAAACTACATAAAGTCCTTTCACAATGCAAAACACTTTTTAAAAAAAAATCTTTTCTTAAGAGTTCAAAGTTCATCATGTGCCAAGTCACCACATTTTTTGGTTTTGTTTTTTAACTTTCGTTTTTGAAGATTTCTTGGTAGATAAAGAAGTGGGGAAGATCCAAGAAAAGTTGGGAAAGGAGTATGACAGCACACCCAGATCTGTGGAGGAATCAGGCTTCTGTTTGTTTGTTTGTTTGTTGTTGTTGTTTTTGAGCAATGGTCTCACTATATTATCCTGGCTGGTCCGGAACTCACTATATAGACCAGGCTATTCTTGAACTCACAAAGATCCATTCATCTCTATTTTAAGTGCTGGCATTAAAGGCATGTGCCACCATGCCTGGATGAGAGGTTTTATTTTTACAAGCAGAATTATCCATATATAATCTCCAAGCCATAAAAAAATGTTTCATTAGATCCATTTGTTTTGAGACAGGGTCTCACTATGTATCCCTGGATTGCATGGAACTCGCTATGTTGACCAGCCTGACCTCAAACTCACAAAAATTTGCTGCCTCTGCTTCCCCAGTGCAAGATTAAAGGTCTGTGCCAACATGCCTGGGTACAGTCCCATTTTTAGTATATTTAGTATAGCCAGGCAGCAATGACACATGCCTTTAATCCTAGCACTCAGGAGGCAGAGGCAGTAGATCTTTGTGAGTTCTAGGCCAGCCTGCTCTACAGAGCGAGTTCTAGGACAGCTTAGAGCTATTACACGGAGAAAATATATATTAGAAATATACATATATAAATATATTATATTAATGTAATGTATATTTAGCATGTTTATAGGGTCAGCAACCATCTAGTTTAGACCACTTTTATCACTTAAGCTGGGTCTGATAGCACAGTCCTGTAATCACATCTACTGGTTAGGCTGAGTATGGAATATCAAGGACTACATGGGCTATAAAGTGAGTTCAAGGCCAACCCGAGTAAGTTACTGTTAGCTTGTCTCAAAATAAGAAGTAAAGAGAGCATGATGCAACAGGTTCAACCCCAAGTATAAAAAAAATTTACCACTCCTAAAGAGAAAAAACCCAATATGCAGGAACATAAGAATCCCTCCACATATTGTGTCCTGTCTGCTACCCATGCCAAGCAGCCACTGCTCTGAAGCTTTCTCTCTATAATGTTGCTTGTTCTGAGTGTTTTACATAAATGTTATCACACAATAGTCTTTTGTGCTTTGCTATTTCACTTAGCATAGTATTTTCAAGGGTTATTCATGTTATATCATACAGCTATACTTTGTTCCCTTTTAATTATATAATATGCTTATATAGAATACATCTTATTTATCGGTTCATTGGTTGATAGACATTTGGGTTGCTTTTACCTTTTAACTATTAAAAATAATGATGTTGGACATTCATGTCCAACTTTTTTTGAGGATGTAGGTTTTTATTTCTCTTCATTATAAGTCTAGGTGCAGAGCATACAGTCAAATGATAACTAGGTTAAATTATTAGAGGAACTGTTTATTTTTCAAAATGACTCCATCATTTCATAATCCTACCAATAATAGTAGAGAAGTATAACTTCATCAGATCTTCACCAATATTTGTTATTACTTGTCTTGTTACAGTCATCATAGTGGATAGAAGAGACAGCTACTGATGTTTATTTGCAGTTCATAAGTGGTCAATGATATTGAGCATCTTTCATGGGCTCATTGGCCTTCAATGTGTCTTCTTTAGTGAAATATCCATTCAAAACTTTTGTACATTTTTAAATTGGACCATTGGTCATAAATATGTTAGTTTGTTTATGCACATTTAATGCTATTGCACTGACTGTCAATATTACATTATCTTGATTATTATTGCTTTGTAGCAAATTTTGAAATCATTATCTTCATTCCTTTTTCTCCTTTTTCAAGATTGTTTTAGTTTATTCTGTGTACCTTGAGATTCAATGTGACTCTTAGAATTGACTTGTCAATTTTCTACAAAGTCAGCTGGGATTCTGATAAGGATTATGTTGAGTCAGTGGATCAGTTCGAGAAGTATTGCCATCTTAAGTTGACAGTGGTACAATATGAAGCCTGCTAGTCCATGAATGTAGAATTTTTCCACTTACTTGTCTAATTTGTTTCACTAATTACTTACAAACTTCAGTATACAAGTCTTGCTATTTTTTTAAAAAAATGTTCCAAGTGTTTGATACTCATTATGTGTAGTAAGTCATTTAACTATTCTTTTGAGCTCAAAGTTTCACAGAACTATCAGCTCAAAAATCATTTTCTTATATTGATATGGGTTTATAAATAATGTATTTTTAGGTTCAGTATGGTGACATACACCTTTAATACTACTACTGAGGAGGTAGAAACAGGCAAATCTGCATGAGTTCAAGGCTAATTTGGTCTACACAGCAAGTTCCAGGCCATCCAGGGATGTTACCCTGTCTCAAAAGAAAGTATGTTTTTAAATAATGATTTAACACTTTTTATAGCATACTATAAGAAACTGACAAGTGTAACTGGAGGCTTATCTCCCACCCACCAGTTTCTAAATAAGCATTCTGAGACTTAATATTAATTACAAACTGTTTGACCTATTAGTTCAGGCTTATTATTAACTAGCTCTTACAACTTGAATTAACCCATTTCTATTATTCTATATTTTACCATGAGGCTCATGGCTTGTTACCTCACCTCTTGCTTCTCCCTGACTCCACCTTCTTTCTCCCTTTATCTCTGCTTAGATTCCATGCCTGGCTATGCTCTGTCCTGCCATGGGCAAAGCAACTTCTGTATTAACTATGGTAATAAAACACATTCACAGCATACAGAGGGGCACCCACATCAGGCAACAATAACATCAATAATTCTGGGATGATGTAGCAGGGGCCACAGTGAGCACATGGGGGCTTGAGAGTCAGACAGAGGTGAAATCCTAAACCAAGCAAGTCGAGGTATGCAAGCCAATGAGCTTGAAAGACAGAAGCAGAAGAACCAGGAGTTTCAGGGCCATCCTCTGCTACACAGCAGTTCATGGTTGGCCTGAGCTACACAAGACCTTATCTCAAAACCAAGAAATGACCAAACACAAAATAAGTGAAATCTTGCTCCACTAAGGTCATCTCATAGTGTAGGCCAAATTTCCTGACCTAGGTCCTTGCCTCACCTACAAAAGCCCAAGACCCTTCTCCATCTTCCCTGTCCACTGGTTTGTGACATCTGTGATTATAGCAATCATGTATAATATTTAAAGATTCATCAAACATTTTCGAATATTTTACTTTTCAAAAAACATTTTTCATGCCAGACATGGTGGTATATACCTATAATCCCAGCACTCAGGAGACAGGGCAGGGGAAATATCTCAGTTAAAGGCCAATGTGGTCTAAATAGTGAGGTCCAGGGCAGCCAGGACCATGGAGAAAGACCCTGTCTCAACAAAAAAAAATATTTTTAATTGACATACAAAATAATAGTTCTCATTACATTGTTTTCATGTGTACATATTGTTATAATTTCATCAATCACTCTCCCCACTATCCTCCCATACCCCCCTCATCTTTCACTCATTCCCTTTATTCTAGGTCAGTCAGAAATACATAGCAGACCTTGTTATCCCTCCAAGGGTGATGGGGAAAAGGAGAGGTGATATCCATTAATTACTTACCATGAAAGCAAGGATCTGAATTTTATTCACAGTTCCCACGTAAGGGCTAGGCACAGTGGCATGTATCTATAATCCCAGCACTGGGGAGGCGAAGGCAGGAGGCTGTGGGACAAGGTGGCCAGTGAGTCTAGCTAAATTAATGAACTTCAGGTTCTGTGAGAGACCTTATCTTAAGAACCAGAGAGTTGGCAGGATGGCTCAGTTGGTAAAGGTACCTGCCACCAAGTCTGACAACCTGAGTTCCATTCCTGGAACCCACAGGATGAAAGGAGAGAACCAACTTCTGCAAATTGCCCTTTGACCCCCATAAGCACATTGTGGCATGCATGCATGCATATGAGCAAGTGTGTTTGATGTGCGCATGAACACACACACGCATTCATATGCACACACAATGGGGATGATGTAATTTAAAATATTTTTTGAATGAATAAATAAGTGTAAAAAAGGAGGAGAGAAGTTGAGGAATACACCTAACATTGACCTCTGGCCTCCATTTGTTCAAGTGCATACACACACAAACACACACACACACACACACACACACACCAAGGGTTAAGAATATAGCTCAATTGGTAGAGTGCTTGCTTCGTATACATAAAACCCTGACTTCAATCCCCAGCACTACACTAACTGGGTGTGATGATATCTAACTATGACATCAGCTTCCATGAAACAGAGGAAAGAGGATCAGAAGTTCAAGAACATCCCTGGAAACAAAAGACCCTGTCTCAAAAAACAGAACCAATTCCACTGTGTATATGTATCACGTTTCTTCCTTTTTTTCTTCCCCCTCCCCCTTTGATTTCATGCCTAGCAGAAACAGAGTCTTATATATTCTAAAATTTCCTTGAACTTGCTGGATAGCCAAAGATGACAGGATTATCTTCAACTCCTGATCCTCCTGCCTCCACCTCCCGAATGCTGTGATTATAGGCATGCGTCACTTTAACCAGCTTTCTTCTTTTTTTAAATGTGGTGCAGGCAACAAACCCAGGGTTGGGTGCATGCAAAGCAACTGCACTCCCAGCTGAGCTATATCCTAAGACTCCTGGGAAAGCTTTTTTTTTCTTTTTTGTTTTTTTGAGACAGGGTTTGTCTATGTAACCTTGGCTGTCCTAGAACTCACTCTGTAGACCAGACTGGTCTTGAACTCACAGAGATTCACCTGCCTCTGCCTCCCAAGTGCTGGGATTAAAGGCCACCACAGCCCGTCAAGGGCTTTTTTAACAAATAACATTTACTATGTTGAAGAAATTCCCTTGGAGTCTAGTTTGTTGAGCTTTATCCCTATAAGGCTCTGGTTTTTTCAAATGTTTTTATACCTTTCAAAATGAGCATGTCTATTTTATTCTCTATTATCATGCTATAGTGCATGAATTAATAATTGATTTTTCAGGGCTCAAGAGATTGGCCAGTGGTTAAGAGCACCACTGGCTACCCTTCTAGAAAACGCAAGTTTGATTCCCAGCAGATATCTGACATCTCACAATCCTCTGTAACTCTAGTCCCAGGGGGTCTAATACTCTTTTCTGGCTTCCGTGGGCACCAGGCACTCAAGTGATATATAGACATTATGCAGGCAAAATACCCATACACATAAAATAAATTTTTAAAATAATTGATTTTTCATGTCAAAACGACTTTGCATTGATGCAGTAAATACCCACTAGTATGCAATTACTGCTAAGTAATTCTTTTTATGTGTTTCTGGGTTCCATTTGCTGGTATTTTGTTGATGGATTTTGTATCTATATTTGTAGACATTTTGCTTGTAAGATACAGTGGTCTATAGTTTAATTGTGATGTCTTTCTTCGGTTTTTGTATTAAGATAATACTAGCCTCAGAATAGCTGAGGGGTATTTTGGCCTCCTTTTACTTTTCTCCTTGTTTTATTTTGAAGACAGTGCCTCGCTATAGCCAAGACTGGCCCAGGACTCACTATATAGCTTAGCTGGCCTCTGATTGGTTCATGGTGATCTTTCTGCCTCAGTCTCTCCAGTGCTGGATGGTGAAAACAAAAGGGCAGGAGTTCAAGGCCAGTTTCAGAAACACAGTATTCTTAAGACTCTATCTACTTCAATTGCAGGTACTTCTTTCAGTTCAGACCAGTTTTACCATCATGTATTAGGGACTCAATTGCTGGGTGCCTGTACTCTATGTTTCTGTCCTAGCTATACATGTTAGTAAAAGGTAACACTGACACATTGATCTGGCCTTGATCTGGAGTTTGAAAAGCATTTAATATTTGGTTTTCCAATACCATGGCCATCATGATGATTAGCTATACAAATTCTGAAGCCTCTCCAACCTGGACTCAATCTTAGGTTGCTGCTTAAAACCCATGTGACCTTAAGTCTGTCCCTTCCTTTGTTAAATGGGGATATTGATACCTGCCTCACTGGTTTGGGAATAAAGAATGGGATTACATGTAATTTATCGTGTCTTGATTAGTTAGTTTGGTTTTGTTTGTTTGTTTGAAACAAGGTCATCTGAATCCCAAACTGGTTTCAAACTCACTGTGTAGCCGAGGACTTCCTTGAATGACTCCTGATCATTTTACCTATATTTCCCAAGATCTGGGATTACAGGCATGTGCTATCACGGCCAGCTTTGTGATGGCTTTTCACCTGTCTGCGGCTAGCAGAGCAGGCTTGCATCGTCTGAGTGTAGCCTCCTAGATGATGTGAGATGAGTTCCCAAAACAGTGTGACAGAGAACATACTCAGAGATAGAATTTGCTGCGGATAGGGCTCGGATGCACATACCTGCTATCAAGAGCATGAATACAGGACAGTAGTAGGCTTTAAGGATTATAGGAATCATGTCCCATGCTCATTCCACCTACAACACCCCACCATACCTCTCTTACACACTACAGATTCTGATGGGCTCCTGGCCATAGGCACTTTTGAAATGCAAATTCTCAGGACTTGTACTAGCCAGGTTGGAGGTTTGTCTGTTTAGTTTTGAATTTTTTTTTTTTTTTTGGTTTTTCAAGACAGGGTTTCTCTGTAGCTTTCGAGCCTGTCCTGGAGCTAGCTCTTGTAGACCAGGCTGGCCTCGGACTCAGAGAGATCCGCCTGCCTTTGCCTCCCGAGTGCTGGGATTAAAGGCGTGCGCCACCACCGCCCAGCTTAATTTTGATTTTTTTTTGCTTGTTTGTCTCCTTGGTTTCTGAGACACAGTCTCATATCATAGCCCAGGCTGCAGCTTACAGTGTAGCCTAGGGTTACCTCAAACTCATGGCAGCCCTTCTCCATCAGTCTTCTAAGTGTGAGCTACCATGCTCAGCTTGTACTAGCCGGTTTAACACCTTCTCAGCAAACACAGTAACTTCTCATTAGCAATTTCTTAGACTAGAAGAGATCCATGATAACAGGAGAGCTACAGAGTATTGGCAGTAGGTATGGCTTCACAAAGAATATAGGGGCAGTGACAGAAACAGGAACAGATCGTAACATAAACATAAAGCAAACCTCATCTCCTTAGGTGTGTTTCCAGCAGATTCTCAAACAGCCAGATCCACAGAAAATCTTGTGGTATCTGACCTCAAAGCATACTTTTCCCTTTTCAGAGCTGATGAGACTTTTGCATCCCTGGCCATCAGATTTTATTCACTCTGCTTTCAGTATCAGCAGTGACATGGTCCATCTGATCCCCTCTCCCTAATCTCTAGATCTCTAGCAGTAGGTGCTCTCTCTCTCTCTCTCTCTCTCTCTCTCTCTCTCTCTCTCCCTCCCTCCCTCCCTCCCTCCCTCCCTCCCTCTCTTTCTCTCTCTCTCTCTCTCTCTCTCTCTCTCTCTCTCTCTCTCTCTCTCTCCCTCCCTCCCTCCCTTCCTCCCTCCCTCCCTCTCTTTCTCTCTCTCTCTCTCCCCTCTCTGTCTCTCTCTCTCTCTCTCTCTTTCTCTCCCTCTCTCTCTCTCTCTTTGCTGAAGGGGCTCAGCTACCATCCTCAGCAGCAGGCTCAACCATGCATTTTTTTTTTTGGTTTTTAGATCCCATGCACAGCGCCCATCGCCCTGTCACTGGGGGCCACCTGGGGAAAAAGGAGAGTAGTTATGTGGGCAGCGTGGGCACCAGCCCTAGGAAGTCGAGCCGATGCGCGACCCCGCCTGCCGACCCTGAGCTTGTCAGCTTCTGCTACCTCCACATGCGGGAACAAAGGAAGGAGCAAGAAAGCAGGACAGATGTCAACGAGAACCTGATCTTCTTTGAAGAAACCAGACCCCGGACCAAATCGGACCCCACATCCAAAAGCTCTGGCCAAGGTTATGAGATGATTCCTGATGACTTCGATGCAGCCAGCCTAGACCATGAGCCTTGTGCCAGCAGGGCCCGGTCCTACACTTTGGACAATTCCCTTGGGGCTGAAGCCCTGAATTTCTACTGTGACTCTTGCAAAGTCAAACTCCAGGAGCAGCAGGGGCCTCGAAAAGGTGGGAGGCCTGGCTCCTCTCGGGACAATATGGTAGACTTAATGTCCCTCCCACCACCAGGAAGTGAGGAAGAAGAGGAAGAGGAAGATGAGACAACTTCTCTGTTGCCTGCCATTGCAGCTCCACCCCCTGGTTTCCGAGACAACAGCTCTGATGAGGATGATTCCAAGCGCAGAGCTGTTCAAAGTCAGGAGCAAGGACGTCACCTGCGTGGGCTCCTGTATGATGAGATTCCAGTGACGCTGATTGACAGTGTACAGACCCGGACAGTACGAGATCATGCCCAGGAGCTGGATGATGCTCTGGTGTCTACTCTGCAGGCTCTAGAAGCCCTGGCTGCTTCAGAGGATGGACCCCATCCTCCACCCCAACAGACTGCAGGTAATAGCCCAGTCTTCCTTCTTCTTGACTCTTCCTTCTTCTGGTCCAAGAATGTCCAGTAGGCAGCACTGCTTCTTTTCAAACAGTTGTTTGAGTGACGATGGCATATCAAAGGCAATGAATTGGCAGCAATAGCTTAGGTCTAAGAAAAAGGAAGCTGCAGAGAAGAGATGCAGTTCTAGTTAGAGCTCTGTCCCTCATGATCGCATATCTCTAGACAGTTATTGCACATGGAACCCACAATAGCTATAGATCAAGGCCAGGACTGAGGAACAGGAAGATAGAAGAGACCCAAAAAACAGACAAAGAACAGCAACATGCTCCAAAAGACCAATTCATTTCCAAAATGACCTGTGATCAGGACTGCCAAGAGCTGTCTCTACGCAGGGCTGGGGTCTTTAGCCTGTCTGAGAACATGAACTCTGAGGCACATGCAACAGAGTCCTAGTTTCTTTACTCACAGGCAGTGTGACTCATGGCAAGGCACTTACTTTCTTCGGTGTGTCACCATGGCAATTGCATCACACAGCATGAAGATTAAATGATATCACTCAGACAGAACACTTAATTGCACTACCGCACACCCAGTGAGGGATCAATAATCAGTAGCTATATGTTAACTATGAATTGGTAGAAGAACCATGCTGCATGCTTGTTATTCTCTATTATAGATGTCTGCAAATCCATCTCCTGAAAGGCACACATATGTACACACACACACACACACACACACACACCTTTTTAAAAACCTTATCTTTGGGTAGCCCCCTGAATGTTTGTCCCCAACCCAGGCTGGTATTGGTCTTCACACATCAGGTGCTCCAAAACTGGTTTCCAGGTCCAAGGCCCACATGACTGCCAGAGAGAGAAGCTCGGCTAAACGGCCTCAGCTGCAAGAACTGTAGACAGGCCTGGCCAGATGAGGAGGAGCCGAACAGCACCTCTCTTTGCCAACTCTCTTCAGGACAATTAACAGAAATTTCCTAGCTGTTGAATCTAAAAACAGCATTGATTGGCGTGTTGTTTTACATGTTAATTTACCACCAAACTGCCAAGATCTTCTTTTTTGGTATTCCTTTTTTTGGATTCCAACCTTTCACACCCCCTTCTCACATCTTGTTCCGCTTTGTGCGCACTCTTCTTGGCTCCTCCCCCTCAGCCCTACAGTTTTCTCTGGCTTGACTGGGTTTTCCCCAGCGTGAAATACTGCTGCTACCTACCACTTCTCCAGGAAAACTCGAGATATGGTTGGAAAAGACCTCGATACTAGTAAACGTGACAAGTCCCATTCTTGTTCCTCTAGGTCTGATTGTGCTGGCCACAATCACTCCTGAATCATCGCTGGACTCGGGCCATGAAACCAACTCTTCAGAGCTCACAGATATGTCAGAGATGATGTCGGCCATGAAGCAGCACCAGAATGCCACCTACTTCCTGGCCCAGCACCTCAACAAGGACAGCCTCCTTGCCCGAAAGGACCTGCCCTTCAGAATCCAGAGCTGCTCAGCTCAGGCTGTGCTCACCGCCCCTTATGCCCTTGGGCCCCCAGATCCCAACCCATCCCTCCAGCCAGCTGTCACTGGCCAGAGTCCTGGCCCCCCTGGTGCCCGGAGAAAGCTGCCTCAGTCAGAAGCCCAGGTGCAGGGAGAGAGAACATACTCCCTGGCCGTGCATCCAGCCCTGTCCCCACAACTTAGTGAGCAGAAGAATCTGAGCCTGCTTCCCCCAGTTCCTGAGGACAAAGGGCCAGGCCACGCTAGAGCAGGCCTAGAGATGTCACTGAGAGCAGCCACACCATCCCTCGGTGAAGAGCAGGTCTCAGAGCTAAGGGAAAACTTGCCCAAGGAAGTCAGGTTGAGCCCTAAGCTTATGCTGGACCCAAAAGGCAATGTGACCCCAGCCATCATCTCGGCTACCCTACAGCAGGTAGTACACAGTAAGGGTCTAGCCACTCCTGGCACAGCCTTGGCCACACCCTCCAACAGGGGGGAGAGAAGGCTAGAGGCTGGCATAGGGAGGCCTGAGGTCACCATGAGCAGGCCGGAAGTTAGCCTGATGAGCAGCAATGCCAACAAGAATCTGAAGTTTAAAATGAGCCCTGGTGCCCTGGAGACCACACGGAATTCTCAGCAGCAGCTGGTCACAGAGATCTCTGCCAGCCCCAGAGCATCCACAAGCAGCCGGCCTGACAACCTCCACCTTTCCCCACAAGAGGACAGGTTTCCTGTTCAAAGTTTCCCTCCTAAGAGCTATCTATCCAGAGCAAGTCGAGACTCGGTGGGCAAGCAAGCTACCGGGGAGGTGGCAGGCAAGCTTGGGCCAGAGGGTGCTAAGCCTCCCCCTAACAAGCAGAGCACAGTCTCTGGCCTTGGGGAGAAAGGGCACCTGGAGAGCATATCCAAAAGCAGCAAGTTTGAGGAGACCAGCCTAGTTCCCCGGGCTGGCTATCCCATGGCTCTGCAGAGCCCTAGCTGCCAGGCTCGAAGCTACAGCCCTAGCTGCCAGGCTCGAAGCTACAGCCCTAGCTGCCAGGCTCGAAGCCACAGCCCCAGCAGCCTGGCCCGTGGCCCCAGCCCCAGCTACCATCCTAGAGGCCAGAGCCCAATGAGGCCTCTGGCCACCAGCCGTCAGGTCAGCACCATGCCCTCTAGGAAGCTTGAAACAACCCTGGATGGAGCCCACGCGGCCTCTGAAGGCCCCACAAAGCCCAAGTCATCCCGAGGTCCTTTCCGACTGCGCAACTTATTCTCTGCCACCTTTCCTACCCGCCAGAAGAAAGAAACAGATGAGCGACAGGCCCAGCTGCAGAAGGTAAAGCAGTATGAATTGGAGTTCCTTGAGGAACTTCTAAAGCCACCAAGCCAGGGGGATATTTCAGGCACAGAGTACCTGCAACCCCCAGCACCTGGCCGCTGCAGCTGCCAGCTGCGTAGTAGCCCTGTGCAGCAGGGACCTGGCATGTCTCGTGAACAGAGACGCAGCTGTGACTGCAAGCGCATCTGCCGAGGAGGACGGCCTCAAGCTGCCCAGACCCCAGTGCCTGCTGGCCTTCGGGAGAGGGAGAGGGTCCTGCCTACCCAGAGGCAGCCAGAAGCTGGCCCAGGCTTGATCCTTGGTAGTCCCATCAATGCCCAGCGCATCCGTTCTACCAGTCTGGAGTCCCGTGAGTGCCGGTCAGACCCTGAGAGTGGTGTTTCTTGCCTGAGCACCTGTGCCTCGGGGGGTGAGTGTTTGGGAGACCCCAACTATAGGAAACTGATGCACCGCTACAGTAACAGTGAGCTGGACCAGGGTGACAGGGCCTCCCTGACCTCAGATGTCTACCCGCACCCCCCCTTGGGAATGCTGCCTAGAGAGGTCAAGGAGATAGATACCGGCCTCCCACTAGTCTTGGGTCCAAAAGGCAAGCGTGCAGAGTCACCAACTCTTGGAGAGCCCTCCTACGTCCAAGTGGCCCCTGAGAGCAAAGGCCCCAGGCAGATGGCTGTGTTTTCACTGCCAGAGGAGGTATACCGCAGGCCAGCCGATCTAGATGAGGACAGTGAAACCAGCAAGTGCTGTTCTATCCGCTACTGCTTCTATTACCGCAAGTGTGACATGGCAGATGATGCCAGCGACGGCAAGGACGAGCTCTCCTATTCCATTCCCATGAAGATTCTGCCTGGCATGAAGTTGGACGAGCAGGTGGTGCCTGTGGTGAGCAGAACCCTGCAGGTCCTGGATGCCGCCACCTGCAGCAGCAGCCCCGAGGCCTCTCACACCCAGGAAATCGACCTTCGGGTTTCCACCTTTGAGGGGAGCCTGGCTAAAATCAATGCATTACGGGCTCATGCCTATGGCCTCCCTGACGGCTTCCTGGCAGCCCGCCTGGACACCAATGAACTGCTGACAGTCTTGCGGCAGTGTGTGGCCAGCCCCGAGGCACGTGCCCCCAAGCCCTATGTCTCTCAGATTTCTGAGTACAAGCTTGAGCTAGCTCTCAAGTTCAAGGAGCTCCGGGCCTCCTGCCGCCGCGTAGCCAATGTGGACAAGAGCCCCACTCACATGCTGGCGGCCATCACAGGCAGCTTCCAGGTGCTGAGCAGCCTCATTGAGACCTTTGTGCGGCTGGTGTTCATCGTGCGCTCGGAGGCCCAGCGCCAGGAGCTGCTGGCCAAAGTAGAAGAAGTCGTGAGGAATTACACCTTCCTGCTGCGTGCAGCTGAGGAGTCCACAGCCAGGAACCTTAACCAGCAGCAGCAGCAGCAGCAGCAACAGCAACAGCAACAGCAACAACAGCAGCAGCAGCAGCCAGCGCTGCCACCACTGTCGCTGCCAGCAGCCACAGGGCACCCACCAGGCTCCCCATCATCGACTGTTATGAGCACATTCACACACTCCTTAAAAACCCTTATTAAGTAGGGCACTTGCCTAGGCTTGTCCCCTCCCCACCCATTGGTCCCAGGTTTGAGCTTTGTGGTCTTTGCATCTTGTGGTGAGTGTGTGTGTGTGTGTTGGGCCAGTCAGGGTCCAAGAGCCTAACAGTCTCTGAGGAGTGACAACTCCCTAGACCAAGGCTCTTTATTAAGGGCTGCAGGCTTAGCTGCTGCCCTGGGTGTCCTCACCCCTTCTTGGCCTCTGGGCGTCACTGTGAGGGCAAAGGCCCCTCGCCATTATGCCCACCACAGAGTTGTATTTTATCTCTTCTCTGGGGCTGGTAGGTGACATCAGGTTCACCTCCTGCTCTGAGTTGGGCACCAGGGGAGCCAGAACCTGGAGCTCCTCCTAGCATCTGCTGCCTCCCAGAGGGCAGTGACAATAGCAGTAGCCACAGCGCCAAGCCAAGGAGAGAGGGAGCTCGTTCCAGATGCTCCCACCCACCATGGGCTCCCTAGCATCTGGCAGGAGCCACTTCAAGGGCCAGTGCCCAGGTAGGAGATGTGCAGAATACAGCCACTACGGGTTGTCAGTGGCTGGCTCAACAGGCTGGCAGCCTTGGGAGCCCTTGCCCCCAGGTTCAATAGCTCTATACCAGCCAACCCCAAAGTGCCCTGCCCCTCACTGATGGGCAGGACAGCTCAGTTCATTAGGGAGCAAGCCTCTGAGATCACCTCACTTGTTTTGGGTAAGGTACCTGGTGAAAATGTCTGCTCTGGGGACCCCCAGCGCAGGTGTCCGAGCCTGCCCGGCTCAGCCCAGCCCTGTGCAGGAGCTGTTGCCTGAGGTATGTGGCTCCTCTTTCAACATCTCTACCAGATAGAGTTAGGAGTTTGACGTAGCTACGGATTGGGATGGGGGGTGGGGGGAGGGGGGAGGGGTGGGGGTGTTGATGACTATATCTTAAACTTCTGGAAGCTAGCGTGATATGTTAATCCTGAGTATATGCTTTTGGCTGTGTATTGACCCTGTGGATTTGTGTCTCTAAGAAAAGAAGCTGAGCGCCTTACCCGGTGCAGACCAGCACCTCTCCCTCTCTGGAACCATCTGGAAGGGAATTCACAGTGTAGTATCTCCTTGACACTCATCTATTGCCGCTGCTTCCACTACCACCAACACCAACACCGTCACCGCTGCCACCACTGCTGCCGCTGCCGCTGCCGCCATCACCCCCACCCCCCACCCCGCCCCAGCCCTTCTGGGAGTGAAGACACGGAGTCCCTACAGTTATCCTACTGTAGGAGGCAAAGAAAGCCAATGTTTCTTCTGTATAGATTGCTTCTTGTCCACTTCTCCATCACTGCTTGTTTCCCACACCCTCCCACCCAGTGTCGGTCTCTCTTTCATCACTGTGTGAGAGGCCTATGTGAAATCTCTTGTTCTTATGTGAGTTTTATAAGATGTACACTGTGCCGAGCCCCTGCCTATCCTTGTAATCCCCGCGCAATAAAGCCTCCTGAGTGGCAAGGTCTCCCCGCAAGGAGGAGGGTCACCCTTCTACAGAAGCCAGCCTCCCTTCCCTGTCTCTCCCCCCACAGGACCAAAATGTTTAATGGGCCAGAGATGCAGCCAGTGGGGAACCCTTTCCCGCCCGACCACTGCCAGCAGAGTTCTGGCATGGTCTTCCTCTTCTCCCAACTTCTTGATCCTACCTACACCTTCGCCACTCAGACCCTGCCTCTGTCATTTCATCGCTGTCATTCACCTCTCCCTCAGCCTCACGGAGAGGGAACATTTTCTAAATGTCTGTATATAGTATATATACTACATAAATATATAAATTATATATTACACTAATTTATGTCTTGTTTTTCCAACAAGAATGATTAAATCTATTCATCTTATGATCCCAATAAGTCTTTGGAGTGCCTTTCTCTGGATGTCCTTGTCTCCTTGAACTGTTCATTGGGAGTAGACCTTGGTTCCTCCTGCATCTTTGTCCCCTGGTACATGGGCTCAGTTGGGTGATGAGAGCGAAGGATCCCACTCCTTCCACGCACAGTGGATCTTTGTTTCTCTTAGAAAACACCTGATGGCTAACAAATGTAAGATGTTTCCTACTTTCTATCTGTCATGGAACCTCTGGTTTGCCTGGCCCCACAGCTATGACCTCAAAAATGAAGGGTTTTGTCTCAACAAAAGCACAATGTGCTCCGCTCCTAGTGGATCAAAGAGTCTGAGAGTTAGAGGACCAGTTCTGAGGTCAGCTCTGGTTTTCTGGCATTTAGGATGGGGAAATCTCCTGCAACAGGCTCTGGATGATTTTGCAGTGGGAGGTGGGGTTAGTTTAGATAGGATAGAAGTATCAGAATCCTGCCAGGAGGTATTGGCACACATCTTTAATCCCAGCACTCGGGAGGCAGAGGCAGGTGGAACTCTGTGAGTTCGAGACTAGCCTGGTCTACAAGAGCTAGTTTCAGGACAGGCTCCGAAGCTACAGAGAAATCCTGTCTCGAAAACCCAAGGGAGAGAGAGAGAGAGAGAGAGAGAGAGAGAGAGAGAGAGAGAGAGAGAGAGAGAGAGAGAGAGAGAGAGAGAGAGAGAGGCGGGTTCCCAGTAACTCTAGGGTGCCTTTGCACAAATGACAAATGCAGGTAGGTTATCCTGCTGCATGCCTACCCATGACAAGGTAGAAAAACCTCCTTCTGAGTGATGATAACCCCAAGGACACATGACCTGGTGATTTCAGCTCCATCCAGTTCCATTACCTTGTTGACATCACATACAGTGGCCCTGAGGAGTCACACACACAAAAAAAAATCCTTCTAGCAAAAATTTACATTTGTTGTGTCTGCAGAGGTCCTGGCTAAAAGGCTTGGAAGCAAAGAATTGAGAGAGAAAGAGCTGGTGGCAGCACAGTCTGCTTGGGCCACTCTGCAGATTCTCTGATGCATATGTGGGAGAAATCATGGACACTGATAGCAGAGCTCTTCTGGATGCTGCTTCAGACACCAAGGTTTGCATTTAGAGGAACACTCGTATACAGTGAAAGTAGATAACACCCGAAATGAGTGTCAGGCCCTGCACCAGTCACACTGCCAGAGCCCGGTGATCTTACTCGGTTCTATATTTGGATCTTTGCACACATAGAACTAGCACATAGTAGGTCTTCATAAAGGTCTGCTGTGTAAATGGATGTCAGATTAGATGGCTATCATCAAAGAGCCCCTTCAATCTTCTGTACTATGTGAAAAGGACACATTCTCCCCAGGGAATCAGTAGTCCAGGGTAGTGCAGTTGAGACATGGCTGTGCAATCTGGCATTCTATTAGAAGAAGAGCTGGGGGTTGGAGTTGTGGTTTAGTTGGTAGAGGATGTGTTAGCACACACAAAGAAAACCCCAGGTGTGGTGAATCACCAGCACTGCATACAAACTGGGCAGAGGGGCTGGAGGGAGGGCTCAGCAGTTAAAAGTACATACTGCTCTTCCAGGGGACTGGAGTATAATTCCCAGCACCCATGTCAGGCGACTTATAATCTGACACCTTCTTCTTGCCTCTGTGGACCCTCTTGTGTATGTGTGGTGAGAGAGAGAGAGACAGAGACAGAGACAGAGACACAGAGAGAGAGGAACAAAAATGAATCAATTTTAAAACCTTGGTGTGGTGGTGTTAATCTCAACTCAACATTTAGGAGGTAGAGACAGAAGAATCAGTTCAGGGACATCCTGGGAAAGTAGGTATGTGCTAGGCTTGGATTATATAAGACCTTGTCTCAGAGAGAGATAGAAATGAGAGAGGAGAGAAGCTGGAAACCAGGCATGGTGGCACATGCTTGTAATCCCAGCACTCAGGAAACTGGGACCCCAAATTTGAGGCTAGCCTAGTTTAAATGGTGAGTTCTCGGCCAACCAGGGCTATATAACCAACCCTCTTTGAAAATAAAATGGCACAGGTGTTGATGCTATAACCCAGTGACCCATCAGTTTAGCTGAATTTAACCAAGTTCTTCCCCCAACTTCTGAACTCTCCTGAAGTGACTGTTGTCTCACTTTGTGTGGACCCAGGGTCACTCCCTGCAGGATCTTGGAGCACTGGGGGAGGACATAGTCCCACCAGCATCTTCCTGGTCATCTTGAGTTGGAGCTGGGACCTGAAGCTGATGCTACCCAATGGCGCAATGCAACTCCCTCAGAACCTGACTCCTGCCTTTCTGACTGCAGCCAATTAAGTAAAAATGCGTTCAGACAGTTGGCATGGACCCAGAGGGCTGGTGGGGGCTGGCACAGTCACATTTTTTTCAAGCTGTTGTCAAGACATTGTGGATAATAGGCAATTTAATCAGCTATGAATTGAAAAGACCTGCCTCAGCCAGAATTTTTGCTGCCAAAAGGATAGGAGAGAATCATTTGCCAGCACTGGAAAGGGGTGTACTTTTATAACTTGGTATCAAATTTCTTCTAGCAGTCAATGCGATGAGAAGAATAACTCTATCCCCTTCCTAGTCCCATAGCCTGAAAGCCAGACTAGGGCCGAGCAACTGAAACAAGGAGGACGTCCTCCCTGGAACAGGAGAAAGTGAGTTTTGAGGGTTCGGCTCTGGGTCCAAAAGGTCTCTCAGGTGGACAGCCCCGTCCTGCTGCAAACCACAATTAGGTGGGAATAATGCAGGTGCCTTCTCATAGGGACAGACTGCTTGTTTTACTGGCACCTGTGCTGCCAGTGGCTCCTGAAGGCCCCCACATTTCCATGTACCAAGTCCCCAGTGAAGACATGCCCTGGGCATAGGCCTATAGTTTTCATTCAGACCTACCCCTCAGGGGTGAGCTCCCATGTAGCTTCATTGCTCTCTTGTCTATGATGCTCTAGGTGTTGATGGCTTATTTTTATTTCCTTCTGCAACACACACACACACACACACACTTGAGGCACAGCAAGATGCCTCAGTGGGAGAAGGCATTTGCTGTCAGCCCTGGTAAACTGAGTTTGATCCCTGAGACTTATCTGGTGGAAAGGGAGAACTGAATCCTACAAGGTTTCCTTCCACGTCCACATACACTATGACACAGGAGTTCCCACAAGTATATACACACACACACACACACACACAGAGAGAGAGAGAGAGAGAGAGAGAGAGAGAGAGAGAGAGAGAGAGAGAGAGAGAGTAAAAAATTAATAAAAAATTATCCCTGCCATTAAATTGGAAGGAAAAAAAACCCCTGTGTCTGAACATTTGCCATATGCTAGGCAGCCACCTAAGTACTGTACATGCATGATCCCTTTTTATCTTCACAACACTCCCATGAGAGAGGTGATAATCATCTATCCCCCTTGCTCAGAGAAGAAAATTGAAGCCCACAGAGGTTTAGTCGCTATCTCAAGATCTCACAGATGGGACAAAGATAGTCATTTTTCTACCCAGCCCATGTTTTCAACTGCTCTTCCTCAGTGCTCAGCCTGGCCCCACATTTGAAGCATCCCCATGGATACACAGGCATGAATGCGGCCACACTCATTGGAAAATGGCACGTAATTACTGCTCGTGGCCTAGGCAACCGCAGCAGGTGTGGATAACCAGCAAGGGCGAAATGCAGGGTGCTGGGAGCCAGCCTGGGCCTGGCCTCACTCTACCAGCCTGTGCTTGTGCCAGTTGCCTTCCAAGGAGCCAAGGGTGTTGCAAGCTTATGGAAATGGTCATTTGTGAATATGGCAGTTGTGTTTCCCAAAGCCACAAACAAAATAGCATGTGAGCTACCGGGTAGTCCCTTAACTTCTTCCATCTGCCCAGTGTTCCGGGGCCACTTATGATCCTCAGCCTGGGTTCTGAGTGTCTAAGGGTATGTGACAGTATGCTGGCTGACATAGCCAAGCACCATGGTTAGTGTGGCCCATATTCCTGACACATGAGATTGTCTCAAAAGTCATATAAGTGCCGGGCAGTGGTGGCGCACACCTTTAATCCCAGCATTTGGGAGGCAGAGGCAAGCAAATCTCTGTGAGTTTGAGGCCAGACTGGTCTACAAAAACTAGTTCCAGGACAGGCTCCAAAGCTACCAAAACCTTGTCTTGAAATAAAAAACCATATAAATCTGGAAGGAAAATACCATTTGTATGACATATTAAGTATTTTAAATAAAGATATCATGACGCTAAAAGTAACATGACAACAAAAAAAATCTGGGTGTGGTGACTCATGCTTAGAATCCCAGGACTCAGCATGTGGAGACAGGAGTTCAAGACCAGCTTAGGCTATGTGAGGCTCTGCCATGTCTAAGAACTCGCCACTCAAACACCAAAACCAACAGGACATCATGGTGAAAAATATAAACGTTGGCTGACATTGTCTTCTCTTTCTTCCTTTTGTTTAACTTGGCTATTTTGCTCCTTTTTTGTTTGCTTGTTTGGTTTGTTTGGTTTTTCAAGACACGGTTTCTCTGCAGCTTTGGAGCCTGTCCTGGAACTTGCTTTGCCTCCCTAGTGCTAGGATTAAAGTTGTGCTCCACCACTGCAGGACTGTTTGGCTACTTTTAAAGATTACTTAGCATTTCAAATACACTCTAAACCTGTCTAATAACTCTGGCTGCATTTCCTTACCTAACTACATGGCATCGATCTCCATTCTTCCCGATTCCTAGACATGCTTTGACAGAATATATATATTCCATTTCTAGCAGATGAATGAGATGAGCTGGTGGCACAGATCCCAGAGCCAGGCTGTCTAGGACTGACTCGTTTCCACAAAGCTGGGACCAAGTAGAGATCAAGCACCTCAGAGATACAGACCCTAGAGGAATGAGCCAGGAAGAAACACTAAGGCACAGCAAACCAAGCCGGACGGTGGTGGTGCATACCTTTAATCCCAGCACTTGAGAGGCAGAGGCAAGAGGCACTTTGTGAGCTGGAGGCCAGCCTGATCTACAGAGCGAGGGCCAGAATTGGCTCCAAAGCTACAGAGCAACCCTGTCTTAAAATAAATAAATAAATAAATAAATAAATAAATAAATACCCATCAAACAAACCTCCTAATGTTGCCCCTTACACACTTGTTATTTTGAAACAAGATTTCTCTCTCTCTCTCTCTCTCTCTCTCTCTCTCTCTCTCTCTCTCTCTCTCTCTGTCTTCGTGTGTGTGTGTGTGTGTGTGTGTGTGTGTGTATGTGTGTATCCCAGGGTGGCTCCTGAATGCTGGGGTTACATCTAAGTGCCATCATGTTTAGCTCTACAATAGATTTAAGCAGAGGGTCAGCCTGGAGCAGAGAGTAAGGTGATGTAGGTTCCCTAGCAAGAGGGAGATTGCTGCATCCGCAGTGCACAAAGCAGGGACGACTTGTGGACCGACTTGAGCAGTTCACCCCCGAATCCCAGCTTGGTTCTATTTTCAGCACAGTGGCTGTCTTGCTAGATGATGGGGTTCAAGTCATTTCAGCTCTTTGGGACCATTCTCTAAAATGAAGATGACGGAGTCTTCAGCCTCCCTCTGCTGCTGTGAGGATTAATGAGGTGGTGCTGAAAAAGCAGCTATAAAAATCCTGACTCCTAGCCGTACCAGCTTAACAAGTGCAAATCAAGCTGCCCCATTTGCAGTTGGGCCACAGAAACTAATTAAGCTTGCACTGGGCTCCTGCAACTAGAAACTGGGCCCAAACAAGACTGAGGGCCTGTTTCCTCCAAATATCTATTCCTGTCAGGCAGAGGCAGCTTCTGTCAGTTCCTCTCAAATGGGACACGCACAACCTTCTCCGTCCCAGCCTTTCTTTGGAAACCACGAAGCTCTGGGGCTGCTCCGTGGAGGATCACTACTCCCTTTCAGGAACAGGGAGGCAGACCCAAGGGTCTTCCTGGCCTCTGGCCAGCACCCTGCCTTCTTGTTTCCTTCGCACCCATACCACTGATCGAAATTCACTCTCATCCTCTTTGCTAGAAGGAGATTTAATTAAAGGAGACTGAAATTTTCTATCCTACGCCGACATATAGGCTTAAAGGAGAAGGTGGACTGGGAAGGATAGCTCAGTTGCCAAAGCGCTGCCTAGCACACAGAAGGTTCTGAGATCTACCCTCAGCACGGCACAGAAAGGCAAAGCTAACTTGGTTTTCAAGAGAATGGTCATTTAAAATAGATTTTTAGTGTGTCTGTGTATGTGTGTCCGTTTGTGTCTGTGTGTCTCTGCATATGTCCATCTGAGGAGGCCAGAAGAGTGTGTTAGATCCTTTGGCATATAGGTGTCTGTGAGCTGCCCAGTGTGGGTTCTGGGATCCAAACCTGGGTCATAATAATAAAGAATTAAGTGCTTTCTTGACCGCTGAGCCATTTCTCTAGCCCCAAGTACTCCCTTTTTAAAATACTTTTTAAATAGGCAAGTGAAATCTACCTCTTCAACAAATTAATATGGTATATTTTTCTACATTGAAAAGTTGTGAGTGCATGCATGTTCATGGCATAGCAGTGTGGAGAGGTCAGAGGACAGCTTGTGAGAGCCCATCATTTCCTTCTACCCGGTGCGTCCTAGGGACTGAACCTGCCTCTTCAGGGCTGACAGTAAGCACCTTTATGCACTGATGCATCTTTTTGGGGCCCAGTAGAACTTTACTAACTACATGGTCTTCATGCTGTGGATTAGATCTCTAGACTTGTTCAACCTACATATCACGGGGCTGGAGAGATGGCTCAGAGGTTAAGAGCATTGCCTGCTCTTCCAAAGGTCCTGAGTTCAATTCCCGGCAACCACGTGGTGGCTCACAACCATCTGTAATGGGGTCTGGTGCCCTCTTCTGGCCTGCAGGCATACACACAGACAGAATATTGTATACATAATAAATAAATAAATAAATAAATAAATAAATAAATAAACAAATAAACTAAAAAAAAACCCCTACATATCACTACATGTAACCTCCAACTGACATCTTTCCAGTTCCACTCCTCTCTCCAATCCTGGCAATCATTGTTTTAGTTTTTCTCTTTGAATAGTAAAGTCTTTTGTTTCAGCTTCTCCATAGGAGTGTGATTATGTCTGTTTAACTGAGGTCTGAGGGATCTAATGCCTTCTTCTGGTCCCTGGGGGCACCAAGCATATCACGGTGCACAGACATACATGCAAGCAGAACATCAACATACATAAAGTAAAAAAAAAATAGATAAAATTATTTTTTTAAGTCCTAAAAATAAAAATTATTTCAAGTTCTTGTTGGCCTCTCCTTGCACTGTACACATCACATTTGAGAATCAGTTTTCAGTACAGACAAGCTGTTTGCAGTGCTCAGAAGCAAATGCAATTTCTGGCTTCCAGTTATGATTTACAGGCTCCAAATGCTAGATTACCTTGGCCATCATGAACAAGCGTTCTTGCCCTCTCTCTAGCCCAGCACAGTGGAAATACACAAGGCCTCCACTCAGAGAATGAAGTAAAAAGTAAAGGATTTCATTTGTTGAACAATGGAAGAGACTGATTTGATTCACAGCTATTGTAGTGCCAGTGCCTTGCTAGCTTTAGCTCAGAAACAGGAACTGCTCTCTTGCTCGCAACCCACAAGTTCACGCTATTCAAAATAAGCACAATCAAATGAAAGAAATAAAGTCTGTTCCTGGTCTCGGGTTCTTCCAGTTCTGTTTCGGAACTGGAAGAACTCCTGCCTCCCAAGAACTGGAATTAATAAAGGCTTGTGCCACCACACCCGGCAAGCATAGCTTTCATTTCAGCATTTTTAGATGCAAGTAAGTACTTCTAACATCATTCAATCATTCCGTCATTATCCTGGGACAAGCCTTCAGTTCATAAAAGTTCAACACCGGCACGAACTGCAAGGCTTGCTTGTTCCGCTGCTTTCATCTAATGACGCCTGTCATCTCTGACATTCTGAGATAAGTCTACCTCCCTGTGCCACTGACTGACCATACGCAACGACACATACACACATGAGACACGAACTCACGTGAACCCTAGAATGAAATGAATTCAGCAAAAGCCCAACTAAGATTAAAACAAACAAACGAGGTGTTTATGAGACAAACCCTTCAGAATGGGAATCGTGTTAAGAAAAGGGGTAAAATCATGGCTTTTGTTAGTTAGAGACAACGCTCTTTACTCCTCGCCCCCCGACCACCACCACACACACACCATTGTCAGGAGGCAGAACTTGGGCTTCCATTCCTGGGAAAGAGGCCGGGAATGTGCTGAGCAGCACGTAATACATCCTGATTATGGTTTCCCCTCCCTCTACTTCTCCCAGATCCTCCCCACTCCCTTACATCTGGCTCCACCCCTTTCTGCCTCTCATTATAAAACAAACAGGCTTCTAAGGGATAACAATAAAATAAAATAGGTCCTAGAGCTGAAAAGAGTGGACCCATGCCTCCATCCCTAATCCAGAAGCTATCTCCAATTGATACGTATTGCAAATGAAAGTTTAGTTTTCTCCAAGGGTGTCTCACTGGGAAAACAAAGTACTCCTAAGTGTAGACTGCATGTCCAGCAGTGGATAGCCAACAGAAAATTAACTCAGCAGCATCTGTGGTCCCTTGTTTCTGAAGATGTGATGGACTTTTTAGTTGTGTCCTTTGGAAGCTCTCTGGCATGTTTGCTTTTATTGTTTTGTTTTCACTTACTTGTTTTGAGACAAGTGTAGCCTTGGCTGTGCTGGAACTTGCTACGTGGACCAGGCTTGCCTCAAATTCACAGAGATTCACCTGCCTCTGACTCCTGAGTGCTAGGATTAAAGGGGTATACCACCACACCCAGCTTGGCATGGTTACCAAAGTAAGACCTTGACCTGCCATGTTTGGTCATTGACTTAAGTTGGCTGAGAAGACCAAGTGAGCAATGGACAGGTCACATCAGCCTCAGGAGTGGAAATTCAGAACAGACATAAGGCAGGATTCTAGAAACAGGAACAACCTGGGAAGAATGTTAATAGCACAGAGCTAGAGTCATCACCAAAACATGACTCCGAAGTCCAGCTGGTTACTGTGCATTCTGGAAGGAGGCCAGCATGTTAGAGCCAAAGGCCAGACTCCAAAAGGGAAGATTTGTTTCGATTGCGTGTTTTTAAAGACAGAGTCTCACGTAGCCAAAACGGGGCCTTGAAGTCCTTATCCTCCTATCTACAATACTGGAATGTGGGGATTGCAGGAATAAGCCATCACCCTCTGGGTGTGTGTGTGTGTGTGTGTGTGTGTAAGCCAGGACCTTCTCCATGCTAAAGGAGCACGCTACCATAAAGACACAGCAGAAAAGGATGGTTCTGCTGTAGCCCCTTCCTAGACCTGCAAAGTGTAACAAGGAGTGCTCTCTTTATTCTGCTGTTGAAGTCTGTCATTTACAAATGGTTGCCAAGCTTTATAAGCCAAAGAGCTATGCTTTGGTTTGATGGGATTGTTCTTAAGTTAACATTATTTCTCTCTCTCTCTCTCTCTCTCTCTCTCTCTCTCTCTCTCCCTCCCTCCCTCCCTCCCTCCCTCCCTCCCTCCCTCCCTCCCTCTCTCTCTCTCTCTCTCTCTCTCTCTCTCTCTGTGTGTGTGTGTGTGTGTGTGTGTGTGTGTGTGTGTGTGTGTGTGTGTGTATATAACGCCAGGGGGAAACTTTAGGTGTCGTTATCACTCTCTGCCTCTCTGCCTTAAGACAGGGAATCTCATTTAACAGGAATCTCACCATTCCAGTAGTAAGGCTGACTGTAAGGCAGATGAGTTCCTCTTCACCTAGCTCTGCCCCTTGCCCCGCATTGGGTGCAGGGGTAATACACAACTATACCCAGATATTTGCATGGAAACTGGGGGTTTCAATTCAGGCCTTCATGTTTGTACAACATCACTCTTCCCTACTCATCCATCTCCCCAGCCCCTGGGGGCACGTCTTATTTTGTAGAACTGAGAACTGAATTTAAGGCCTCTCAGATGCTAGGCAAGTGCTCTACCACTGAGCTATATCCCCAGCCCTGGTCAGGTTTTCTGTTTTGTTTTGTTTTAAACAAGGGAAGGTCTCACCATATAACCAAGGCTGGCTTTAAACCTGTGATCTTCTGTCTCAAAAAAACAAAAATCAAAAAAATATGCTGGTCAGTGGTGGCACACGCCTTTAATCCCAGCACTTGGGAGGCAGAGGCAGGAGGATCTCTGTGAGTTCAAGGCCAGCCTGGTCTATGAGAGTTAGTTCCAAGACAGGCTCCAAAGCTACAGAGAAACCCTGTCTCAAAAGAAACAAGAAAGAAAGAAAGAAAGAAAGAAAGAAAGAAAGAAAGAAAGAAAGACAGACAAAAGAGAGAAAGAAGAAAAAAGAAAGGAAGGAAGGAAGGAAGGAAGGAAGAAAGAAAGAAAGAAAGAAAGAAAGAAAGACAAAAGAGAGAAAGAAGAAAAAAGAAAGGAAGGAAGGAAGGAAGGAAGGAAGGAAGGAAGGAAGGAAGAAAGAAAGAAAGAAAGAAAGAAAGAAAGAAAGAAAGAAAGAACCGAACCTTCTGGCCTCTGCCCTCTGAGTTTGGGAAGTATGGGCGTATACCACCATGCTCAGTTTCAAGGCTGGGTTTTATTCATATCTGTAAACCAGAGGGTAACATCTATACTTTATGAAAAACTCTTATGTGATGCCAAAGACCGAAATGACTGAAGGCTGGAGAAATGGCTTAGTGGTTAAGAGAACTTGTTACTCTTCCTTTGAAGCCGAGTTCAGTTCTCAGCACCCCAAGTTGGGTGTCTCACAACCATGTATAACTCTACCACCAGGGGATCTGACACCTCTGGCCTCCTGAACTCACAGGGATGTACCCACACAAAGATACGTACACATTATTAAAAATAATAACAAATATTTTTAAAAAGAAATGCCAAGCAGAATAGTGTACACCTTTAATACCAGAATTCAAGAGACAGAGACAGGTGGATCTCTGTGAGTTCAAGCCCAGCCTGATCTACATAGCGATGTGGAACTACACAGTGAGACCCCGTTTCAATAGAACAGCAACAACAAAAATATTTAAAAAAAAAAAAAAAAAGAAGAAAGAAATGGCTGAACAGAGTGGGGATTCAGATTCTCCTTAATATCTGCAACTCGGAAAAACGCAAAACCAGACAAACATTCCCTTTTGGGCGGGGGTGGGTAGAGACTTTCCAAAGAAGCCTGTTTACACAATTCTCTTAGTGGCCCTGTGCTTTGCAGTTAGCTGGAAATGTGGAATGTAGGCTAGAGGGTATCCCTCAGAATTTTCTAGAACAAAATGAGTTGTGTTGCCTCCCTCCTTTTCCTTCCAGGTCAGAGATCATCTCTGCTCATCAGGACTCTAGCTCTTACCATCAACACCTTCAAAACATCATCTAAACTCTTTTACTACCTAATATTGAGTTACTGTCAGCCAAATTCAGAGAGCGATGAGATATATTAAGGGATTTATAGTATATATTAAGGGATATATAATGGCACATATATAAAGAGATTTAGGGTAAGGAATTGACTTATACCATTGTAAGGGCTGGCTGGCTAAACTGGTCTGAAATTCTTGGTCTATCAGAAAGGGCAACAGCTGTAGTCTACCTGCCTAAATCATCTTTTGATAACATGCTTTGTTTGTTCATTTTGCCTTTTTTTCTTTGGTTTTTCAGGGTTTCTCTGTGTATCTGGGCTGTTGTGAAACTCACTCTGTAGACCAGGCTGTCCTTGAACTCAGATATCTGCCTGCAGCTGCTGGGATTAAAGGCCTGAGTCACACCTCTCTCTCTCTCTCTCTCTCTCTCTCTCTCTCTCTCTCTCTCTCTCTCTCTCTCTCTCCTGAATTTTGTCGTTCCCCTCAAAGAAGCTTTAGTTCTGTTTCTAAGGGCCTTTCAACTGATTGAATAAGGCCCACTCAGAATGATTGAATAGGACCCACCCACCAGAATGACTAGGAAAACCTTCCTTCCTTCCTTCCTTCCTTCCTTCCTTCCTTCCTTCCTTTCTTTTCTTTTTCTTTTTTTGGTTTTTCGAGACAGGGTTTCTCTGTGGCTTTGGAGCCTGTCCTGGAACTAGCTCTGTAGACCAGGCTGGTCTCGAACTCACAGAGATCCGCCTGCCTCTGCCTCCCGAGTGCTGGGATTAAAGGCGTGCGCCACCACCGCCCAGCCTGGAAAACTTTTCTTGATATCAAATCATCCTGGACATTAATCCTGCTTGCAAGTTACTTCTTTTATAACACCTATATCTGTGTTTTCTTAATTGTTTTTTTTAACTTTTAATTTTTTATTTGTTTATTTACTTTATTTTATGTACACTGGTGTGAAGGTGTTAGATCCCCTGGATCTTCAGACAATTGTGAGCTGCCATGTGGGTGCTGTGCTGAGAACTGAACCCGGGTCCTCTGGAAGAACAGTCAGTGCTCTTAACCACTGAGCCATCTCTCCAGCCCTTAACTTTTAATTTTAAGGACTAGAGAGAGATGCGTTAGATCTAAAGAGTACTTTTGCAAGGAAGGACCAGAGTTCCATTCTCAGAACCCACATTGGGCAGCTAACAACTGCCGGTCATTCTAGCTCCAGGAGGATCCACTGTCTCCTCCACAGGCAGGCCCACACCTATGCCTAGATACAGAATTTGTGTGTAGGACTGTGTGGGTATGAGGGTCAGAGGACAATTTTTGGAAGTTCCACCCTGGGCTCTAGAGATAAAATGAAGTCTATTAGATTTTCCTGGCAAACATTTTTTTTTTTTTGGTTTTTCGAGACAGGGTTTTTCTGTGGCTTTGGAGCCTGTCCTGGAACTAGCTCTATAGACCAGGCTGGTCTCGAACTCACAGAGATCCGCCTACCTCTGCCTCCCGAGTGCTGGGATTAAAGGCGTGTGCCACTATCGCCCGGCCCTGGCAAACATTTTTAATTGCTGGGCCATCTCACTGGCCCTTTTTCTTTTGTGAGACAAGGTCCCATGTAACTCAAGCAGATATCGAACTTGCTAGAAGTCAAAAATAGCCTTGTCCTCATGATCCAGCAGTGTCTGGGAGTAGAAGCATGCACCACACCTAACATGTTTGGTGCTGCTCTATTCTTCTTCACTCCCTCTTCTGATCCTCCCCTCCTTCCGTTCCTTCTGACACAGGGTTGCACTACTATATATAGCCCAGCCTGGCCTGGAACTCATAATCCTCTTGCCTACAGAGGTGGGATTACAGATATGGGCCACCATGCTCAGTTTTGAGACTACACTGGATTCAGTAACAGGAAGCACAGCATACATGAGTGGTCATACAAGCTTCTTGCTGCTCTTCTCGCCTGAGCTCTCCACATACCCTCCTTCACCCTCTCCCACTTCACACATTCCCTTTGCTAAGCCTCTCCTTTGATTTATTTTTTCTGTTTGTTTGTTTGATTGATTTTTGTTTTAATTTCTTCTAAGGATACCAGCTTGGGTCTCGTGGAACCCATTTCTCGTAAAATCTTCTCTAGACCCTCAGTTTGATTTTGTTTCTCTACCTCTAAGTGCTGGGCTGGGGTTATGGAGGTATACCACCACACCAGGCTATTAAGCTTTCTGTGTGTGTCTTGTGCCTTCTAGGAGAAAAGGAGTGCATGTTGTTCCTTCTTTATGTGCCAACCCTCCAGAGGGCCTGTTATATAGGCAATCAGAACATTTCTTCTGAATTATGTTAAATTTACAGAACCCACCATAACTTACATATGACCCAGTCATACTTTCCAAAACCTCACTTCTTTCTTGTTCTCTCTTTAGAAGATTTGCTTTTATTAGTTTTCAGTGTGTCATATGAATACAGATGCCCTTGGAGGGAAGAGCAGTTGTGAGCAACCTAAATGCAAGTGCTGAGAATCGAACTTGGGTACTCGGCAAGAGCAGTATTTGTTCTTAACTGCTGAGCTATCTCTTCAGCCCTAAAGGTAGACAGTTTTATGGTTTTAAGAGCAATAATATGCATAGAAAGAGCAGGGGGCTCTCTATGTAGCCCAAGTTATATTGGAACTCATTAGGCCAGGCTGGCCTTGATCTCACAAAGGTCTGCCCAACACATCAGTGCTGGTAATTCCACTGTGCCCAGCTCTCAAGAACTCATTTCTGTGCCCACTGGTTGTGGTGCACACCTTTAATCCCAGCACTCTGGAGGCAGAGGCAGGTGGATCTCTGAGTTTGAGGCCATCCTGGTCTACAGAAAGAGTTCCAGGACAGCCAAGGCTACAAGGAGAAACCCTGTCTTAAAAACAAAAAGTCTCATTTCTGCTAGATGAGAAGGTAAGGTACTTGGTTGGAAGTCTGGCAAAGGAGAACTGCCTCAAATTCTAGGACAGCCTAAATGGCACAGCAATTACCAGACCAGCCAGGGTTATATGTCAAAAACCTGTCTCAAGTGGTGGTATATGCCTTTAATCCCAGTACTCGGGAGGCAGAGGCAAGCATATCTCTGTGAGTTCCAGGCCAGTCTGGTCTACAGAGGGAGTTCCAGGACTCATTCCATAGCTCCTGAGAAACCCTGTCTCAAAAAACCATAAAAAAAAAGAAGAAAGAAAAAAAAACCAACCAAAAAAAAAAAACCTGTCTCAAAACAAAAGAAAACTAACTTGGGAATGTAGCTCCATTTGTAAAGGGCTTGTTTAGCATGCATGAAGTCCTGTTCTTGATCACCAGCATAACACAAACCAGGCATGCTGGTGCATTTCTGTAATCCCACACCAGGGAGATGGAGGTAGGAGAAGTTCAAGATCATACAAGTTAGAAGCCAGACTGTAATAGAAAAGATCCTATCTTAAAACCAAAACTCAAACACACGCTCATGCTTCACTTAGCATCCTCTGTCCACACACTCACACACATTGTCCGTCCTCTGATGGACTAATCTATCCCTGTCTAGCCATCTCTAAAGGTCTGAGAGCATATTTTACCTAAATTACCTTATTATCTATTTATCAAAAAGGGGGGAGGGTTCTCTTTGTAGCTAGCCCTAGCTGTCCTGGAATTCTGTAGACCAGGCTGGCCTCGAACTCACAGAGATCCACCTGCCTCTGCCTCCTGAGTGCTGGGATTAAAGGTGTGTGCCACCACTGCCCAGACCAGAGTTTCATTATGTGTACCTGGCTGGCTTGGGGATCCTCCGGCCCTAGTCTCCTCAGTGTAAAGATTATAAGCATGTACCACCATACCTGGTAGTCGTTATTTTGTTTATTGTTTTTGTTTTGACACAGGGTCTCACTATATATCTCTGGTTTCCCTGAACTCACTTTGTAGACAGGACTGACTTAGAACTGATAGATCTACCTGCCTCTACCTTTAGAGCGCTAAGATTAAAGGTGTGTGCCACCACCACTAGCTTAGTAATGACATTTTTGATTCTAAAACTGTGTTGATTTTTCTTTTATAACTAATTCGTGGCTGAAATATGAAAATGGAGTTTAAAAATCAGTTCCAGGGTATCTGAAGCCCTCATGCCAATGTACATAAAATTAAAAAATTAATTAAAAAATAAAATAAAGGTTTGCTTTGGTCCAGTTGGCAAGTTATTATCATAGAAGTAATAAAAGTGTGCAAAAGGTCACATTAGCAACACTACCTAGTCATTGTGGCAAACAGACCTAAATGCTTTGCTGATTCTGTCGGGGCTCTTCATGGATAATATTTTAATTTTTCTTCTTCCAAGCATTAGGTAACCAGAATTTTATCACCTATATATTAGGGAAAAGCCACACTCCTTCTCTGACTAAACACTAGACTCCAGCCTCAGAAAGAAAATGCAACTTTCTCCTGCATTGTTCCAAGCTGAGCTGTCTGCAGTCACTTTCCCCTGGGACTTGCCTTTCAGGTAAAAACCACACTTGGTAATTAGAGCCGGTAAACAAGTCCTTTGGGTGGTATGCGCCTGCGTTAAGGCTGTCTTTGTGATGTAAAAGTGCTTTAATTTAACCCCATACTTACAACGAGATAAAAATCCGGATCAGAAACCCGCACACTCACATGACTACCATCCCGCTAAGACAGATATATTTAAAGGAAAATGCATGGGATGGGTTTGGTTTTTTGATCTGAAACAAAAGAAACAATAAGGATGATTTCCCATTTTAGGGGGGCGGAGATCTAGCCCTACGGGTCTGTAAAATTCCTCCACCTACAGCTTTTCACACCCAGAGAACCTGCTCCACGCTTTCCAGCTAGCATTGCCCTAACACGGTGCTAGCAGGAGGCGGGGCTACTTCTTAGCCTCTGCCCTTTCACGCCTTCTATCCAATTGTCAGAGGGAGTAGTTGGGCGGCAACGTTACCGGAAGACTCCGCCCCTCATTCCGGATCAGCCAATCCTGAAAGGATGGGTGGGACACTTCCTTTGTGATCCCGCCCCCTCGGCACTCAATAATTAGAGTCGCGCGCTGGGCGGGAATGTAAGATGGCGGAGTAGGAACGCGGTGCGCTAGGTGTTGAGGCTACCGGCTGACTAAGCGTCCAGTCTCCGCAGCGGCAGCAACCACTGAGCAAGAGTGCGTCCGTGTAGTTGCCCAATATGCCGAATATCAAAATCTTCAGCGGGAGCTCCCACCAGGACTTATCCCAGAAAATTGCTGACCGCCTGGGCCTGGAGCTAGGCAAGGTGGTGACTAAGAAATTCAGCAACCAGGAGACCTGGTAAGGACGAAATTGGCATCCCGAGTGCACCTCACCTGCCCGGGTGGCGGGACCTTGGGGGATGGAGCTGCCGAGGGAATTCGGGGGCGCTGAGGGAAGGCAGAAGGGAGCTGCTGAGGTTAGCTTGCCCCGTGAGCTGTTCCGTTATTTTACCTCGTCGTCGGAGGGTCGCGTTTATCCTCGCCGCGCGGTTAGGTGGAACCAAGATGGAGGGGGCAGGAGTAGATGCTACATTTGAAGGTTGGGGGTGGAGGATCTAACTGGGGTTGGTAATGGCTCCCCGGAGCTCCTGGAGGGGTACCGACGCTTAGTTTCAGCCATGGGGACACGTGGCTTGTCTCTTCACTGTGGAGCCACTAGGCTGGATTCGGTCCGCTTTGGGGCGCTTTGACTGGTACACATCGGAGAACCTACCGCGTTCTGATAGCCCCCTCGTGGTCTTTCTCCTAGAATCGGAAAGCTTTTTGATTCGAAATGGAGCGTTCTGGTTTGGTATTCTGAGTATGCGAACATGTTACCATTTCCCTTCGATTATCAAGCGTCGGCTTTTCCTATCTTCGCAATCTGTCTGTCGCGGAATCGGAACCATCCTTAACTTAAATCGAGGCGGTAGGATGAAGTGGTGCTTTAGCTCAGCATCCTTGATCTTCAGCATCTCAGCCTGAGTCATCCCGAAAGTCTTGGGGAAAGCTAAATTGTGGAATTGGAATTTTTGACTTTTCCCAATGCTGCTATGGACACACCTCTTCTCGGTGTTACTTGCGTGGGGATGTAGGAACGACTTACACGTGAATTGAAATTTGAGGGTTTTTTTTCGGTTTTTTTTCGATGCTTTGCCTTAAAACTCCTCGCCCAGCGCTGGTGTGCATAGTGTCACGCACCTGTAATTTGTAATCACACCACTGGGCAGAAGGAGGAGGATGGCCAGCCACAAGCTTGAGGCTAATTCTGGACTCATCGGACCACATAGTGAGATCCTCTTTCAAATATTAATTACTAACAAAACTCGCTCTCTAGCCCCAATTTCATGGTCCACGTGCACTATTGGACCATGTGAGTGGTTACCTACTTCAGTGCCTGTTCCAGCCGTCTGTGGAACGTTCTAGGTCTCCTGCGCTGTTTTGTTTTTTTGGTTTTTTTTTTCCCACAGTAGATAAGAGCACAGGCCATAATTCTTTTTTCATTGAGTTTTTTGGATTTTGTTTTTAGGGTGCTTTTTGATGGGGAATCCCCTGCAGGTCTTGCCTCTTTGCCTACTTAGTAATGGGATTACTGGCAGGAGCCATCACTACCCCTACAGTCTACAATCTTACATCATCTGTTAGGGGTCATTTTTTTTTTAAATCATCAGTTAATTTACATAAGATTTATTTTTTAATGAATGTTTTGTATCTTCAAAGGGATTTCCAAATATAACTTTTTTTGTTTTTTCAAATAGGGTTTCTCTGTAGCTTTGGAGCTTTCCCTGGAACTGGCTCTTATAAAGACCAGGCAGAGATCCACCTGCCTCTGCCTCTCTAATGCTGGGATTAAAGGTGTGCGCCCCCACCGCCTGGATATAGCTTTATTTTTTATTTATGTTTTTTTTTAGACCTAGCTAAAAGTTCATCTGTAACGGATGGCTGCCCCTGGATTAGTAGGCTATTAATTGTGATGCAAATGTTAGTGCAAACACAAGCATCTGTAACCAGGCAATAAATACTTTAGTCAAGAGAGGAGTGCAAGCTGCTTGTTACCTCTGACCGGTATTATTCCTGGGCCTCAAGAAAACAGCTTCAGATTTTGAGAATGATAGTTTAGTTAGGGGGTAAAAGTGTTTTTCATTTTAGAGGTTTTCTTTACCCTTTTGGTTATTGAGTCTTCTTCCTCTGTTTTCAGAAAAGAAATGACTGTTTTGTCCTTGTATTAATCCTTAGCCCGCTGCATACTGCAGAACCTGAGATTATATTTGGGTTGGTGGTCATGGGAGAAGAGAGAACACAGTTTTCTACTGCCTGATTTTGATAAAGCAGCTTGAATAAGGCGTTTAGGTTGTTATTTTATTAGTTTATGTGTGTGGGTGTTTTGCCCGCAGATATGTCTGGCATTGCATGCCTGGTGCTTGCTAAAGTCAGGAGAGTGGTTAGATCCCTTGTAGTGGCATTTCCCTTTTATTTTAATAAATAAATGCCTGAAGAAATGGGAGGAAACACCTCTCAGACACAGTTTCCAGGAAAACTCAGTGTTGGACTGAGGTCGAGGTAAGAGCCAGTGGCTGACTGCTTTGCTTTTCTGGTCTTCAGGTTGAACCCCAATATCTATCTCTGAGTCTTTATCGTACTTCATTTGGCGCAACGTGGGAAGCACGATTAATAAAAACTCAGAGAAATTGGGGTTCAAAGCAACCAGCCACTCTTACCTTCAAGAATCTCAGAATGAGACTGAGAGCTGTCTGTTCCCATATTATAATCCTCTCTAGGGCTGGGATTAAAGGCGAGTACCGCCCGCTTTCTATGGCAACTGGTGTGGCTACTGGGATTAAAGGTGTGTGTTACTGCTCTCTGGTCTGGAAGGCTGACCAGTGGGGCTGTTTTACTCTCTGATCTTCAAGCGAGCTTTGTTTATTCAAATACAAATGAAATGTCACTACAATCCCTGGGACTGGGTCGCAGATGGCTGTAAAGTGCCATGTGGGATCTGGGAATCCTCTGCTAGAGGAGCCTGTGCTCTTAACCACTGAACTGACTCTCCAGCCCTGAATATGGTTTAGCTTTAAGTTTGCCTTTGAAAAATGGCTGAAATGTTGGTTATTAAGCAAAAATGTTAGTGGAGGTTGGGTGTTGAGTTGGTAAGTGGTTTTTTTTTATGTGGGTGGGGGAGCCTGGAGCACACCTGCCTGGCTAGAACTTGCTATGTAGACCATGCTGGTCTTGGCTTTATCGGTCCAATTAACAAGCCTGCACCGTCACGCCTGACCTCGGAACGTTTTTTGTTTTAGGTTTTGGCTTTTTGAGATAAGGTTTCTCTGTAGTTTTGGCTGTCCTGGAACTCACTCTGTAGACCAGGCTGGCCTCAAACTCACAGAGATCAGCCTGCCTCTGCCTCCCACCCAAGTGCTGGGATTAAAGGTGTTGGACACCACACCAGGCTAGAACATAATTTTTAAAAAAAGATTTTATCTTATTTATGTGTAAGTTTGTGTGTTGGGGGGGGCGTGTGTCACATGTTTGGGCACTTGCAGATTCCAGAAGAGGGCACCGGATGCCCTGGAATTGGAGTTATGGGTACCACCTGATGGGACATTGGGTCTTCTAGAAGAACAAAATAGCAGGGACTCTTAACTTAGTTTCTCTCTCTCTCTCTCTCTCTCTCTCTCCCTCCCTCCCTCCCTCCCTCCCTCCCTCCCTCCCTCCCTTGCTGAGAGTAAAGGTGTTTGCCACTATACTCAGTTAAGGACTCTTGAACTGTCACTTTCCCTAGAACACAGATCTTAAGGACTAACCTCTAATGATGCTATTATATTTGTCATGTATTTTTAGATGTTTAAACTGGCAATAATTATTCTTGTTTGGAAATCTTTGCCCTTTCTCTTATTGTTGGCATATATTGTACAAAAGGCTGGACTTTATTTTGACAAAGGAAATGTTTTCTCTCCCGGAAAAGTCTAGATTATGAGGTTTCATAATTAATAACCCATCTGCTTTAAAGAAAGAATTTGAAACCAGGCAATAGTGGCACACACCTAACACTCTAGAGGCAGAGGCAGGCAGGTCTGATCTACAGAGGTAGAGGTAGTTCCAGGCCAGCCTAAGCTACATAGTAAATCCTGTTCCTCCTCAGCTCCACTCCCTACCCCAGTAAAAAATTTGAAGTATATTCTGTAGTTACAAAAGTGAGAAGTTTGTTAAAATAGATATTTTAAGTATTTTTTGGTTTTAAGTTTTGTAGAACCAAGTACTATAGTAATTTTGCCAATAATTGGTATTGGTAAAGTTTGTTTAGATTTACTTTATCTGTATTCTTGGCTTCTGGCAGATGAAGGGATAGAGGCATAAGTAACACGTTTTTATTTTCTTACAACTCTCTAGAGACTTCCATATAGAAACTCCCAAAGGTTTTATGGATGGGTCATTTACACAGTGATAAAGAATAGCATGAAAAATGTAATAATTTTGGGCAGGTTTTTTTTTTGTATTGGTTCGTGTTTGCAGCTTTTAATGCTTTTGAAGACTCATTTAAGCCTAGCAGACTGTCTAGGGTCAGTTGTGAAATTGTTTGTTCTCTAACTCCTAATCAAACAACCTGACAGTAGTAAGTGAATGTGTGGAGCGCATGGTATTCCTTTACTGAAACAGCCATAGGTAGACCTCTGATACCACACATAGTTGGAAATCAGTGCACCCAGCTTCTCGCTCCCAGGAGAATGGAGATCTGGATCAAAGAAGGGAGATGTGCGAGAGGAGTGGTGGACTGGTTTAGCCGTGGAGTTGCTCAATTGTTGGAAATACTTGATCTAGAATGCCTCTGGGCCACAGAACTAAAGCATTTTATCAGGCAATCTAATCTCTCAAGGAAGTGAGAGTAAAGACCACACCTTTAATTCCAATACTCTAGCGGCTAAAGCTGGCTGATCTCAGGGTTCTTGGTCAACCTGGTTGCTTTGTTTTGTTTTCAAAGTCGCAGGTAATCTAAACTAATTCAAAATTCCTTGTAGCCCAGGATGACCTTTATGGATCCTCTTGCCTTAGCCCCTTAAATGCTGTCTTAGCCACATTTGAAGTGCTCAATGACCATAAACACGAGGTCAGTGAGTAAGTCCTGTATGGTGCCATGCCTTTCTAAGCCTTATTTGGAACACATGCAAGTAGTTCTTGTAGAAAGGCCTCCTTGGACCTCTCTGACCTATGTGAACTTTAAAGAATATTTTCAGAATTTAGTTATTAATAAGATAACAGTGTGTTTTTAAGAGACTAGCCAGAATGGTGAAAATAACTGGAAGAATCACTTTAACCTTTTTTTTTTCTTTCTTTTTTTTTGGTTTTTCAAGACAGGGTTTTTCTGTGGTTTTTTTTTTTTTTGAGCCTGTCCTGGAACTCTTGTAGACCAGGCTGGTCTCGAACTCACAGAGATCCGCCTGCCTCTGCCTCCCTAGTGCTGGGATTAAAGGCGTACGCCACCACCGCCCAGCACCAGGCTGGCCTTGAACTCACAGAGTTCTGCCTGCCTCTGCCTCCCAAGTGCTGGGATTAAAGGCGTGCGGCACCACCGCCCGGCACCACTTTAACCTTTTTCTAAAAGTGCGTGTGTGTGTGTGTGTGAGAGAGAGAGGGGGGGGGGGAGTGTCTGATTTCCTAAAACTGGAGTTACAGGTGATGGACTGAATGTTGAAAACCATTTCAGGTTCTTGTTAAGGAACCTCTGAACCATCTTTCCAGCCCCTATTTAACTTTTTGTGGTAGAACCCTCAAAATAAACACATGGCTTGAGTTTGAATCCCCAGAGCCCACTTAAAGCTGCATGCACCCACAAGTGTTCCTTTGGGAAGATGGGAGGTAGAGACAGGAACCCCTGGAAGCTTGCAGACTAGCCAGCCCTATATACAACTAAAAGACTGTCTCAAGGTGGAAGGTGAGGACCAATGCCCAAAGTTGTCCTCTGACCTAAACACAACTCACAACACTCTCTCTCTCTCTCTCTCTCTCTCTCTCTCTCTCTCTCTCTCTCTCTCACACACACACACACACACACTATATGCACACATTAAAAAATACTAAATTCCTAAATATTGAAGAACTAGTCAGTGTTCAGTTCTGTTATAAATGTATGGTTTTTAAAAAAAATTTACGTATTTATTGTTTATAAGTGTGAGGGTCAGAAGACAACTTTGGAAAGTCTATGCTTTCCTTTACCATGTGGATTTCAGGAATGGAACTCGAGTGATCAGGCTTCTGGCAAGCACCTTTATGAGCTGGACTACCTTGCTCACACCTAACAGTTCTTTATTACATTTTATTTATTTATTGAGGGGTGCAATGGAGTCAGTTCTTTTCTTGCACAGGGGTTTAGGGAATTGAACTCGGGTTGTCAGGCTCTGCCGCAGGTATCATCACCTGCTGGAGCCGTCTCACTGGCCCACAGTTTTGTTGTTGCTTTCTATTTCACATAGGATCTTTTTTTTTTTTTTTTTTTTTTTTTGGTTTTTCGAGACAGGGTTTCTCTGTAGCTTTGGAGCCTGTCCTGGCACTAGCTCTTGTAGACCAGGCTGGCCTCGAACTCACAGAGATCCGCCTGTCTCTGCCTCCCGAGTGCTGGGATTAAAGGCGTGCGCCACCACCACCCGGCTTCACATAGGATCTTTAATTTGTATCCTAGGCTGGTCTCTAACTCGGTCCTCCTGTTGCAGCTTCCAGAGTTTTTTGCTTACTGGTATGTGTCGTCCTACCCAGCTAAATTTATATTAAGTATGTTTGATCCAGAATGCAAATAAGATCTATTGAGAATAAGTAATTGATAGTTTTATGTTACCTTTTTTGTTCTTATATTTTATTTTTCGTATGAGTGGTTTGCCTGCATGTATGCCTGTGCACCATGTTATGCCCAACATGCCTACAGAGGCCAGAAGAGGGCGCTAGGTTCCTAGAACTGTTTTTAGAGATGGTTGGGAGCCACCATGTGGACGCTGGGAACAGAACCTGGGTCCTCTGCAAGATCAACCTCTCTTAGCCGCTTAACTTCAAATTCCTTATATAGCCTGATGTTCCTGCCTCACCCTGGAATTTAAGGCTGCACCCATACCTAGGTCAGATCTACACCAAGACTTCTGAATACTGGGGAAACAGTACCCTACCAATTGAGCTACATCCTTAGCTCTGTTCCCTTAGTGGTTCTAAATGGTTAATAAAAACTACCAGGAAAGGTAAATTGCTGGCCTAAAAAAATGGGTAAGTGTTTTTTCCCCTCCCAGACAGGATTTTTCTGTAGTCCTGGCTGTCCTGGAACTCAGATCTACCTGCCTCTGCCTCCCGAGTACTAGGATTAAATGCATGTGCTACCACCACTGCCTAGTGGGTAATTTATTTATACTTAAGAACATTCCAGATATCAGGAAGAAGTATAGAGGCTAGGAAGTAGGAAAAAAGATATATCCAAGGAGTATAAAGACTATAGGTGACAAGCTAGGGAGAAAATACTTGGAGGTGAACTATTCTCCCTTTTTTGAGACAGACTGTGTAGCCTTGGCTTTCATTACTTTTCACTAAATACCCTTAAATCTGACTCTGAGCTGGGCAATTTTCAGGCTAACTGCAGAAATTGGAACTCTCCCAAGTTCCCTCACAGCATTCCATAGCTTCTCAGAAAATACACAGTTTAAGTAGCTTCTTCTGACTGACCACAAAAGAACCTTCATTTTCTTATGCTTCTCTTACCTCAGCCTTAATTGAGAGATACAGTAGTGGTTACGTGATATCCACAGGTAGAATGATGCACAGTTATTTTTACTAGTTATTTTAGCTAGTTGTTTGGAGACAGGATCACAAACTGTGGCCCAGACTAACCTGGAGCTCACTGTCTGTCCTAAGCTGCTCTCAGCAGAGTGTCTTGATTATAGGTGTGCACCAATTCAAGACTGAATTTTGTTTTTTGGGTTTTTTTTTTTTTCGGTTTTTCGAGGCAGGGTTTCTCTGTGGCTTTGGACTGAATTTTGAACCAACAGGCATGGTGCTGCGTTTGGAGGTGGTGGCAGGAGACTCAGAAGTTTGAAGTCATTCTCAGCTCTGTAATAAATTGCAGGCCATCCTGAATTACATGAGCCCTTCCTTGTCTCAAAATAAATTTGAATTTTGCGAGCAGAGAGTATAATTCAGTGGTGGATCACTTGTCTATCATGTGCAAAATAATGAGTTTTATTCCCAGTGTCACAAAAATGAATTTTGTATTAATTGTAGATTTGAGAAAATATGCAATACATTTTTTACTCTGTTTTATAACTTTCTGGATATAATTCTTTATGCCAACTATAGTTTCTTGTAAAGCTATGGTATATTGTAACAATCAGTATATTGACACAGATAAACATCAAGATATATAAAAGGGTCTTTTCTATTTGCTCTGTCATGACTACATCTATTTTTCTCCTCCTGTCTTTCAATGGTTTTCTTTTTATATTGACTTTATCTGGTTTTAGTATCTGAGTAATGCTGGCCTCGATAAAATTGAATTGGAACCTGTTTTCTTATGTTTCTGGAAGATTGTAAAATTAGCATTAATTCTCTCGCAGATTAAGCTTAGTATTAGTTGCCTAATTTTTCATTTAATTTTTCCATATGATGATCCTCCCCACCTCCCTACCTACACAGTTGTTTCTGTTGGCCATCTTAGAGGTTTATCAATAGATATTGATTTTTATCATATAAACTAGCTTTTGGTTTTGTTGATGTTTCTTCCTTTTTCTCTTAAGTCTTTAAATTTTTTATTTTATTTTTTTAATTTTATTATATATACAATATTCTGCCTGCATGTATTCCTGTGGGACAGAAGACAGCACCAGATCTCATTACAGATGGTTATGAGCCACCATGTGGTTGCTGGGAATTGAACGCAGGACCTCTGGAAGAGCAGCTAGTGCTTTTTATCCTCTGAGCCATCTCGCCAGCGACTTTTATTATTTTTTAGACAGGGTCTCTTTCTTTTTATGTAACTATCCTGCCTTTAAAATCACCATTACCCTTCCTTGGTGTCCTTCGCCCTGGAATTGTAGATACACACCACCAACACTAGCCCGGTTTTGTCATTTTTAATTGTAAGGTTTTTGTTTGTTATTTGTGTGTTCACACATACACAGAGGACAACTTTGTGAAATTGGTTTCTCTTACTCCACTTTTACATGGATTCCAGGGATTGGACTTGGATCATGAGAGTCACACACAAGCACTTTACCTATTGAGCATCCCTCCCTCCCCTTTATTTTTAGATGTTTTTATTGGTAGAAAACCAAGGATCAGCATAATTTTTTTCATTCTTTTGTAAAATATAGTCTACTTAATAGAGTAATGTACTTTTGGATTTTTCAAAAAATATTTATCTTTACAAAGATTTTTATTTTGCATGTGAATGTTTGCCTGTATGTGTATATGCACACTACATGTATATAGTTCCCACTGGAGCTGGAGTAACAGCTGGTTGCAAGCCATCTGACATGGTGCTAGGAACTGAACTCAGTCTCTTCAGCCCCAATATTTATTTTGTGTAGTCAAGTGTGTTTGTGTAGGAGTATGTACATATTAGTACAGGTGTCTGTCCAAAGGTGTCAGAGCCCCTGGAGTTGGAGTTAGAGGTGATTGTGAACCCTCTGAAGTCATGTCCCCTGGAAGAGCAATTCATGATCTTAAAGACTACCTCATCCCTCCAGACCACTTTGCAGTTCTTATTAAACAAGACTTTCTACTTAGGTCAGAGTAGTTAGCACAGAATGAGATCAGGGCCTGCATCTGTTTCATTCACCATTGCATATTCCTTGTAGAGTACCTTAGTTTTAGCATGAATATTTATGTTTGAACTGTCGCTATGGTAGGGAAGATGCTGTCTTCTCTATACAGCATCAGTACTAGAGTAGTCACCATTGAGAACACATTTGATAGCATATCTGGTGGCCACCATATGAAGTTATATGGTGCAGTTGCTTTTTTTATTTTTTATTGATATTTATTGACCTCTACATTTTTCTCTGCTCCCCTCCCTGCCTCTCCCTTTCCCCTTCAATCCTCCCCCAAGGTCCCCATGCTCCCAATTTACTCAGGAGATCTTGTCTTTTTTTATTTTCTACTTCCTATGTAGATTATATCTATGTAGTCTCTCTTAGTATCCGCATTGTTGTCTAAGTTCTCTGGGACTGTGGTTTGTAGGCTGGTTTTCTTTGCTTTATGTTTAAAAATCACCTCTGAGTGAGTACATGTGATAAGTGTCTTTCTGTGTCTGGATTACCTCACTCAAAATAATGTTTTTTAGCTCCATCCATTTTCCTGCAAAATTCAAGCTGTCGTTATTTTTTTCTGCTGTGTAGTACTTCATTGTGTAAATGTACCACATTTTTTTTTTTTATCCATTCTTCAATCGAGGGACATTTAGGTTGTTTCCAGGTTCTGGCTATGACAAACAAAGCTGCTATGAACATAGTTGAGCACATGTCCTTGTGGCACAAGTGAGCATCCTTTGGATATATATCCCAAAGTGGTATTACTGGATCTTGAGGAAGGTTGTTTGCTAATTTTCTGAGAAATTGCCACACTGACATCCAAAGGGGTTGTACCAGCTTGCATTCCCACCAGCAATGCAGAAGTGTTCCCTTTTCCCCACAACCTCTCCAGCATAAGTTGTCTTCAGTGTTTTTGATTTTGGCCATTCTTACAGGTGTGAGATGGAATCTCAGAGTTGTTTTGATTTGCATTTCTCTGATGACTAAGGATATTGAACATTTCCTTAAGTGTCTTTCAGCCATTTTAGATTTCTCTGTTGAGAGTTCTCTGTTTAGGTCTGTACTTCATTTTTTTATTGGATTATGTGATCTTTTGGTGTCTAATTTCTTGAGTTCTTTGTATGTTTTGGAGATCAGACCTCTGTCTGATGTGGGGTTAGTGAAGATCTTTTCCCATTCTGTAGGCTGTTGGTTTTTTTGTCTTGTTGACCACGTCCTTTGCTTTACAGAAGCTTTTCAGTTTCAGGAAGTCACATTTATTAATTGTTTCTCTCAATGTTTGTGCTACTGGGGTTATATTTAGGAAGTAGTCTCCTGTGCCAATGCGTTTAAGTGTGCTTTCCACTTTCTCTTCTATGAGGTTCAGTGTGGCTGGCTTTATGTTGAGGTCTTTGATCCATCTGGACTTGAGTTTTGTGCATGGTGATAGATCTGTTTTCATTCTTTTTTTTTTTTTTCCTTTCTGAAAAAATTTTTTTTTAATTTTTTTATTGATAAAAGGAGGATAAAGAAAAGAAAAAAAACAAATTTCCACCTCCTCCCACCAGCCTCCCATTTCCCTCCCCCTCCTCCCACTCTTCTCCCCCTCCTCCCACTCTTCTCCTCCTCCTCCCACCCCTCTCCCCTTCCCCCCACTCCTCTCCCCCTCCCTTTCCAGTCCAAAGAGCTGTCAGGGTTCCCTGCCCTGTGGTACGTCCTAGGTCCTCCCCCCTCCATCCATATCTAGGAAGGTGAACATCCAGACTGGCTAGGCTCCCACCAAGCCAGCACATTGCGTAGGATCAAAACCGCGTGCCATTGTCCTTGGCGTCTCATCAGCCCTCATTGTTCGCCATGTTCCGAGAGTCCAGTTTTATCCCATGCTTTTTCTGGTAACAGTCCAGCTGGCCTTGGTGAGTTCCCAGTAGATCGTCTCCACTGTCTCAGTGGGTGGGTGCACTCCTCGTGGTCCCGACATCTTTGCTCATGTTCTCACTCCTTCTGCTCCTCATTGGGACCTTGGGAGCTCAGTCCAGTGCTCCAGTGTGGGTCTCTGTCTCTATCTCCATCCATCGCCAGATGCAAGTTCTAGGATGATATGCAATATATTCGTCAGTATTGCTCTAGGGTAGGGTCATTTCAGGTTCCCTATCCTCAGCTGCCCAGGGAACTAACTGGGGACCTCAGCTTGGGCACCTGGGAGCCCCTCTAGGGTCAAGTCTCCTGCCCACCCTAAAGTGGGTCCCTTAACTAAGAATTGTGGTTCCGTGCTCCCCTATCCAACCTTCCTTTATCCCGATCCTCTTGTTTCCCCAAGTCCACCCTCCTTCCCTTCTACCTTTTCTCTCCCCATCTCCCCTAACCCCCATCCCACCCCACCCCCAAGATCCCACTTTTCCCCCCGGCAATTTTGTCTACTTCCCTTATCCAAGAGGATAACTATATGTTTTTCCTTGGGTTCACCTTCTTACTTAGCTTCTTTAGATTCGCCTATTGTAGACTCCGTGAACCCTATTTATGGCTAGAAACCAATTATGAGTGAGTACATCCCATGTTCATCTTTTTGGGCCTGGGATACCTCACTCAGGATAGTGTTTTCTATTTCCATCCATTTGCATGCAAAATTCGAGAAGTCATTGTTTTTTACCGCAGCGTAGTACTCTAGTGTGTATATATTCCATACTTTCTTCATCCATTCTTCCATTGAAGGGCATCTAGGTTGTTTCCAGGTTCTGGCTATTACAAATAATACTGCTATGAACATAGTTGAACAAATGCTTTTGACATGTGATAGAGCATCTCTTGGGTAAATTCCCAAGAGTGGTATTGCTGGGTCCAGGGGTAGGTTGATCCCGAATTTCCGGAGAAACCGAAACACTGACTTCCACAGTGGTTGCACAAGATTGCATTCCCACCAGCAATGGATGAGGGTACCCAGAAGACCCGGACTTTATCCCACAAACCTATGAACACCTCATTTTCGATAAAGGAGCTAAAAGTTTACATTGGAAGAAAGAAAGCATCTTCAACAAATGGTGCTGGCACAACTGGATGTCAACCTGTAGAAGAATGAAAATAGACCCATATCTATCACCGTGCACAAAACTCAAGTCCAAATGGATTAAAGACCTCAATATCAGCCCGAAAACACTGAATCTGATAGAAGAGAAAGTGGGCAATACCCTACAACAGATGGGCACAGGCGATCGCTTCTTAGGTATAACCCCAGAAGCACAGACATTAAGGGCAACATTGAATAAATGGGACCTACTAAAACTGAGAAGCTTCTGTAAAGCAAAGGACACTGTCACTAAGACACAAAGGCAACCTACTGACTGGGAGAAGATCTTCACCAACCCCGCAACAGACAAAGGTCTGATCTCCAAAATATATAGAGAACTCAAGAAACTAGACTTTAAAATGCTAATTAACCCAATTAAAAAATGGGGCGCTGAACTGAACAGAGAATTCTCAACAGAAGAAGTTCAAATGGCCAAAAGACACTTAAGGTCATGCTCAACCTCCTTAGCGATCAGGGAAATGCAAATCAAAACAACTTTGAGATATCATCTTACACCTGTAAGATTGGCTAAAGTCAAAAACACCAAGGATAGCCTTTGCTGGAGAGGCTGTGGAGGAAGGGGTACCCTCATCCATTGCTGGTGGGAATGCAATCTTGTGCAACCACTGTGGAAGTCAGTGTTTTCATTCTTCTGCACGTTGATATCCAGTTATGCCAGCACCACTTGTTAAATATGCTTTCTTTTTTCCATTTGATATTTTTTGCTTCTTTATCAAAGATTAAGTGTTCAGGGGGAGGGAGGGCTGGAGAGATGGCTCAGAGGTTAAGAGCATTGCCTGCTCTTCCAAAGGTCCTGAGTTCAATTCCCAGCAACCAAATGGTGGCTCACAACCATCTGTAATGAAGTCCGGTGCCCTCTTCAGGCATGCACGCAGACAGAATATTTTATACATAATAAATAAATAATTAATTAAATAAATAATAAAGGTCAGGTGTTTGAAGGTGTGTGGATTGATTTCTGGGTCTTCTATTCAGTGCCATTCTTATGCCAATACCAGGCTGTTTTCAGTACTGTAGCTCTGTAGTAGAGTTTGAAGTCAGGGATTGTGATGCCTCCAGAAGTTCTTTTATTGTACAGGATTGTTTTGGCTATCCTGGGGCTTTTTGCTTTTCCATATGAGCAATTGCTTTTATAAGTCAACTTTCTACTTTTTTTCATGCTGTGTCTCATTCATAAGCTCAGAATGTTTTTGTATAGTGAACAGGAATGAGCTGGGCAATGAGCTGCTTCTGGTTATAGCGCTCCCTTAGGTCTGAAGCATGGAGCGATAAGGCATGCATAGCATGCCTGAATATTGATGCTGTGACATCTATTGTTTATGCTCATTCTCTTTTTCTATTTTAGTGTGGAAATTGGAGAAAGTGTACGTGGAGAGGATGTCTACATTGTTCAGAGTGGGTGTGGTGAGATAAATGACAATCTAATGGAACTTTTAATCATGATTAATGCTTGCAAGATTGCTTCAGCAAGCCGGGTTACTGCAGTCATCCCATGTTTCCCTTATGCCCGCCAGGATAAAAAGGATAAGGTATGAATGGATTTTTTTTAAAAATAGTGTTGGTAATCAAACCTAGAGCTAAGTGCTAGGCTAGCGTTCTACCACTGAGCTGTACCTTCAGTTCAGATCTTGTTTTTTTTTGAGACAGTGTTTCTCTGTGTAGCAACAGCCCTAGCTGTCCTGGAACTCACTCTGTAGACCAGACTGGCCTGGAACTCACAGAGGTCTGCCTGCCTCTGTTTTGTGAGTACGGGGATTAAAGGTGTGCACTGCCACCACCTGGCTCCAGAATCTTTTTAACATAGGGACCTCTTTTACTCTTGGATTGGGAGGATCAACATAGTAAAAATGGCAATTCTACCAAAGGCAATTTATAGATTCAATGCAATCCCCGTCAAGGTCCCATTAAAATTCTTCACAGATCTTGAGAGGACAATAATCAACTTTATATGGAAAAACAAAAAACCCAGGATAGCCAAAACAATCCTATACAATAAAGGATCTTCTGGAGGCATTACCATCCCTGACTTCAAACTCTATTACAGAGCTACAGTGATGAAAACAGTGTGGTACTGGCATAAAAACAGAGAAGTCGACCAATGGAATCGTGTAAAGAGGAACATTGCTATCAGTTATATCAGAGCATTTAAAAATGATTTTTTCTTGAGGCAGGGTTTTCTGTGTAGCTTTGGAGCCTGTCCTGGAACTCACAGGCATATAATTTATACTGTATATTTTATTTAAGTCATTTTAACTTTCATTCAGCTGACAGATATTCATTGTTGTTAAGACTAATCAACAGTCAGGTGGTGTTGACAAACGCTTTTAAGCCTAGCGCTCTGGGTGCCAGGGCAGGCTCAGGCAGATCTGAGTTCAAGGCCAACCTGCTCTGCTCTACAGAGTGAATTTTAAGGCAGCCAGGGCTACACAGAGAAACCGGTCTCAAAAAACTAGCCCCCCACCCAAAAAGGAGATTAACCACCAATCCTTTGTAGCAGAATGCTTTTGTGTTTGTATGTGTGTGTGCTGTGCTATTGGATATTACACTAGGGACTCACACACGCTAAATAAGTGCTCGGCTACTAACCTTTTTTCTATTTTGGTTTTTCTAGGTAGGGTTTCTCTAAGTAGCTTTGGAACCTGTCCTGGAACTTTGTTTGTACACCAGGCTGTCCTTGAACTCACAGACCCACCTACCTCTGCCTCCCAAGTACTGGGATTAAAGGCAATGGGTGCCCTGGCAGCCTATTATCTGGTTAATCCTAGCCCTTGCGAGGCAAAGGTAGGTAGATATCCGAGTTTGAGGCCTTCCTAGTCTACGGAGCCAGTTCTAGGACAGCCAGGGCTATGCAGAGAAACCCCTATCTCGAAAAAATGGGGGTAGGGGGAGAAACCTCAGAAAAAAACGGTTGGGTGAGGAAACATCCAGAAATGGTATATGCCTGTAATCCCAGCACTCAAAAGACTGAGGCAGCAGGGTCAAGACTTCTAAGCCAGTTTAGAAATAAATCAACGGCCATTCTGCGTGAGTTTCTTGGTGATTTGATGTCTTTACAATATAGGTACTTGGTAAATGTTTCTCAAGCAAATGAACTGCTTTCATCTTGGCTTTTCTTTTTTCTTTTTTTCTTTACTTCTATTCAGAGCCGGGCTCCCATCTCAGCTAAGCTTGTTGCAAATATGCTATCTGTTGCAGGAGCGGATCATATTATCACCATGGATCTACATGCATCTCAAATTCAGGTACCAGTGGAAGGAAGCTAAGTACTGAAAGTTAGAAAGGTGGGAGGAGAGAGCCAGGCATGGCGGTGCACATCTGCATTCTAGAGACTGGAAGCTGAAGCTAGAAGTTAGTAAGACAGTTTAGTATTATGGCTAGGACATAGGCTTTAGGATTACAACTAGTCTGGATGCTTCTTAGACATACTAGCACATTAACTTCATAACCTTGGACAGGTTACTTCTGAGCATAATTTATGTTCATTGTTATGGTTTTAAAATATTAATTCTGATATACTTGGCTGAAAACTGGTGTAGCTGATACAATGGTAGCTATTATGAAGATTATTCCCCTTGAGTAATCAGTCTTAAATTAGAGCTGCAGGCATTAAAGATTTTTCATAGAAACCCAGAGCAAGAGAAATCAATCGCCACATTTATTTTATGCTATCTAAAGAAGCTTTCTGCTACGAATGGTGGTACATATCTATAATCTTAGCTCCTGGAGGTCCAGCCAGGGAAAGTGAATTCCAAACCAGCCTGTGCTGTAGCATAAACCCTGTTTGAAAGTATAAACTCTCAGCTGTGTGGTAGTAACACATTTAATCCCAGCACTCAGGAGGCAGAGGCAGGCGGATCTCTGTGAGTCTGAGGCCAGCCTGGTCTACAAGAGCTAGGGCCAGGAAAGGCTCCAAAGCTACAGAGAAACCCTGTCTCGAAAAACAAAACAAAACAAACAAAAAGTATAAACTCTCGGCACTTACCATTTGAGTCTTCTGGCAATACAAGGAGGTGCGTGAGACAGGAGTGTATACTCATCCTATAAAAAAAATAATTGAGGAGAAATACAACTGGTTTGTATCAACGAGAATTAAAATACCTATCTCCTGATTTCTGGTTATCCTGTATAATCATTCACTATAAGTAGTTGCTACCAAATATATATATATATATATATATATATATATATATATATATATATACCATACTGCTTCATCAGTTTGGCCAGCACAAACACCAAGTGGCATAAAACAGTGTATATAAATTGTGAGTCTGAACATATTGGCTTGGCAATCCATAGACCTTGGCTGAACTTTTTACAGGGCTCATTTTTGTTCCTGTGATTAGGTGTGAGTTAGCTAAGGCCTGATATTGCTGATCTTGCCTGGAAAAGGGACTATTTTTAACCTTCCCAATACTTTGAATATTGTAGTAAGGTATTTTCCATGAACTTAATCGTTCCTTTTAAAATTTTGTGTGTGTGCATGTATATGTACACGGATGCACGCATGCTGTGTTGCATGTGGAGGTAAGAGAACAACTTACAGGACTTGTACCAAGTAGGTTCTCACGATGAGACTTGGGCTCCTTTCCTGCTCAGCCATCTCACCAGCCTTTTTTTTTTATTATTGCATTGATTGATTGATTTCTGTTCTTGGATGTACATGTGTTGGAAGCATGTGTATGTAGAACTTTTAGTAGTCAGTTCTCCCCTGTGAGTCCCAGGGAGCAAAATTCTCAGGCCATCAATCAGACTTGACAGCAAGTACCTTAGATGAAACCTATCTGTGAATCCACTTTCTTTATGTTAGCCTTTCATAAATGGAAGAGAAGAAAATGAAATAAATAAGCTAAACTTGACCCAGCTTCTTTTTCCAGGGCTTTTTTGATATCCCAGTGGACAATTTATATGCAGAGCCAGCTGTCTTAAAGTGGATAAGGGAGAATATATCTGAGTGGAGAAACTGTACTATTGTCTCACCTGATGCTGGTGGAGCCAAGAGGTATGTTTGTGATAGATACTATTCTTCAAAAATAATGTGCTGCTAAAATCTTTCAGATGGTAATGTCCCTTATAATGGGGTTCTCCCATCGACGTGCCACTTTTCACAACTTCAGATTGGATATGCCAGCAGCTAGAACATGGGTTGGATATAGTTTCCACTCTATGCTAGCTTGAGTCATTTGGAAGGCAGGATAGACAGGGCCCTAAGTAGTCATTGCCATGACTGTTACATTAACATCAGTAACTTGGCACTGCAGAGTTAACACTGCTGTAACTTTATCAGGAAGGATAGGACATTTCATGTGCAATCAGTTTATTCTTAAATTCCATATTGATGGCTAAGTAAGGTTTACAAAGCTGTTGGTTAGGCCATTTAAAGCCGGGACCCTAAATTTTTTAATCCAACTTATTGCCAAGGATTAGCAGTTATAGCTCAAATAATGTAAACTGAGAGCCTTGATTTCCTTAGTGGATTGCTTACAAAAATATGGCCCATATTCTTATTGTGGAAGTAGAGTGAAGGACTACAGGGCTCAGATGAGTAGAAAACACTAAGTTAGAACTTGCCAAAAGTGACACAAATCATGAAAACTTCAAAAAGTTCAAATCTTTCTCAACCATCTCTTTAATCTCAGTAACTTCAGTGGAATTGATAAACTGGGAACTTGAGTTGTTTATTCAGGTGACAGTATAAAGACATCCCTATATAGGCAGGTCACACTTCATCTTAACTTCTTAAGCATCATCTTCACATCTTTCTTAGGAACTTAGAAAATAATTAATTTGAAATAATCAAACAGGTTTTTTAAAGTTTGATATTAGTTTGTAATTCTTCATTCTAATTACCTCATAGTGATGGAGGATTTTCCAATTGAGTGTTGCTCACTTCTGTCTTGGCAGGGTTGGAGAGTAGGTAAGGGTACCAGTGTGGTTGTAATTTTCACAGTAGCTCTCCACTCAAGGGTGTACATGTTACTTTCCCAACTCTTTTTCTGCTGTGTGGAGACTGAATGTGTTAGCCAGTGAGCATGAACAGTTCGGAACACTTGAGATGACTGGTCGTGCATTTTTCTTGGATGTCATAATTCCAAGTAAATTAGTTACCTCTGTTACATGCCTAAGCAGTAGTAATAGAGAGCACAAGGTATGGGTCCTTTAGATCCAGGTAGAAGCATTGCCTAGAGTTATGGTTCAAACCTCGTATGGTCAGAGGTTCTTGACCTGTTCAGCAAAAATTCTGTTCACAAAAGAAATAGGGCATAGTACTAAAGTTTGATCAATATTACATTTAAAAACATTAAGTCTGAAGCATGAGTCTTTTCTTTGTGACAACGATTACACACTGGTGCGTGGGCACACATCATAGGGGTAGGGTAGCCTATTGTCATTTGCACTGAGTGACTTTCTCCTTGAGTGAATGTGTTGTATCTCGTTGTCAGTGTCTTCTAACCAGGCTTTTAATGTGGCTTATATTATCTTTAAGATTTGGGCTGTAGTAACATGCCCTGTTTGTCTGGTTAATTGGTTTAATTTTCTTTCTAGTACTTGTAGAAGGAATACCAAGCTTGGTGACCAGGTAAAGTTGCTATTTATTTACCATTGGTGGTGTTTCATCACCATCATGGGAGAGATGAGTGTATGGGCATGCATTGAAAGGGTGGACGCTGCTCCACTCCTAGCTTCAGATTCACGTATCACTGTTTGTTTCTAGAATCACAAGTCTTCCATGATGGGATTGGGACAATCTATGTACTCCTGCACTAGCTAATAAGGTCTCTCTTTCCTTCTGCCTTCAATCTGTTAAACTAATGTACCTTGCATATACTGCTTCCCAGGATTGGTGAAGGGTATGTCTACCCCATCCCCAGAATGAATGGTGTAAGTTTGATATTCCTATACTGCCATTGATATTACAGAGGCATTAATCCATAAAATCCAGTTTGTAATGCTTGTTTTTTCAGATGTCAATGATTGTTGCTTTCTTTTAGCTCTGGTATCTGTTTTAGTTTCAAGGACTATTCTCCACTAGGAAAAAAAATATTTTGTATAAGTGGATAAGAGAGATGGAACCCAGAGCCTCACACATGCTAGACAAAGCGGTCTACCACTGAACTACACTTCCGGCATTGGAAGCCACATATGCATCATTAACTCTGGACCTCTATCTTACAGAGTGACCTCCATTGCAGACCGATTGAATGTGGATTTTGCCTTGATTCACAAGGAACGGAAGAAGGCCAATGAAGTGGACCGCATGGTGCTAGTAGGAGATGTGAAGGATAGGGTGGCTATTCTTGTGGACGACATGGCTGACACTTGTGGTACAATCTGTCATGCCGCTGACAAGTGAGTGCAGGGTGTTGTGCTAGTAGTTGAAGGAAGAAGCTAACTACTGCTTTGCTGATTTTCTTTTGAAATACAACTGAGCGGGTAAATAGCTTTGGGATATATATTTTGATCATGTTAGCTTTTAATACATACAGGTGAATAAGTATTCCTTATTTCAGATTTTTAGTTTTTATAAAGAGACACTGCTTTTATATTAAGTATATCCTTACTATCAAAAGTCAAGTCTATCACATAAACTATCTTCCAAAGTCCTTTCTTAATAATATAATCTACCACAGATTGGGTTGTTTCCCTTATGACGTGGCTGACTGGAAGCTGTGGTGAGTCAGTATTTGGATCACACGTTGCTAAATCACGGAAAGGTCCAAATTCCACATCTAGCTAGTTTTTACTGAAAATATATTATGTTGCCATTATAAAACCTAAAGTCATTAAATTCAAGCATAGTCAAAACAACTTCTAGATGCTAAATTTGCCCTTTAACCATCCAATCAGCAGCATTAATTATATTTACATTATTATACACTGTTGACTTCTGTTTTGATGCGTTAGAAATCCATAGATGTCCTTTACATATATTTATTCATTTTGTATGTGTGTATCCATGCACATGGTATGGCAAGCATGTAGAAGTCAGAGGGCGAGTTTAGGAATGGTTCTCTTCTTCTGCCCTGAGGGTCCCAGGGATCAAATTCAGGTCAGCAGGCTGGGCAGCAAGCACAGTCAAATGCGAATATTCCTGGTGAAGCTTATTTTCAGGGTCATAGATTTTCAGTCTTGTGGTACCATATCTTTATCGTGTAGTTTTCCAGATAACATTGAAGGACATTTCTTTTTACCAGCCAAAAAGGAAAAGAACGCAGATTACCCCTGGAAATTTTGTAAGTTCTGATATAATAAGTCTTAGTGCAGACTTCTCTCCTTGATATGGCCAGTATGTGTCCCCCTAAAATTAATATGTTAACTTCTTGCCCCAAGTGTGGTTTTGCAGATTACCCTTGGGGGTGGCACTTAGGCTTAAATAATGAGATCTTGGGAATAGGATCCTCATGTTATAATTAAGAAAATGCTTGCTACACTATCCTTACATGTGTTTTATGTGAACCCACAAAATGGTACATACTATCAACCTGGGCAAAAATTGTTTCAAAATGAAGCCTACCTTGTCAGATTCCAGACCTATGAAAGATAAGTTTGTGCTTAAACTACTTAAGCTACTGTTCTGCTATGACAGACTAGTATTCTTCTTTAGAATTTGGATTCTGTAGTTACATGTCAGATTAATCATCTTTTTTCCTTTAGACTTCTCTCAGCTGGAGCTACCAGAGTTTATGCTATCCTGACTCATGGAATCTTTTCTGGCCCAGCCATTTCCCGTATCAACAACGCATGCTTTGAAGCAGTAGTAGTCACCAATACCATACCTCAGGAGGATAAGATGAAACACTGCTCCAAAATACAGGTGAATGGGGTTAATCCAGAAGAAATTTCCTTCAGTGCTTTGCAGCTAGTAGCATGTTAGGTCAGATGTGTGAATAGTGAAGCTTAAGTTCTTTGGGTTTATCTGTTATTGTTTGTTCTGGGAATGGAACCCAGAGTCTTGCTCCTGTAGGTGAGGACTAAGCCACTGGATTTCTGAATCCATCTTCTGTTCTTTTTTCGAGAATGGACCCAGAGCCCTACTTTCTTTGGACTTTTTTAAGGTATACTCTCATTAAGTTGCCCAGACTGGCCTTGAATTCACTCTGTAGCCCAGGCAGGCCTCGATTTGAAATCATTTTTGCTTCAGTCTCCCAAGAAGCTAAGGGCTTGGCTTCCTTCTTTGTTTTTGTTTGTTTGTTGTTTTGTTTTGTGTTTTTTTAAGGTAAGGTCTACCTACCTATGCCTCCCGAGTGCTAGGATCAAGGGTGTACCCGACTGCACCCAGCATTGTGTACTTTTTTACATTTTTTAGTTTGTCTGTGTTTGCTTATGTGACTTTCAGAGGCTTAAGATGACATTGAATCCCTGGGCCTGGAGCTAAAGATGGGTTTTGAGCTTCCCTCTGAGCACTCAGGTCCTCTGCAAACGCTCTTAAGCACTCTTTTTTAAAAAATGAGCCATCTCTCCAGCATCTTTGAATTTTGTTTTTTGCTTTTTTTAAACAGAGCACATTGTTGACTGGGGCGACCTAAGACTCATTGCAGTTCTCTTGCCCCAGCCTCCCAAATACTATGATTACAGGCGTATTCATTCTTGTTAGTGTTTTCTGTTTTGGATTTTTGTTTTGTTTTTCAAGACAACATTTCTCTATGAAGCCATGGCTGTCCTAGAATTCACTCTGTAATCCAGGCTGGCCTCAAACTCACAGATATCTGCCTGCCTCTGCCTCCCGAGTGCTGGGATTAAAGGCATGTCACACCACTGCCTGGCTAATTTTATTCATTCATTCATTTATTGTGTGTGCAGGTTATTACAGAGGACTAAAAGAGGGCATCAGATTCCCTGGAGCTAGAGTTACAGGTGATTTAAGCTACACAGATTGTATTGAGAATTGAACTCTAATCTTCTAGAAGAATATTGAGTTGCTCTTAATTGCTGAGCCATCTCTTCAGGTGCTATACACTCATACCTGGACTACATATACAGCGTCAATGTCTTGATGATCTTGTATTTGTCCCATTATTACTAGCATCTTAACTCTTTCTAAGTAATTATAGTGAAAAAGGAAGGCCCGAGTGCTAGATTCTTAGTAAGGGTGCTTTCTAGGCTGCAGATGGACCAGCAAACTCTGTCCCTGCATACTAACCTGGTACATTTCTTGCCTTTGTAGGTGATTGACATCTCCATGATCCTTGCAGAAGCCATCAGAAGAACCCACAATGGCGAGTCTGTCTCCTACCTGTTCAGCCATGTTCCTTTATAACAGAATAACTTCTGAAGCTTTTCGAAAATAAACCAACCCCATCCCTCACATTTCTTGGTATTTGAGTTCAGCGGAAGACCCAGCTTGCTCCAGTGTAGATGTTTACATCCCACATTAGCTACATTAGAATTTAGCCTAACTTGGAAAAAGACAGATTGTGGTTAACTGCTAGGATGTCCTACTTGTGTTGTTTCATCCTGACTTGCTTGTTTATTTTGTGAGCCTTGCAGCTTTAACTAGAGGTCAGCTGCTGAAAGATGTATAGTCTATTGAGAATATTCCACAAGGTCCATAGGACATAATTGACAGAGCTCATACTCCATTTCTCGGGAATGCTTTGGGGTTTTTTTTCATAGCAACAAAGTCAGCCCATATGTGATACATTTTCAGAGTTTTGTGCTAAACTATACCAAGAGCCCTGAGCATCTTTAAACATAGTTCCAGTAGTTGAGCACCCTGTTAGGCAGGGGCAGTAGCTCAATGCAGTAATTAACCTTTGGGAGGAAGAAGCCTGATCCATTGCTATCTGTTTAACTCTATAGCTTGAATTCTCTATACCTGTTCCTTTCCTTTTGGCTTTACCTTCAGCCATTTTGACCTTTTCCTAGCCAAAAATATCTTGGACTCAGTGATCATTGTACTTGTACCATAATCTTGTGTAAAGAGACTTGCTTCTTGCTATGTAGCTGCTAACTTTCTCGTTAGATAACTTGCTGTAGTGTAGTCTTCCCTAGCCTATTACCACTGTGGCGGTAGCTTTGAGGTGGTGTCTTAGTGCCTTTAATTAATTTAAGTATTTAATTTTCATCTTCCTTGGATCCATTTGGTCTCTCAATTGAACAGATTTCTGCTAAACAATTTGGTGTTATATAGTCTCTTGTTGAGAACTTAATAAAATGTCTGTAATGTATGCAACTTGGTCTGTGTCACATCTACTGATTTCTCTGCAGAAAGTTTGTCTTTGGTGTCTCCCTGTCCAATGTATCTCTAATTTTTTTCCAAGACATTTTAAGCAAAGCAACAATGGAAAGACTTTAAGATATTTGAAGTTTGCTGAGAATTAGAAGCAATCTAATTCTGTGTGGTGTATCTAAACTATATCATGCATAATGCCTCTGGGTTTCTGCCACTTATTCCTGGGGATCCAAATTCTTATTCCTTTTGAACCAATTTTGCCTCCTACATCAGTGTTTGGCATTTTTCAGCCCTTCAAAGTAAACTTGTGATTGTAAGCATGTACAATTTCAACATAAATTATGATGCATTCCAAGATTTTTAAGTGGGTTTCTTTGTGTGTGACTACATAAGAATGTGTGTTTTCTTTGACATTCTTAGTGATTTTAGAGTTGGAGAATGCTCCTTTCTGAGACAGGATTTCTCTGTGTAACCCTAGCTGTCCTGGAACTCCTCTAGACCAGGCTAGCCTGAAATTCAGAGATCTTCCCGCCTCTACTTCCAGTGCCATCACTGCCTAGGTAGGTCTTTTGCTCTTTTAAACCTGGATCGAGTTTTAATTTTATTATGCTTCCGTTGATTATGGGGATAGCTGTAATACAGTTAGACTTTTCACAAAAGTGATTCCAGAGGGATTAGAGGAAGCTATGATTTTTTTTTCTGGAAGAAGCTGAGGGAGCTAATTATGCTACTTCCTGAAGGATTGAATCAATGCGTCAAGGTTCATCATTTCAGAATACAGTAGTTACTTATCTATAGATAATAATATTGTAAGAACCATATTGGCTACCTGGAACCATTAGGTATTATATAACCATATTATATAGCAGGTTTTTCCTATACAGGCGTACCTGTGATAGTTTTGTCTATAAGCTATGCACTGTAAGACAACAACAAAACTGAGCAATTATAGCTCCATTAATAAAATTGTCAGCATCACTTTTGTGCCTTGGGGTCATTAAGTGAAGTAATGGACAGCTGATGTGATAACTAAAGACTAATAGGCTGTTAGTTAGCATATATAGTGTGGCTATGCAGGGCAAAAGGATGGTTAAGCCCAAGGCAGGATTGTGCAGTAGCATTAGGTCTCATGTGACACAACTTAAAGTTGTTTTATTTCTGGGTTTCACTCTAAGACCCAGACTGGAACTCTAATAGCTAGGGTGAGGCTTTGAGGTCATTCTTTAACTTTGAACTATACCTAGAGCAAGGCAACTGCCTGTGACATTAAGGAAAGTGCCATAAGCAAACGCCTACAGTGGGAGAACCTCTAATGTCTTAAACATTGGTTTGTTGTGTTTTATTTATTTTTGAGATAGAGTCACCTATCTGGCCTCTAATCAAGGTCTTCCTGCCTCTACCTCATGAATGCTGGGATTAAAGGCAGGTGCCACTCATGTTTTTTCCCATTTATTTTAAAAATGCATTTATTTAGTCTGAATGTGGCGATCACAGAACAACTTGGAGGAATTATTTTTATTTTTTTTATTTTATATTTATTTATTTATTATGTATGCAATATTCTTTCTGCGTGTATGCCTGAAGGCCAGAAGAGGGCACCAGACCTCATTACAGATGGTTGTGAGCCACCATGTGGTTGCTGGGAATTGAACTCAGGACCTTTGGAAGATCAGGCAATGCTCTTAACCACTGAGCCATCTCTCCAGCCCCAAGGAATTATTTTTAAACCATGTGGCTCTCGGGCATCATCTGCAGCAGGTGCTTATAGGCATTAAATCATGGAACCAGACCCAGCAACCATTTAGTGGTGGGAGGAGGGTTGTGTCATCGTGTTTGAGGCAAGGTCTCACTGTGTAACCCTGGCTGGCCTGGGACAGGCTAGTTGCAAACTTGGAGATCTGCTTCTTGAGTGCTGGCATTAAACATGCGTCCATACTTGGCTCCCAACAGTGAATATTTTAGTCTGTTTTGTTTTTAATGATACTTTCTGATGAGTGGACTTTTCTAGCATGTGGGTCCTGGGCATCAAACTATGTCATCAGGCTCTGGAGGCTGGGCCATCTGACTGGCCCTCTAAGGTTTTTTGACGGCTTGTCAAGCCAATGCTTCCATAAGACTGGATGAGCCCGTCTCCACTTGCCACATCTGGAGAAGTGTTTTCTGCTGGAGACAAGGGTGTAGTGCATGCCTGGTCTTGGGACTGGGGCAAGGAGGTCACCATGAATATGAGTCAAGTGTGTCTCGGGCCACATAGTGAGCGTCTTAGAAAAAAGGGGGTTTTCCGACTAAAAGTGTTAGGGACAATTCATAGTACATGACTCTTAAAACTGAAGGTTATATTGAAAAACCTGGAATTGAGTTTTTGAAAAACATCTCTATTGTCCTTCAGAAGAGAATCTAGTGATAGGTGCTTTCCACAAAATGAAAAATAAATAAATGACAAGGGAGAGCTTCCTGTTCCGAAAGACTCACTTTAATTGCCCCCAGGCTTTTTGCAACCCGCACAGAATAGGACCTAAAGAGGTCTGGGTACAAGAGGGCCATGTGTCTTTGGAGTCCTTCAGGGCACCATCTGTGGTAAGAAGCCACCTTAGTCATCTCCCCTGACCTCTTGTAAATTGAAATTGAGACAAAACAGCTACATGCAGGCACACACCCTCAAGTTAAATCCCTGTTCCATTTACAAGCCAAGAGTTGACCAGTCTTGTACCTGTTAGGATTTCACTAGTGTCTCCCAACTGCTGGCCCTGCTTCTTGCAACTCAGCGTCACCCTGGCCCTGGACACAGCTTCTTCAAACAAGGGCTCTTTGTTGATCCGCCTGCCTCTGTGGATCCCTCCTGAGTAGTGGGATTAAAGGCATGTGCCACCACAGTTGACTTTAGATAGCATTTATGTGTATTTGTATGTAAAAGTTTGCTTACTTAGAAGCAAACTTGGAGGCCACAAAGGGCATCAGATCACCTGGAGTTGGGAGTTGTGGGTTACAAGAGCAGTAAGCATCTTAATGGCTAAGCCACCCCTCTATTCCACTGTCCATGTCAGGTAAAAAAGCATGATACTCAACGGAATCTTGTTAAGGTAAATCTTTTTATAATCTGTTTGGGATACACACGCTTCAGTAGTTTTCCATCTTTTTTTTGTTTGTTTGGTTGGTTGGTTGGTTTGGTTTTTTGAGACAAGCTTTCTCTGTAGCCTTAGAGCCTGTCCTGGAATTAGCCTTTGTAGACCAGGCTAAAGATGATCTTTTAGGGCTGACAAGATAGCTCACCAGATACAGTTGCCTGCTCCCAAGCTTTCTTGTGCCCATAAAATGTTCGGCCTGAATCCCAGGACCCTGTTTTTGCTTAGTGCTTGGATCGTAGCCACGAGCCACTAACTCAGGCAAATATTTTCTTTTTTCTTTTGACGTTTTTGAGACAGGGTTTCTCTGTGTAGCTCTGACTGTCCTGGAACTCACTCTGTAGACCAGACTGGCTTTTAACTCAGAGAGATACGCCTGCCTCTGCCCCCTGAGTTCTGGGGTTAAAGGCATGTGCCACTGCTGCCCAGCCAAAAAATATTTTATACCTTGTTTTAAAATTACATTTATAGCCAGGTGGTGGTGGCTCACGCCTTTAATCCCAACACTCGGGAGGCAGAGGCAGGTGGATCCCTGAGTTCGAGGCCAGCCGGCTGGTCTACAAGAGTTAGTTCCAGAACAGGCTCTAAAATTACAGCGAAACCCTGCCTCAAAAAACCAAAAAAAAAAAAATTACATTTATATAGTAGCAGGGCAGGAATACATACCAACCTGCAGGAGACAGGTCCTTCTACTCTGTAGGTCCTGGGGATTGAGCTCAGGTGATCGGGCTTGGCATGAAGTGCCTGTATTTGAGCTGTCTTGCCAGCCCATGCTTTATATCTTTTAACCTCATCTCATTTCCTCCCCATTACCCTATCCCCAGCAAACTGGTTTATTCTCTGCCTCTAGGTATTTTCATTTGAGAGTCCACACATGAATGAGCCCAGGAAGTAGTGTTCTGTATGTATCTTTCTCCGCTTCTATACTGTCCACACACATAAATATACTGTCCACACACATGAATGAGCCCAGGAAGTAGTGTTCTGTATGTATCTTTCTCCACTTCTATACTGTCCACACACATAAATATACTGTCCACACACATAAATGAGCCCAGGAAGTAGTGTTCTGTGTGTATCTTTCTCCACTTCTATACTGTCCACACACATAAATATACTGTCCACACACATAAATGAGCCCAGGAAGTAGTGTTCTGTATGTATCTTTCTCCGCTTCTATACTGTCCACACACATAAATGAGCCCAGGAAGTAGTGTTCTGTATGTATCTTTCTCCACTTCTATACTGTCCACACACATAAATATACTGTTCACACACATAAATGAGCCCAGGAAGTAGTGTTCTGTATGTATCTTTCTCCACTTCTATACTGTCCACACACATAAATATACTGTCCACACACATAAATGAGCCCAGGAAGTAGTGTTCTGTGTGTATCTTTCTCCACTTCTATACTGTCCACACACATAAATATACTGTCCACACACATAAATGAGCCCAGGAAGTAGTGTTCTGTATGTATCTTTCTCCGCTTCTATACTGTCCACACACATAAATGAGCCCAGGAAGTAGTGTTCTGTATGTATCTTTCTCCACTTCTATACTGTCCACACACATAAATATACTGTCCACACACATAAATGAGCCCAGGAAGTAGTGTTCTGTGTGTATCTTTCTCCACTTCTATACTGTCCACACACATAAATATACTGTCCACACACATAAATGAGCCCAGGAAGTAGTGTTCTGTATGTATCTTTCTCCGCTTCTATACTGTCCACACACATAAATGAGCCCAGGAAGTAGTGTTCTGTATGTATCTTTCTCCACTTCTATACTGTCCACACACATAAATATACTGTTCACACACATAAATGAGCCCAGGAAGTAGTGTTCTGTATGTATCTTTCTCCACTTCTATACTGTCCTCTAGGTCCATGCTACGGCAGGGTCTCCTGTTTTTACTCTAACTGAACAATACCCCTTTATGTATATTTACCACATCCTCTACCCATTTGTCTGCCATACGTACCTAGCTCCTTTCCATTTCTTGAGTTTTGTGACTAAGGAAGAAACCTTTCTTATTGTTTCGTTTTGCGATAGGGTCTCGGAGCATAGGCTGGCCTAAAGCTTGCTATGTAGCTTTAGTATCTTGATAGTCCTACAGCTGCCAGACGCTAAAGTCACAGCTATGCACCACCACACCTGACTGAAGCGTTTTCTTTTCCAGCACCACCCCTGCCTGCTGCCATGCTCTCTGCCATGATGATGACAGTGGCCTAAGATTCTGAAACTGTAAGCAAGACCCAAATGCTTTCTTTTATAGGAATTACCTTGGCCATGTTGTCTCTTCACAGCAATAGAACAGTGACCAAGACACTTCCCCCATGCACCGTGTGCTTGCCGAGAATTCACTCACATCTTGCTGTTTGACTCAGGGCTTTAATGTAAGCAGTATATTGGGCAGAGGTTTTACATCGCCTGCATGTGGGAGGCCAAAAGTAGTCATGCTGCTCAGCTTCTTCAAGATCTAGAGAAAAGTCCTCTAATGATACACTGGGTGAGGACTCCTATCTCCGTCCAGGCAGGGGAGCTGCCCTACAGCTAATTCCTTTCCCTGGACTGGCTGCTGCTCTGCCTCCTGGCAGAGAATATGCCCCTAATGAGTAGTCACGTTCTTTCCTGCAACCAGACTCACAAAGCCTGTCGCTGCTGCACAGCTGCCACTAGGGGGAGCAAAGTAGAAGCTCTAGAGAAGGAAGAGACTGCTTGGAGATGGCTGGAGGCTCTTAGCAGTAGGATGTGAGATAGCTTAAGCACCTGTCACCTTTCCAGGCACCCCAGTAGCCATGGTAATAACACAGTGCCCAGTTCACATCCTATGGGCAGACTAGTGAATGCGCATCCCCCGTGTGAGGAGCTCAGTGTATTGTGACAAACAGGCTTTGTGCTGGCTGAGAAAGCACATGTGGGTGCGACAGGGCTCCAGAGTCTGAGGTACCTTTAGTCTCCAGGAAGCTTCTACTTTTAAAATAATATTTTAATTACTATTTTGAGTTTTATACAACATCTTTCAATCACATGCGCCCCTCCCCCAAATCCACCCTCTCTGCTCTCACTCCATTACCTACCCATCTTCGTTTTCTTTTTCTGGAAGAGGGTGGTTTAGACAGGGTCTCTCTGCATAGCCCTGGCTGTCCTGGAACTCACTATGTAGATTAGGATAGCCTCGAACTCAGAGATCCACCTGTGCCTGCCTGACTTATTGTAATTTTTTTAGGATTTATTTATTATGTACAGTGTTCTGCCTGTGTATGCCTGTATGCCAGAAGAAGGCACCAGATTTCATCATAGATGGCTGTGTTGTGAGCTACCATGTGGTTGCTGGGAATTGAACTTGACCTCAGAAAAAGCAGCCAGTGCTCTTAAACTCTGTGCCATCTTTTCAGACCTTAACTGTATTTCTTTCTTTTTTCTTTTTTGGTTTTTTGAGACAGGGTTTCTCTGTATCTCTGGCTGTCCTAGAACTCTCTCTGAAGAGCAGGCTGGCCTTGAATTCAGAGATCTGCCTGCCTCTGCCTCCCTGAGCGCTGGGATTAAAGGCGTGCGCCACCACTACCCAACTTTAATTGTATTTCTTTTAAGACTTTTTTAGTGGTTGTGTTAGAGTTAGGAATATATTAGTTACAAGTAATTCATGTCCACTATCAAGCAACACTTTGCATTCCCAAACTACTCTTGAGTGGGGCCTGTCCGGGAGTGTGATTGACGTACCAAAGGTCACACCATGCGGCACACCACACCTGTCTGCGCTCTATGAGCCACCATACAGTGAGTGAACCGGACAAGGGGCTGGAGATTGAAAGACACAGAGAGACAGGTCATCCTTGAAACAGGAATGCCCCAAGAATGTCCCCTTTATTGTGTTCAGGGGCAGTTTATATAGGGATCCTTAACTGATAGCCACACCCCAGCCAAACCCACCAGAAACCACTCTCCAGCCATCAGGAACTCCTGAGGTTCTCATGCTCAGAGCAGCTGTAGGCACTCAGATCAGGGGAAAACCAGTTGTTTACAAGAAATTCAGGATCTGGGGTTCACAGCTCCCAACAACCATTAAGGAAAATTCACTCTTGTTCCCAGCAGCCATAAAATGCCAATAACGCCTCTGCTAGTAGCAGGATCTCATGCCCATTGCTCCCCTCACTATGCTGGGATGTTTGTCTGTCCTGCCTGAGCTCATACAGGACCTGTGCACGGTGTCACAGTCACCGTGAGTTCATGTATGCAACTGCCAGTTGTGTCTAGAAAGCACTGTTTCCTTGAAGTTACCCGTTACTTCTGCCTGGAGTCTTTCTGTCTCCCTCTTCTGTGAAGATCAATCCCAGCGGATTTGGGGGAAGGTGTAATCTGTAATCCCTATTGACCAGGCGGTGGTGGTGCACACCTTTAATCCCAGCACTCAAGAAGTAGAGGTGGGTGGATCTTTGTGAGTTTTACTGTCTTGAAAAAAAAAAAACCAAAAAACAAAATGTAATCCCTACATAAGGCTGAGTAGTCTATAGATAATCTCTCAATTTTTGTATGTTGATCAGGTGTGGGTTTCTGTGTTTACTCACTATGGCTCCAATAAGTTTCTCTAGTGAGGATGGAGAGATGCGCTTATGCCAGGATTTTCCCCACCAGGCAGAATGGTAGATGGGGTGACTTAACAGCAGGCTGCTTAATCTTGTACTGGTGGCCCCTGAGAAATATTTTTAGGCGACCAAATATTTTGGTATATAGGTGAATAAACAAGTGTACAAATGAGACTAGGTCAAATTTATTTCAAAATTTCTTTGGATTGCATGTGATATTAAAGATGAAGAACATTTAAGTTCTGATGAGGTGGATTGCTTGTTTATTTTACATAAAGAATTAAATTTTGACTGAATATTTGATGCTTCAGATGTAGGGTATCCTTAAGGTGTTTCAGGAGTGACTGATGTCTAGATTATATACTAGTCACGCTGACCATACCACTTCAGAGAAATGTGGAGTATAAAATGGCAGAACTATGCTTAGGGCCCTTTCAGGGGTTTAAATTTTTTTATTTTACATGTATGACTTGCCTACACACACACATTTGTACCATGTGCGTGCCTGGTGCAATCTGAGACCAGAAGAGTGCATTAGGTCCCCTGGCACTGGAGTTACATAGATGGTTGTTAGCACCATGAAGATGCTGGATATTGAACCTCACACCTGGAAGATCAGACTCTGATCCTACCTAATTGATAAGCCATCTATCCAGCCTCAAAACAGGAATTTCTAAAAAATGAAGTATTAGGACCAATACAATCCAAACATACCCCAATATGATACTTAACATTCTAAGGAATGAGGATAGTAAATTATTAAAACCCTCTTTTCCATATTTAAACCATGGATTTCTGTAAGAGCAGAAAACTTTGTACACTAAAAGCGCTGCAGCTCATCTCAGGGTCATCTCGGATTTGAGTCAGAATGGTTCAGGCAATGTTTGGCAGCATTGTGTAGCAGGATGGCGCACGGCAGTGGAAAATGCACTTGTATGTTTAGAGCCAAGATGACCGTAAGCACAGAATGCAGCAGGGGCGTGCCGCCAGAAATACCTTAGGCTCCCTGGGCGCTTGCTTTGGAATTCATTTTGAGTTGTGGCTCCTTCAGTAACCAACTGCCTGACTTTACAACGCCTGCATTTAATCACATGACCTCATGTGGAGTGGAGACCCACGGTTTAGGAAGCTGTTAACAAATAGGGAAATGGATAATTAGGGCTTGCTGTGATAAGAAGCACGAGGAGATTTCTCACACAAGGTGCTATGCGAACGCTGGAATCCCACTCCTAAGGCTTAGCAATCAGGAAAGACTTCCTGGACACATTTTTTTTCTTTTCAATACAGTCTTGAACGCAATCCTCCTGCTTCAATCTTCCAGCACCTAGCATTTTTGTCAGCACTGATCCCTTCTGCGCTCTGCTTCATTGCTGAGCACCTTTGTCTCGCTCTTCAGCTGGCATTCCTTGTATGGTTCTCCACCTTCCCTAAGCCTTGGGCTTCACCTATAAACCTTGCTTATTTGCCATTGGGAGAAACATCCCTCAGCTCTGGAGATTCCCCAGTTAATATTGCCTTTCTGTCTCACCCTGCAAACACCCCCCCCCTTTTCTCTCAATTTACATAGTGCTATGAGTCAAGCACTGTCTTTGAATTAAAGAAATATTTATTTATTTTTAAAGATTTATTTATTTTAGCTATACGAGTACTCTATCTGCATGTAAGCCTGCATGCCAGATCAGGATCCTGCTATAAATGGTTGTGAGCCACCATGTGGTTGCTGGGAACTGAACTCAGAACTTCTGGAGGAGCAACCACCCCACCGATGCTCTTAATCGCTGAACCATCTCTCCAGCCCCTCTTATCTGGTTCTTAGTATTGTGTGTGTGTGCATGGGGGGGGGAGTGTGTACAACAAAAAACAACCTGTGGAGTCTGTATGTTTTCACCTTCCACTTTCCCAGGGTGCCTCAGGGGTTCTATTGCGGTGATACACGCCAAGAATGACTTGTGGTTTGTTTCAGTTTGTGCATCACTGAGGGAAGTCAGGGCAGGAAGCAAAGCAGAGGCAGCAGAGGAGTGCTGCTTACTGGCTTGCTCCTTGTGATTTGCTTAGCCTCCGTTCATACATAATCCAGGACCACCTGCCCAGGGGTGGCACCATCCCCAGCAAGCTGGGCCCTTCCACGTCAGACATTAATTAAGAAAATACACTACAGGCTTGCCCACAGCTCAATCAAGGGGTATTTTCTTGATTGAGGTTCCCTCTTTTTTATTGTTTTTATGAGGTATGAGAGTTTACTTGCATGTGTCCCTGTGAATCCCATACACACCTGGTGCCCACAAAGGTCGAATCCTCCGGAACTGAAGTTACAGATGGATGAGAGCCACCATGTGGGTGCTAGGAACTGATCCTGGGTCCTCTGAAAAAGTGCTCTCGCCTGCTGAGCCATCTGTCCAGCCCCTGAGGTTCCCTCTTCTAAAGTGATTCTAGTTTGGCGTCCAATTGGCATAAAACTAGCAAACACGCATGGGTTTGGGGGTTTAAACCCAGATCACCAGGCATGAATAGCAAGTGCTTTTGCCTGCTGAGCCATCTTGTTGGCTATTGTGTGATACTATTCCTGTAGAGACATGAAAAACCTACTCGTCCAAGATAGAGGACCGAGGACAGACCAAGTTAAGGATATACCAAAATCCAACTTGGTGAGTCACTGAGTTTTATTGGGGTTACCTACAATAATATGAGTCAGGAGTTACTTATGGGAGCAAAAATGGCTAAAAGATGGCTGCGTCACAAAAGTCCACCCCAACATGGATCATGGTGCATGAAATCTAGAACTCTGGAGCACACTGCACAGCCTGCAGGCAGCTCAAGGGGTTGCAGTGTCTTTTCCAGGCAATATGACTAGTCCTTGCCTCTTCCCGCAGTTCAGCTGGTCTCTGTCCATTTTCAGTCAGATACTGATTGAAACAGGATGTAAAACCCGTAGCTAGCTAGCCTGGTGCTGTATGCCTGAAATCCTAGCACTTGGGAAACTAAGGCAAGAGGACTGTGACTTAGAGTCTGATAATGATAAAATTTATTTAAAAAAAAACAAGGATAAGAGAGAAAAGATAGCAAACCTATGTATTTGTGTGTTGGGATGTTTGAGCATTTTTGCCTGGATAGCTTCTGCAGATCCTCATGAAGGTGAAGTTGAGCAACTGAGTGAGGCCACCTTAAGTATCTTCAGGGATTATCATTTTTGTTTGTTTTTACCTTTTCCCCCTGGGTGCTTATTTTCATTTCTATATTCGCTTTTATGCATATATGTATCTTGCTTGTATGTCTGTGTATGTGCATCACATGGTACCTTCGGAGGCTAGAAGAGGGCATCGGATCCCCTGGAAGTAGAGTTACAGATGTTTGTGAGCCACCATTTGGGTTCTGGGAATCAAAGCCAGGGCTGCTGAAAAGGGAGCCAGTGTGCTTAACCACTGAGCTGTCATTCTTACCCTGTTTGTGCCTTTTTAAGGACAGCGTCTCATGTAACCCAGGCTGCCCTGAAACACACTATGTAGCTGGGAACGCATTTGAACTCATTCTCCTGCCTCTACGTCCCAAATGTTACTGTGTTTGCAACTATAGCTGGCTTCGAGAAGGACTGTCTGGAAAGGACAGGGAAGTTGTAGAACCAAGGGAATCTGGGGTACAGGCTTAAATACATATATTAAGTGTATAAGGTAAAAATTGAGGTATGAGACATTTAATTTAAAAGAGAGAGAGAAACAGATGCCAATGAAGAAGGCCCTAAGGGGAAAATTGTGTTTCTTTCAAAACATTAGACCTTACAGTGTCGCAGAAACTTTGGGAAAGGTGACTAGGAAAGAAGTCTTTCTCAGAAGCTGCCGCCCCATAACAGAGATAATTTCAGTGTATGTGGGAGCCATGAACGGTAGAGGCCACTGCAACAGCAAGGAAGTGGATGATAATCTAAAATAACAGTTTGACAGAGTCAAGAGCCACACTTAGAAGGTGCCACCAGGAACCGACTGGGAATAAACAGGAAGTCAGTGCAAACGGGAGGCACTCTTCCCTTTCGCTGACTGACACAGAAGCGTCATGCATATTTATCAGGTAAGATAGGCTGTGAAATAGTCCAAGGGGGTAATTCACACATCTGCCACCGGAGCCTTAGTGCTGAGAACATTTAAATTCCTCTAGTAGCTCTTTAAAAATAGTCGGTGAATGACTGTGCTTCAGAACAATAGAAGTTCCTGCTGCTCCCTTGTAAATCCCTCTTTCTACCCTCAGCCACACCTTTCCAAACAGCCACTGATTCCACCACCTCCTCCTGCTCATCTTTTTTGGTTTTTTTTTTTTGTTTTGTTTTGTTTTTCAAAACAGAGTTTCTCTGTGTAGCCCTGGCTGGCCTTGAACTCACTCTGTAGACCAGGCTGGCCTTGTTTTTGGTTTTTTCGAGACAGGGTTTCTCTGTGGTTTTGAAGCCTATCCTGGAACTAGCTCTTGTAGACCAGGCTGGTCTCGAACTCACAGAGATCCTCCTGCATCTGCCTCCCAAGTGCTGGGATTAAAGGTGTGCCCCACCACCGCCCAGCACCAGGCTGGCCTTGAACTCGCTGAGTTCTGCCAGCCTCTGCCTCCCTAATGTGGGGATTAAAGGCGTAGCCCAGCATCCTCCTGTGCACCTCAAGTCCTTAGATTTGAGACGTACAGGGTTTAAATTCCTGCTGGCTTTCTCTCAATCTCTTTTTTTTCTGATACAGGTTCCTGTCATGTAACCCAGGCTGACCTAGCCTTTACTATATAGTGCAGGTTTGCCTGAAACTAACAATTCTCCTGTATCTGCTTCTGAAGTAGCTTGCAATCCCAGGCAGGAACCATCATGCCTGCTGATTCTCTGTTCTTTAAAATGAAGATTTTAATTTCCACAGAAAATGTGGTATTTGTCTTTCTGGGCCTGACTTATTTCACAATGTTAGTTCTATCTATTGCTGAAAATAACAGAATTTCATTGTTTTTATAGTTGAATCATATTTTATGATTTTATACATACTGTCAAGTCCCAAAGGAATTCTAGGCAAATGACTAACTGGTGCCTATTAGCATACCAAAGCGCACTCTACCCTGACCTACCCCAGCTCCCTTGACCCTAAACTTCTCAGGCCCTGGGGCTGGGCTTCCCTTCCCTGGCTTCTCTCCTATAAAAACCTGCCATTCAGTAGGTGCTTTCTTGGTTCTCCTGACTTTCTTTACTCTCTTGGTCCTTGGCTCCTTTCTTTGTTTTTGTTTTTGTTTTTTTTTTATTTTGTATGCAATATTCTGTCTCTGTGTGTTTGCAGACCAGAAGAGGGCACCAGACCTCATTACAGATGGGTTGTGAGCCACCATGTGGTTGCTGGGAATTGAACTCATGACGTTTGGAAGAGCAGGCAATGCTCTTAACCACTGAGCCATCTCTCCAGCCCCCTGGCTCCTTTCTTTGTGTGTTCATGCTCTCGTTCCCCTCCTCTCACGCACCAGTTCAATATGGATCCTTCCAGATCCCTCTGTACTCTCCCTCAATCTACAATAAAACCATGTCTTCGTTTCATTCACAAACCAAACTTTTTTTTTTTTTTACAATTCATCCGCTAATAAAATTCTCAGTTGACTCCCCCCCTATCTTGGCTATTGTGAACAGTGAGGCAATAAACATGGGAATGTAGGTATCCCTTTAACATTGTGAAACTCTGTTCTCCAGGAATGCCCTAGCTCTTGCTTTCCCGAATTTAAAGCAGCTGGGATTAGCCACAAAACACCCTCGCAAGGATGGCCCCTCTTACTAATTCCCTCCTAGCAGGAGGGAGGGCTTCTGAGGAGCTTGGAGAGGAGAGCTTCACAAAGCACTACCCTAGCTCAAGGAGGCTCTACCCATCCCCCAAGTTAGTTAAGCACTTAATGAGCTTTGGGGGGGGGGTTCTACGGTAGCTTCATCATCTTAAATTGGTCATATGACTGCCTGTAGGTAGCCCACGCTCCTATAAGCAATATTAATTAGGCGCATTGGCTCGTCATGCTAGGTTACTACAATAGACTGTTCTTTGGTCCGCTGTATTCTCTATATGGGCTAAGCAGATATTCCCTAGGGAAAGTTAATACTTTAGATATACAACCCGTAGTGGTATTATTTCTAATGTTTCTTTTTACATTTTAATCTATTTTTAAAACTACCATTCAAGGTACTATATATCCTTATGGCATTTTTGAACAAAATGTGTTTTAGTAGATTTTTCTTCCTCTTACTCATAAAGATCCTCCTGCCTGGGTCTCCCAAGTGCTGGGATTATAGATGTGTGCTACCATGCCAGGCAACTGAAACTTTGATTTCATGTAGTCTCATTGGTTGAGTCTTGGGGCTAGACAGTAACCTTTGATGAATTATTGTACTCTATGTAACTGACACAAGCAAAATACAGGTTACTTAAGCCAGAGAGGTGGTGGCTCAGCGGTTAAGAGCACCGGCTGCTCTTCCAGAGGACATGGGCTTGATTTCTAGCACACACATTAAGTGACTCACAACCATTTCTAACTCCAGTTCCAGGGGATCCAGCACCCTCTTCTAACCTCTGTGGACACCAGGCATACATGTGGCACACATGTATGTACATGCAGGAAAACAGATATAAAATAGTTATTTAAGCCGGGCGGTGGTGGCCCACGCCTTTAATCCCAGCACTTGGGAGGCAGAGGCAGGCAGATCTCTGTGAGTTTGAGGCCAGCCTGGTCTACAAGAGCAAGTGCCAGGACAGGCTCCAAAGCTACAGAGAAACCCTGTCTCGAAAAACTGAAGAAGGAAAAAAAAAAGTCGGGCGGTGGTGGCACACACCTTTAATCCCACTACTTTGGAGGCAGAGTCAGGCAGTTTAAGGCCAGCCTGGTCTACAGATCAAGTTCCAGGACAGCCAAGACTATTATACAAAGAAATCCTGTTTTGAAATACAAACAAAAAAAATATTTAAAAAAAAGGCATGCAGAGCAGGGCAGTGGTGGCACACATCTTTGATCCTGGCACTTGGGAGGCAGTGGCGGTGGATCTCTGTGTGTTCTAGGCCAGCCTGGTCTACAGAGTGAATTCCAGGACAGCCAGGCTGTTACACACAGAATCTCTGTCTAAAAAAAAAACAAATAGCAAAACAATAACAAAAAGATACAGAACAAGGGCTCCAGTCTTGCTCTTTAGAGCCACCCCCACCCCTTCTTTAACTCCTAGCAATAGTGAGTCTTGATTTCTAGATATTGCCATTGGAATCGAATCACACAGCACAAAGCCTTTGGGAGATGGCTTTATTTTTTGTCTCTTATTAATGGTAGGGACTGAATTCAGGGATTTGCTCATGCAACTGTGCTACATCCCCAGCTCTGGACTGGCCTTGTCACCCAGCCTGATTGTCTGGAGCTGCTCTGTTTGGTGTTGTCACTAATTGTATTTATTTTTTAAGAAAGGGTTTCTCTGTGTAGCTATAGAGCTCAGCAGTTAAGAGCACTGGCTGCTCTTTCAGAGGACTTAGGCTCAATTCCCAGCACCCACATGGCAGCTCACACTATTTGTAACCTCAGTTTCAAGAGACCCAATATGTTCACACAGGCATACACACAAGCAAAAAATATATATATTCGTATTATCTTTGTCTATTGTAGACGTGTGTGTGTGTGTGATGTGTGCAGGTACCCTCTGAGACCAGAAGAGGACATCAGATCCAGTGGAGTTAGAATTTTAGCTGGTTGTGTGCTACCCAAAAGAGGTACTAGACACCAAACATGGGTCCTCCGGAAGAGCAGGGAGTGTTCTTAACTGCTAAGGCATCATTCCTGATCCTAAACACTTTTCAATTGTTATGTAAATGCTATGTATACACATGTATCACCGTGCTCATGTGAAGAATTTTAGATGTTGCTTATTCCACTGTAGGTGAACAGGAAAAAGCTATAGCCTTACTCTACCAGTAGAGGCTAACGGGAGAACAGAGTTCAGCCTTTTCCAGACTATAATGATGAGGGTCTCTCTCCAGCTTTACAACGGAAATTAGAAATTGTAGAATTCCAGCTCCATCCATCAGTAATAAGGTGACTCTTTCCTTCCCTCACTGGGATAACACCGAATGATCAAGTGGAGAATTCTGGCTTTTGCTATCACCCACCAGGAATAAGGCCAGTACCCTCCCCACCCTTTTATGCCAATGGAGGCCATGTGGGGGACAGCAATGAACAGCTCCTCCTCCTTCCCCTCTGGAGGTGTCAAGGGAAACCTAGTCATGGAGTTCTTATCCCCTCTAGCGGTAAGGAGGAGGCTTCCAATGTCACTGGCAGTGAGGGTAGATGGGAATCTACACTTCTATCCCCAAAGGGCAATACGGAGGTGCTCCGGCTCCTACTTCCTGTACTGAAACAGAGAAAGCCAGCTAAATGGCAAGACTTAGATAAGAGCTCTCCACAAAGAAGCTTCAGCGCACAGGCGTATTAAACATAAGTACACACACACACACACACACACACACACACACACACACACACACGCTAAAACTACAGCGGCAGGCAAGCAGGATAGCTCTGCAGGTAAAAGCATTTGCTTTGCAAGCCCAAGGCTGATACTGGAAACCTGAGGTGGGAGAGGAGGACCTTTCCAGGGTTGTAAGGTTAAGATGCAACCGTCGAGGTGAATCACTTGGGACAGCACCCGCTATGGAAGCTGACTTTGAGCTGATGAAAGATTTTGCCATTTGTGCCGTTCTAGGACTGTTGTAAATGTTGTAACGTGGAGTACCTAGTAAGATTCCTTGCCCATGGTAAGTGTTAGTTCTGTTCTGTTCTGTATTCCCTCGTCGGAAACAACGAGGAGCCAATATCAATGATAACTCTGTTGTTCTGAAGGTTGGCAACGAGTGGGTGGGTGGAAGGAAGCTTGGATGGAAGGGCAGCTGAATCTTGGTGTCCTTATCAGGGTCTTCAGAGATTTGTCAGTAGCAGCTACCACTGCCTTCCTCCAGTTTAAACAGTATTGGCTACCATGCCCAGTCACGTTTCAGTGAGGTCTCAATGTGGCCCTCAGTATCCCAATTTGGGTGTTAAAAGGAGAGCTTGTTGTGAGTTCGAGACCAGCCTGGTCTACAAGAGCTAGTTCCAGGACAGGCTCCAAAGCTACAGAGAAACCCTGTCTCGAAAAACCAAAAAAAAAAAAAGAAAAAAAAAAAGGAGAGCTTGTCACTTAATATCTAAATTGCAATTTGAAATCATGTTTTCTGGTTTTTTGTTTTATTTTGTTTTTTTGTTTGTTTGATTGTTTTTCGAGACAGGGTTTCTCTGTAATTTTGGAGCCTGTCCTGAAACTAGCTCTTGTAAACCAGGCTGGCTGGCCTGCCTCTGACTCCCGAGTGCTGGGATTAAAGGCGTGCACCACCGCCATCTGGCTTTGTTGCTATGTTTATTTTCAAACTGTCTCACTCGACACTTCTGTGAGGAGAATGGAAATAGTGTTTGGAAATTGAGCAGCAGTAGGACATTAGAAGTCACCTAACTTTAGGAGTCATCTACTCTAATAATTGGACATAATTCATTAACTTGTTCCCCTGCAGAGAAAAATCTTCCAGCCCAGGCTTTTATGGAGTTGCTCTACTCTCTGCAGACAGCAGAGGGCCTCATTAGCACAAACTCAACGTCCTGGCAAACACTCGAAAAGGGAAGTTAGCCAAGGCTCTAGGAGCGCAGTAAAACTTTAACAGAACTGGGCAAGAAAATTGACTGGTCAGCTTAATTCTGTTTAGGGAAAAAAAGGACAATGGAGGTTGGACAGAACGTTCTTATTGTTCCCCTCTTTGTGGTTGAAGATTCATCTAAAATCCCTAAATTGTTTTCCTTACCTCAGCTAGTAATCGGGATCCTGGTTAGCGTTGCTAGGTTCAGAAAATAAAGGCACAGGACTTACAGAGAACGACACTGAACACTGTATTTTTAAATGTTATTGTCTTAAAGGAAAAAAAGGAAGGCTGACTAGGGACTACAGGACCTTAGTACGTGGGCACCCCAGCTTTTCTTTCTGCCTCATATATCCTGGCCCGGGTGCCAGACAGGTTGCCAGATATGCCAGTGGGCACAGAAGAAGAACGCCAAACAGAATCCAGCTTCTCTAGGCAAGGGACCAGGAGAGAGGCAGCCTGGCAAGACAGAACGCTTCTCAACACCACTGCTCTACTGCAGCCAAATACCACAAAGAAAAACGGCCCCAACTCACCCAGGCCGGCGAGGACTGAGGGTCAAACCTGTTTCCACCCTGGCCAGCATATGAGGACACGGTCTCTCACCCGCACCAGGTTCCAGAAAAATTGCCTTGTATGGAGGCGGCTTTTAAGAAGCAAGGCCAGGCAACACCTATACTAACATTTTCTTTGCTGTTTGTTTGTTTGTTTGTTTGTTTTCCTGAGATGCCTTTAACCGGATATCCCGGTTTTCACTGGGTTGTTCTAATTTTAAATTAATCTGGATCCTGAGATTGAAGTCTAGCAAATTGTCACCACCCCAAGCCTGGGCAAGGAAACTGTAAGACGTTTTCTGGACGCAGCATCAAGTGGGTAGGTCCTGGGCACCCCTTCCCCGCACCCTGATGGCTGCTTTTAAAAATTTTTCTGCCGATGCGTGTTTTGTTCCCTCTTGTTCATCTATCCTAAACATCAATTATGGGAACAAAAAAGGCAGTCCAAACTCATGTGTCTTCTCCAAGGAAGATGTCTCTCTGGCAGGATTATTATGTGGAGTAAATGAGATAAAACACATGAAAAAAGGCCCTTGATACCCAGGAGTTGCTCAATAAATGTTATTTTTCTTCTTTCTTATTGTAGCCCAGGCTTACCTGAAACATCGTTTTTATTGAAAATTCATACACTAGGGGGGCTGGAGGGATGGCTCAGTGGTTAAGAGCATTGCCTGCTCTTCCAAAGGTTCTGAGTTCAATTCCCAGCAACCACATGGTGGCTCTCAACCATCTGTAATGAGATCTGGTGCCCTCTTTTTGGCCTGCAGACATACACACAGACAAAATATTGTATACATAATAAATAAATATTTTTTAAAAAAGAAAATTCATACACTATATTCTAATCTCAATTTCCTCTTCTGCCTCTCTCTACCCAGATCTTTCCTTGGAACTTCTGAATCACAGATATCGCAGATGTGGGCCACGGCACTGGGCCACCGAATCTCTCTCTCTCTCTCTCTCTCTCTCTCTCTCTCTCTCATCTCTCTCTTTCTCCCTCTCCCTCTCTCCTCGCCTCTGCTTACTCGACAAGAATCTCCCCATGCAGTCCCGACTCATTTTGAATACACAATCATTTCATCGTGCTTGGTGTCCTGAGTGTTGAGACCAGAGGCATGCAGGACAACCATGTCACTTCCTTTTCCTTACTTGAACATTAAAGCTAATGTTTGGACACCCTCACCGTGCCTTCAGCCCAGGAATGAAACTCTCTGACCTTCCGAAACCTCAATGCCATTATTATTTTAGCAATTAGTCAATGTTTTCATTAAAACAAATAAACCATGGTTAATGAAAATCCAGGCAGTGGGAACTGGTATGATGGGATAAAAAGGAAGTTTCTCTCTCTCTCTTGTCCCAGGCCACAGTTATCCACTTCCTCTCCCTCCAATTTATTCTTGCAGAGACCTTCCATGCATGCGTATGCCTATATATAACCTTCCCCCACCCCTGTGAGCACTAGATTCCTTGTTCCGTACCTTCATATGCTATTTTTAGCTTCCAACAGCCTGGTTTTACTGGGCTACTGACCAGCAGTTGATCCTGGGGTCCATATGAAAACAGCCCTTTGAAACTTGTTGCTACCGCTATTGGAAGGATGTCGTCAAGGATGTTGTGCATTGTATCCCACAGCATCCTCTCAGAGGCCCCTGGGAGGAATTCCTGTCTGATCTTAGCACTGAAAACAGTTGCCCTTCTGAGCAATTAGCTTGTTTTTTATCTCCTGGACATTGTGAATTGTGTAACAGCAAGGTTTCCCCTTTCCTGTTGGCTGCTACAGAGCTTAAAGCCACCTTTTGGGCCCACCCTTTGTGGCAGCATGGTATGCCTTTGGAGCCTTGTGCTTGCCCATGCTCCCAGTCCACCTCCTGTTTTGCTGACCTTGAATTTATACTGTCTTAACATATCTTGTGTGTCCTTATAAGGTATCTGAGCTCCTTTATGGAAGGCGACGAGGTTGGGATACCGAAATGACTGCCTGGCTGTTCACTCACTGCCTCTAGCATCCCTGCTCCCCTCCCTTAACCTCCACCGTCCCTTTCTAGCAGTTTCTCCACACGCCCCTCTTGTTTCTTAGCTAGGACATCCCCCCCCCCCTCCAAACTTTATCTCCATTGTCCTTCACTGCTTTGCAGCTTAGGTGGGAAAATTAGGTTTGTCACTGTCCCCTCCCCGCTCCTGTACTCACTTCCACACTCACTGTACACAATTGTGCTTGCTGTCATCATTCTAGAACAGAAATTCTGGGACTTGGATCTATAGTAGGATAACCCTTTTAAAGAATTTTAAAGATTTTATTTCTTTTATGCATATGAGGTGTTTGGGTGCATGTGTCTCTATGTACCATGTGCGAGCCTGGTGCCCACAGAGGTCAGAAGAGAGTGTCAGATGCCCTGGAAGTGGAGTTATGGATAGTTATGAGTTACCGTGTGGGTGCTGGGCATTGAACCAAGGTCTGCTGGAAGAACAGCTAGTGCTCTTGACTGCTGAGCCGTAACTCCAGCCCCCGTCCCATTAGGATCATTTACCATCCACCCAGGATTGAAGGTTGCAGCTCGCAGCCAGGCACGCAGGGCATGTCAGTCTGGGCCAGGCCTCCACGGATGCTGATGAGATGAATTCTTTTTTTTATTTGATTTCTAATGCATATGCATTTAAATATGCCAGCTCTCAAAAGGTTGAGGCAGGAGGATCCCAAGTTCCAGGTCAGTCTGAATTTCACAACAAGAGTCTCTGCAAAACAGCACCCAAATGGTGATGAATGACTGAAAGGAGCTGTGTACCAGGGAAACCGTCCCTTAAAGTTAGAAAGACCAAAAAGGCAAAGAAAAGAGCATGAAGATCCTATGGGAAAATTGGGATTTCTGTCTATCCTAACCTGACACTAAGCAGCAAGGCAATATCCATTAATTCCTTTCTGTTCCTAGGCCTCAGGTTTCTGATTCATTAAACAAACAAACGAAAACACCAGCCTGGTCTACAGAGCGAGGTTCAGGACAGCCAGGGCTACTCAGAAAGACCCTGTCTTGAAAAAAAAAACCAATAAAAAATGAAAATAAAAGCAAGAGGACCTCTATGGGCCCTTCTGCTTTTGACAGTTTATGAACAGGTACTCTACATAATTCTGTTTGGTTTTGAGACAGGGTCTCGTCTAGCCAGGCTGCTCTTAAACTCTCTGTGTAATCAAAGACGACCACCTGATCCTCTTGATTCTGCCTGCCGTGTGCTGGGATTGCAGCATGCCAGGCCAAGTCCAGTATTCCCTCTCGTTTCTTTATGGCCTCTAGCCATTCCTGCCTGGGCCGTGGTGTGAGAGAGTGAGCCCCTTAGCCCCATCGACTTGCAAGACCAGGCAGTTGGACAATTCTGCTTCTTGACCATAGAAGGGAGCCTTGCACAGTTAGAAATTTCCAAGCTGGTAGCAATGTTCTTGGATCCAAATCCAAGTTGACCTTTGTAAGAAGTTTAAGGAAAGCCCAGCCAGAGGCTCTGATAGGCCGGCTACTTAGCTGTTTGCTCTGTCCTTCCGAGGTGCCAACGGCAGCAGTGACAGCAGGTGGGACGGCTCACAATGAAGCCTTTTCACTGTTTTACTGTTAATCTCCTGCCACCAGCCTCTTTAGAGATGACCGTGCTCAGCAGTTCGAGGACAGCACTTGCCTTTTCCTCAGAATGGCTTTTTTGTTTGAAACAAGATCTTGCTACTCAGCTCTGGTTGGCTTTGTACCTGCTCTGTAGCTGAGGCTGCCCTCAAAACTCCCCATAATCCTCCTGCCTCGGTCTCCTTAATGCTGACATGGCAGGAATAGAGTGTGTGTGTGTGTGTGTGTGTGTGTGTGTGTGTGTGTGTGTGTGTGTATACCAACTCATGCATGTGGAGATCAGAAGAGAATTTATAGGATTGGTTCTCTCCTTCCACCATGTGGGGTTCTGGGGATCAAACTCATATCATCAGGCACACGTGCCATTTCACGAAGCTGAATTTTGATTTTAAATTGATATGTTTTGCTGGGCCTGGTAGCAAGCACCTGTAATTTCAGCACTCAGGAGGTGAAGGGAGGAGGATCAGGAGTTCAAGATAACCCTGGGCTAAATAACAAGTTCAAGCCAAACCTGGGCTACACGGGAGATTCTATCTGGTTCAAAAAAAAAAATGGCTGGGCGGTGGTGGTGCACGCCTTTAATCCCAACACTTAGGAGTCAGAGGCAGGTGAATCTCTGTGAGTTTGAGGCCAACCTGGTCTACAAAGTGAGTTCCAGGACAGCCAGAGCTAAACAGTGAAACCCTGTCTTAAAACAAACAACAACAACAAAAATCTATTTTTGAATGCAAACACCTTTCAGACATACAGAATTTAGTATGTACATGAAACCTGAAAATACTCAACACCCTTTTTCATCAGGGAAGTGTAAACCAGAACTACATTGAAGTCCTGCCTTACTCTGATCAGAATGACTATCATCAGGAAAGCAGGCTGGAAAGATAGCTCAGTCAGTAAAGCACTGGCCTTGTAAGCTCAAGGACCTGAGTTCAGTTCCTCAAACCTAAGGTTTTTTTTCTTTAAAGCAAGCTGGGCAGTGGTGGTGCACATCTTTAATCCCAGAACTCAGGAGGCAGAGGCAGCCATAGAATCTTTATGTTCAAAGCCAATATGATCTACAGAGTGAGTTTGAGGACACTCAGGGAGGGCTACACAGAGGAAACACTGTTTAGAAAAACAAAATAAATCAACAAAACCCCTACTATTTTATACAATAAACATGACTATGATTTTAAGAACAAACTCTTTATTCGCACAGCAAAGTGCAGAAATAGGAGAAGTAGGTCTTGTGAGTGATGTCACTGGTCCAGGGCAGGGATTAGGTTCGGGTATGAGATGGGAAATATCTCCCCGTGGTGTGGATGGGAAAAGGTCACCAATGGGAGAGGAAGGACAGCTCTCGGCTTGGTGTCTCATTTCTCACCCAGCTGCCTCTGTCTCCAAATAACTTTAACCCTTGCCCTTGCCCCCGCCCAGTGAAGCTATTTAAGATCATAGACATCCATGTCAAAGGCTACAGACGCCAGCCACTTCAGAAACTAGGACGAAAGATCATCCACAATGCAGAGTTAATCCAAGCCAGAACTCTCCCCCAGCTCCCCAGCCTAGACTACGTGAAACCCCATCTCAAAAGAAGGTGAAGGAAGGGACAAGGAAAGGGTGGAGGGGGAGGAGAGCAAGCAGCAGCCCTAGTCACTACAAAGCTATTAAACTATAGGCCCATAAGACCACACTAGCTTTGAAAATATTTCGATGGGGCTGGGGTATAGCACAGTGTAAAGGGTACTTGCCAGGTACACACAGGTCCTGGGACCAACCTGCTGAACCACACCTGATAAGGTGAAAGGACAGAACCAACTCCCAGACGCCGTCATGCTCTTGAGCTCCATACATGCGTCCACGCACGGACAAAATAAATGTAAGAAACAAAATAAAATGTTTAAATGTTGGCTAATGAAATCAAAGGTTAAAAAAGTAAAGTAAAATTGTAAGATAGAGTCTTACTGTGTAGTTCAGCCTCACCTTGAATTTGTGGTTCTTCTGGGTCAGCTTTACAAGTAGCTGAGATTACAGATCTGCGCCACCAAATTTAGGCAGGATCCTAGTGTTCCTACCTCATTGTCTGTTCCTGCTCTGTCTCCTTCATTAAGAAGTCTAGATGTTTCTGATTTCTAAACACTGCCTACATGTATACACGGGCACCGTCTGTGTGCTTGGTGCTGCCAGTGGTCAGAAGAAAGTGCCAGATGCCTGGAACTGCAGAGTTACAGACCATTGTGAGCTGTCCCGTGGGTCCTGGGAATCAAACCCAGCCTCTCTGTACGAGCAACAGTATTCTTAAATGCTGCAACAACACTTCAGTCCCTCTTAAATCTTCATCTATTGGTCATATACCCCATAATAATGTCAGTTCTTCCCCCTCCCCAAATCCTTTAGTGTGCATTTATTGTTTACTACAGCCATTTTCTGGGTTTATTTTCTTTTGCAGATTGAACCCAGGGCTTCAGGAATGCAGGCCATGTGCTCTACTATTTAACTATATCCCCAACAAAATATCCAGTTTCAAACCTATTTGAGGGTAGGGTGTTTTAAATAATAGATTTTTTTAGGTGTAGGTGTGTGTGTGTGTGTGTGTGTGTGTGTGTGTGTGTGTGTGTGTTGTTTTTTGTTTTCAAGACAAAGTGTGTAACAGCCCTGGCTGTCCTGGAACTCACTCTGTAGACCAGGCTGGCCTGGAACTCACAGAGATCCGCCTGCCTCTGCCTCCCGAGTGCTGGGATTAAAGGTGTGCACCACCTGGCTGAATTTTTAGCGTTTCCAAACACCAAGCCAAATTTATAGACACAGACAAAAGCTGAAGCGTTTCTACTTGGAGAGAGGTACAGCTCCGGCAGCCTTGTCTGCTCAGCTACTTGGCCCGGGCTTGCCTCCTCCCTGGCTCTCACTGCTGGCTGCTGCCGGAAGACTTCCACAGAGGCAGCTCTGTCCGTCAAACTTGAGTGCTTTGGTGGGGGGAGGGGTGCGCAGCTGAAAAACTGCAAGATCCATTTCAGACGCTTAGAAAACAGAGCAAGCACCACCGCCGCCGAGGGGCTTTTCTCATGCTTTGGGCCTCCCTTCTTGGCTGCATGGTGTCTGCGAAGCCACCTCACTCAGCTCCTGAAGCTTCAGCTGTAGCCGTCCAGTGGCATCTCCCCCAAATCCTGGACACCAGCTTTAGCCATTAATCCATAAACTTCCTGTTCCCTCCCTGTCACACCTCAGTCCCAGATCATGACCATAAAAGTCAAAACAGCATTGAAAGTCTTCCTTGCCTTCTCCAGGAGGATTGGTGGGTTTGGGGGGGGGGTGAAGGTGGGGAATGGAATAGGGAACTTCTTCAAACTCTCAGAGCCTGCGGAATATCTCATTCGTTATCTTGGTCCCGATGCCTCAAGGGCAGCCATTTTATTTTGCTTATCTCTATGTACCATAGAGCCTGGTTTGTAACAGGTGCCCAATCAATGCTTGGAGAATAGCCCAGTAAGACTGTAGGGAGATGGTCTTGACACTATTAATAGACCCTATTAATATGGTATTTTAACCAACAGGACACACGCACTAGATACGGCTATCTGCAAAGATAAGTGTGAAATACACTGTGCCCGGTTGCTTGTTTCCTAGCATAAACAATGTATATCCCCTCTGTGACAGGTTCCTGAGCGGAAAGAGAGGTTTCTTAGAGCCAGCTACTGTTGGCAACTTTCTGGAGTCAAGTTGGGCCCCTTAATGGGAGCCCAACAAGACCACCAGGTTATTGAGCGCACTGTGGTGCAGTGCGCTGTAGACTGTGTGAGGGACGAGACCGTGCCCTATGCTCTTTGTGCTATTTACGCTAGCTTAACCAGAGCTTTTCACTCTCCTGTGGGAGAGGTGTTGTCCTAGGAAGGCCATCAGTACTGGGGTAACCAGTAGAGAAGTGATCCCATGTATTGAACACTAGCCCTCCCTGGAATTCTTCTAAGACAGCTCCTCAGATCACCGCCTTGGTGTGAGCTGAAGGAGAGCTTAAGATGCCCATTCCCATTTCTTTAGAGTTTGCCCTGCACCAGCCCCTTAATTCATGTCACTGTGCTTGTCACTTAGTCCTCATAACTACTTAGGGTAGGTATCGTGATTATCATTCTCATTTTACCAGTGGGGACCCTGAGGCCTGACCAAATCAAGTGGACTTGTCTGGTCTTGCACAAGAAGAGAGTCAGGATCCAGGTCCCGACAGTCTAGCTCCAGAGTCCATGTCTACCATCATGGCTGCACACTCGCTCCCATTAACCCTGGTCCATTGGGGAGCTAGCAATGACAGCAACAGGTATGCCAGGATCTGTAAGGGAGAGGATATGACCAGAAAGTACAAGGCAGAAGCATAAATAATGTAGCCCAGAGATGCTCACTGGTCAGTTGATTCTGGGGATCACTGGCAATGGGGAGTGAAGGAAAGGGCAAAGCTACCTACGTACACCATCTATGCCCTCTGTGGAACAATGGTACCGTGGTAGTGAAAACAAGGCCAGCTGTCCAGTAGAAAATGGTGAGAGTCGAGCTGCTAGGCTGCTTCAGGGAATAAGTGAGTAACTCCACCATGCATTCCTAGGGCTCTGTCTGAAAGAATTGAAATCAGATACTTAGCCATAGGCTTATACACCAGTTCTTCTCGCAATCGCCCCAAAATGGAAACAGTCCAAAAGTTCACTGACAGATGGAAGGACATGTAGTATGACCATGCAGGACATGCAGTATAGCTATGTGTGACATATTGCTCAGCCTTTGAAAGGAATGCAGTTTTCATACACGAGCAACATGGATGAGCCATGAAGACATAACATAAACCAGACACCAAGGGAAATATTGCGTGATTCCAGTAACACATCATATCTACAGTTGTCAGAACCACAGGAACAGAAAATAGAGTAGCAATTATAAGGGTTGGGGGGGGCTGTAGGAAAATAGCATTTAGTATCATAGTTATAGGTTTGCAAGAAAAGTTCTATTGATGGATGGTTGTAATAGTGGCGTTGACTATGGGAGCATGTCTTAATCACTCAGGATTTCTACTTGAAATTGTTCCAGAATTTCAAGCACTTGAGGATGCTCAATTCTTAGACACTCGCATGGCACTTCCATATAAACCTAGCTATAGGGGTACATGTCTTTAATCTTAGCTCTCAGGAGGCGGAAGCAGGAGGATCTCTGTAAGTCTGTGAATTTGAGGCCAGCCTGGTCTATATATCAAATTCCGGGACATCCAGGGCTATGTAGAGAGTCCCTGTCTCTAAAGCAAGCAAGCAAACAAACAAACCTATGCCCATTCTTTTGTGGGCTTTAAAAACCTTCCATAGATTATGATACATATTACAATGTCAATGATATCTACATAGACATTCTACTGTATTTTTTAGGGAATAATGCAGAAAGTCTGCATATGTTCAGTACAGATGTAGTTTTCTGGGTATTTTCAGAGACTGGTTGAATGCATGGATGCAGACGGTACACTGCTCAGTGCCCCTGAGTTATGCACTTAACATAGCCTAACAACTGACTAAAACAAAAACAAACAAAATCGTTCAACAGCAGCCTGGTTCACAGAACAGGTGTGCTTTTAAGTTCAGAGACTCAGCCTGCCACAGCAGAAATTTTGACTTGGACAAGAATGGCAGTAATCAGATATTGCCTGAAGAGGGCGCAAGAGAGCTCCGGGACAGTGAATTCCCCCCCCCCCCCATCCACCTCTCCCCAGTCTCCGGGCGGCCGCCTGGTCCCTGCGTGAGCCCACAACCTAGCCTGACTCAAAGTACAGTCAACCATTTTAGCTTAAGCTGTTGGGTGTGGTCGAGCTCCCAGGGAGTCCTGGGGGAATCCCTGCAAAAGAGCAAATTTACTCCTAGCTCCTCCAGTGAGTGAGCTCCTCTCTGGGGCTCAATGCTCTGTATTGTCCAGAGAGCTTTGCAGAGAGGAGCTTTTGTGCCCTTACCTGTGGCCTGAGGGCTAAAGAGGTGGTTCCGAACTGAAGGAAAGGTCCTGTACGTGAGCAACAGACACGTTCAAATTCTGATTCTCCGATATGATAGCGAATGGCCTTGTGCACAGTATTTAATGTGTTTCTAGCTCTCTCAGTTCCCTTGTCTTAAGAGCAGGGTTAATAACCGTTCCAGCAGGAGAGAGGACCATCTCAAAAAAATTGTTTTAAGAGCTGTCAAACAGGCCCAGCTCATAGTCACAGTGCTCAGGAGACGAGATATGAGAGTTGCCAGGAGTTCGAGGCCAACCGAGGCCATACAGCAAAATTCTGCCTCAGGAACCTAAAAGCAGGGTTTGTGGATGTAACCCAGTTGGTCGTTTCCTTAGCGTGTACATGTACGGCTTCAGCCCCCGTGTAGCCTAAGCTGGATCTGGTGGTGCACAGAAGGAATCCCAGCGCTGGGTAGGTAGAGGCAGGAGGATCAGAATGTCAAAGTCATCTTGAGCTACATAGTGAGTTCAAGGCTAGCCTGGGATACTTGAGACCCCATCTCAAGAAAAACAAAACCAAAATACTGGGAGCTTTGAATGCAGCCCAGTTGATAGAGTGTCTGCCTAGCTTACAAGTTCTGCATTCAATCCTACCGCATAGACTGGGCCGGGGGTGGGGATGCATGTGTGTGTGTGCATGCCTGCAATTCCAAGACTTGGGGGGAGAATCAGGCCGGGTTATTCTTAACTACATAGGAAGTGTGCAGCTAGCCCAGGCTATGTAAGACCCTGTCTCCAAAAAAAAACATCTAAGGGCTGGGCAGATGGCTCAGAAGTTAAGAGCATTTGCTGCTCTTTAGAGGATCCCAGTTCAATCCCAGCACCTACAAGGTAGTTTACAACCCATCAAATGTAGCTCTAGTTCTAGGGGAGTCAAGGACCCCTGGATCCATGGGACCCTCTTCTGTTCTCCGTAGGTACCAGGCACACACATGGTATACATACATTCATGCAGGCAAAACACTCGTACACATACAATGAATAAATCTTTTTTCTAATCTAAGAATTGTGCAGTTTTAAAAAGATATCTAAAGTGCCAACCTCAGTGCCTGCACGTAGGAGTATGAAATGTGTCAGCTAGGAATGCCCCCTCCCATAAAGTGGTAAAGTTGTCGCGATGACTGAAAGCTCCAAGTACCCAGTGCCCTCTGGGCCCTCAGTTAGGTACTGGTTGGTCCTAGTGAGGCAGGAACTATGGAAGCACTAAGGCAAGAAAAACTAGCAGAGGAGACACTGAATACTGGAACAGAAAGGAAAGCCATATTCGGAACTTGTGTGCGGGGGGGGGGGGGGGGATTGACCGCCAGGCACCCTCACCCTTGAGCCACATCCTGTAGCTTCAGGTAGCCATGCAAGAAGGCAAGGGAAAGCAGGGAAAGAGCCAGCACCGGGGAGCTTTTGGCACACTTGACCTTTGACTCATGGCACACCTCAGGGGAGGGGAGGGGAGGGGAAGGTGTGGTTCCTCCTTGGAGCCTCAGGTACCAGCTGTACAGTAACACGTTCTGTTTCAATTCCTCCCAGCTCAGTGTCTAAGCTTGTTTTTGTGGCTGGCGAGGAAAAGCATGGGCGGGGCTGCACTGCACAGCACCAGCAACCCAACCACAAACCCGCCCCCGGACTAGGGTACAGAATGTACCCAGACTACAAACCACACCCTTGTGGCTTGGGGAGGCCCTGGGGCCGACTGGGGAACTGTCACACTGCATTGTTTGAGAGCTGTGCCTAGCAACCGGCTTGGGATTCCTTAGTATTCAAACAATGGGATATCCCAAAGGGCTAGGACTTAGCCAAAGGACAGTCTGCCAAAGGGTCAGCTAGGACCAGAGATGCCTCTGATTGGGGAAGAGGTTCATGGTCCTCTGACACCCTCCTGGGACCAGATTGGCTCTGGGGCTGGCCTAGGAGAGCTTCCAGCCTAAGCCATTGTGTAGGGGACACCCTGAGGTACAGCCAGGTTTGCCAATAACCCCAAAGTAGGGGAATAGAGTCTGCCTCTCTTCCCTCACCCCCATCATCTCCCAGGAGGCGAAAACAGGATTTCCAGAGCAGTGAAGACCTTAGGGGAGGGTAGAAACAGTTTCTCTAATCCCAATGTGACTTGGAGATGAGAGAAGGCTGGGAGGGGGCCAAACCCACAAGAGATAGGAGAAACTTCCAGTTGGATGGGTCAGAGAGAGACCCTGTGAAACCAGAATGAAATTCAGTGGGGACGAATGCAAGAGATTTCTTAGTGACGGACCCTAACAACATAAGCTGGCTCAACACAAACAGGGGAAACACCACATCGCGAGAGCGCCCGCCACAACTGGATAGGAAGCGGCTTCAAAACAGAGCACAGTTCACTGATGCAGACCACATTTTCCACAGTAAATATCAGGCCACATATTTGACAAGCTTGAGTGTATTTGTGGGGAAACAAGCCTGGGGTTTGAGAGCCACCGTCAGGCCCAGATTTGAGGAGATTGTGTTTGGTGACCGTTTAGTCTTGATGAGAGAGCTGTGTGCAGACTCTGGGGAAAACAGACAAGGTTAAGATCAGGAAGAGGTGGAAAGACATGGCCCCCGTAAAGACTGGAGGAGGCAATGTGGAAAGGCAAAAAGAGTTAGGTCTCTGTCACTTAGAGACGGCGCAATGTCAGGAATATTAACTACTCTGAGCTTTAGTTTCTTTGTCTTTAAAACTGGGATGAGGCTTGGACAGTGGGGGGTGCAGGCCTTTCATCCCAGCACTCAGGGAGCAGTGGCAGGAGGATCTCTGTGAGTTCGAGGCTGGGCTGATCTGCAGAGCTAGTTCCAGGACAGCCAGGGCTACAAAGAAAACCCTGTCTTCAAAAAGCAAAACAAAATCATAATGGATCTTACTGTGATATTGATGTTGGTTTTGGTTTGGTTTGGTTTTTTGAGATGGGGTTTCTCTGTGTAGCCCTGGTTGTCCTGGAACTTACTGTTTAGACCATGCTGGCCTTAAACTCATAGATCTACCTACCTCTACCACTTCTGCCCAGATAAATGTTTTGTTGTTATTTTTTTTTTCAAGACAGAGTTTCTCTGTGTAACAGTCCTGGCTGTCCTGGAACTCACTTTGTAGACCAGGCTGGCCTCAAACTCACTGAGATCCTCCTGCCTCTGCCTCCCGAGTGCTGGAATTAAAGGCGTGCGCCACTACTGCCCAGCTAGATGTTTGTTTGTTTCTTCCTTCTTTTCTTTCTTTCTTTCTTTCTTTCTTTCCTTTTTTCTTTTTCTTTTTTCTTTTTTTTTTTTTTTGGGTTTTCAAGACAGGGTTTCTCTGTGGCTTTGGAGCCTGTCCTGGAACTAGCTCTGTAGACCAGGCTGGTCTCGAACTCACAGAGATCCGCCTGCCTCTGCCTCCCGAGTGCTGGGATTAAAGGCGTGCACCACCATCGCCCGGCTCTTTCTTTTTTTGAGACAGGGTTTCTCTGTAGCTTTGGAGCCTGTCCTAGAACTCGCTCTGTAGACCAGGCTGGACTCAAACTCACAGAGATCTGCCTGCCTCTGCCTTCCGAGTGCTGGAATTAAAGGCGTGCGCCATCATTGCCCAGCTAGGTGTTGGTTTCTTAAGACAGGGTCTCACTATGTAACTCTGACTCATCTAGAACTCGCTATAGATCAGGCTGGCCTTGGACCATCCCCATCCCCAGAGACACCCCCATCCCCCGCCTCCTTAGTGCTGGCATTTTTAAAGCTGTGTGCCACCATGCCTGGACCCATAATTATTCTTATTAACATTTGCATGATTCCAAAAACATAAAGCACCAAGTTCATAGTAGGTCCTCAACAAATGTGTGTCTTTGGGGAGGAGAGAGAAATAAGACAAGAGAGGATTTTAGGAAGGAGGTTGCCAAGTGGTCCTTTCCCCACGTCTGTGGCAGCCAGAACAAGGCCACAGACTATGGCTGTGTACTGTGGGCACTGGAGGGAACCCAGTGACCATCAGAACTTGCCAACTGCCACTGAAGAGGCCGAAACTAGCCCTCAGGCAGGTTTGTTTGGCTTGAACAGCGTGTCCCCAAAATTTGAACTAGTTGGCTACCTTTTAAAAAGTGGAAGATTTTGTAACGGCCCTGGCACAAGAGGAGACATTCTAGAGACAGGAAAGTTTGGGGCCTGGTGGCAGCCAGAGGAGGAAAGAAGAGAGTTCACAGAGTAGCTACACCTTGTCAGAGCATCTTGCAAGAGACACTGGAGCCTAGATAGCTATGGGTCAGGGGTGGGCAGGACCACGCCTGGCTGGGGACTCTTTGGCGATTCGTCCCTTTTGCCCTCTACTGGAAACCTAACATCTTGTCAGGACCCTGAAGACAGACTCGCGGAGTCACCAGATGGACCACTTTATTTGTTCCTCTTCCTGTTTTGCCTACATTAAATAAATCTCCTGTCTCTGATTTTCGCCGTTACTTGTCTCTTTAGTGGGCCTTTCAGTAGGAGGAGGATGCCCAGCTTGTTGGTCCTGCCAGGGCCTGGACTTTCCTCCTAAAGTCTCTAGTGGTACATGCCTGGAGGCCCAGCATTAGGAAGACTGAAACAGGAGCTTTGTCCATCTGAGGCCAGCCTGATGTGTCCCATTGAGACCTTCACACTATCTAGCCATCTGTAAGAGTTTTGCACAAAAAAAAATCCATGTTTAAAACTTCTCTGGAAAAAAAAAAAAACAGAAAATCTTGTAATGCCAGACTCTCATGTCCACTGGACATTGGGTACAGGAAGAGACTGAGGTGGGTCTGTGTTGCTGAACTGCCTTGCATGTAGATGCAAATGAGCCAAGGAGACAAACCCGTTGGAACAGGAAGTATGATAGTGAGTGCCTGGCTGAGGGGTGGGAGGAAATGGGGAGCAACTGCTAATGAGACTTTTTTTTTCTAGAGGGGTAAAATGGAAAATGCTGGAAGTACTGGCTGCACACACTGTAGATAGGCTAAACACTGTGGAAATGTAATTCTCAAAGATGAAACTTAAGGTATGTGACGTTATATCTTAATAAAACTGTTTTTGCGTCTTGTTGGTTTTAAAGGCAGGTGCTGATTCAGCATATCTGACCAGGCGCTGGAGCCTTTCCCCTGTGTTAGCGAAAGTATCCAGGGCCTCAGGCACACTATGCGTGCAAGGGAGACCCTGCCTTTCTCATGAGCTCTCAGGTGTGGTGCAGGGCGCTGGTGTGCAGGCAGGGCTGGTTTCTACTTTTGCTGCACATTCAAACCACCTGGGCACTTTAAAAATAAATCCTTTGTCTAACTACACCCCCCCCCCCCCCCCCCGCGCTCCCGTCAATCACCCAGCACGTCTGTTTGCATTCAAGGCTCTAGCATTCTGGCAGAAGACAGTTTAAAAAACAGACACTGTTCCTTTCTCTGGCTACCAGGCTACTGAAATATTGAGCCCCAAAGAATTATAGTTTCCCCAGGATGTCCTGCTAGGGGAAGAGACGTGCTGAAGCCCTGATGGCAGCCGGCCCAAGGAGGAACTTGCCTCCTAGGAAGAGATTTCGCACTGTTCTGACAACTTGGGAAGACTTCCTTTCTCGGGAGAAACTGGAGCCCAGACATTAATGGGTCAGTAATGGCCTTACAGCACACGCCTTTGCCGACTACTTAGCTACTACTTAGCTATGTATATATCTATTGCATGCAGAATGCCACACGTTTGAGAAGTCGTCTTTATTTACTCCTGTTCCCAGTGTGGTCAGTGAAAATAATCTTTACCATCTGATTTTCGCTATTACTTGTCTTTTTAGTTGACATATTGGGGATGGGAGTGTCTTGAGCCAGGCTTGTTTGGGAGCTGAGGGGCCAGACTCTGACCTAAAGAACTCTCACTGGCATGCTGGAGGTTCTGCACACTGTTGCCTGCAGAGCGACCGGATGAGCTTACTTTATAGCAAAGTTAGGGAACTACCCACTTTCTGCTCCCCACCTCTCCAGCCCCAGCCTGGGCTGAAGGCATTTGATCCAGGGAGGCTCCAAAGCTCTCAGCTTGGCTTCCACAACCCTGGCTGCCCCTGCGAGGCTCCCCGCTCAATGCCGCTATACATCGTATTTCTGACATTCTGGGTTTAGGCCCTTCCTCCCCTGTTCTCCAAGTCCCTTATTAATGGAGCTTGTTTTGTTTCCTTGGGCATCTTTGAGTGGGAGCATGTTAAACACATTTGGACAAATCTTGGGCACTTCAGTCCTCCCTGCTGCCTCTCTTCTCCAATCCAGCCATCTAGAACTATCCAGGAGCTGCAGGCTGGGCGGGCCACCCAGAGCTTGCCCGGCCCGCCCTGTCTGGCAACCGCGTGGAGAGCCACATGCCTTCGGCCTCCCTGCTAGCCACTGAACCTCGTGGGGAGCCATGTGCTGCTGGTCATCAGGGAGGGGCAGCTCTCAGCTAGGAAGTCACCAAGAACCAAGAACCAACCACAGCGGTCACTTTTCAGAGGCCCGAGGGAGGGGAAGAGAGTGGGCAGGGCGTGGGAGGAGAGCTTGCAGCAAGGACACCTGGGTAATGTATTATTGCGTGAGAGTGTCTGGGAGCAAGCAGCCCTGACTGAGGTCCAGACGTGGGCAAGTCATTCCAAGGGAAAAGAGGTTATAACCACAAAAAGAAAGAACATTTCGTACCCAGTGGGAGCGAGACAGCTGGGCAGGGCCAATGGAAAGGCCCCCGCCCAGCCTGGCTTTGAAAGTGCGCTGCCGCTGCCCAGATGTTTTTGTAAACATAGGGTCTCTCTCATTTTCTCGGTCGACTGTTTTCTCAGTTGAAGACGCCTTGGACGCAGCTATTTGTGTCTTTCCCGTTACTCTTTTGGCTTCTCCCTTTTCCTTGAGCTTCGAAAGCAGCTAATGAGAGTCTGCCTCGAAGGTGCAGTAACAGCCGAGGAAGGAAGCTCCAGTTAAACCGAAGGTGTCCTAATGGATTTAACACCAGGGATATTTTCACACTCGCTTTTGATAATTCCTCTGAAGTTCAGTGGCAAGTGCCAGAACCTAGTGTTAAGTTTGGAAAGCAAACAAATGCCTCCACCCAAGACCCTTTGCCCTTGCAAGACTGTCTTTGTCTCTTGCCTCTTCGGGGTTTGGTGCAAATTGGGGCACATGTGTGTCTGTAGGAACCTCTGCAGGGTGACAGTCTATGCGGAGGTCTATGAAGACGGTGATCTTTGAGTTTCTTGTTCCTTTCACACAAGAGGCCAAAGAGCCCGGTGGAGAGAGGATCAGTGACCCTGGAGCAGTCCAACTTTGAACTGGGTCAGAGTTGAACGTTCGCAGAAAGTTCTAGTCCTTCTGTGACTGCCTTCCCACAAGGAAAACTCGCTGACAGGACAAAGGCAGCACCCCTGCAGCCCCACCCAACCTTGCCAGCTTGATCTTGGCCTCTGCCCTTTGCCTTCTGGCTCTGGCTTCCTCTAAGACAGTGGCACCAGATAGGAAAGGCAAAGTGTGCGGGGCCAGTGGCTCTGGGTTAGGGTGAAAGACCCCAGGAGAGCCACCATCTGTCAAGCAAGAACTGGGAGCCTCATAAAAGATTTGGGGGGGGGGGGTTGTAGCCTGGCAACAATGGCCAAATGAGGTTGGTCTGAGTTGGGACCTTGGGAAAAAGAATCAATGAAGGATTAAAGTGGGGATAATTTTAATAGCTAACACTTATTAAAGGCTTACTAAGTGTCAGATGCAAGGCCAGGTGCTTAACACGAGTGATCTCATTTAACTCTCTTAAATATCTTCATTAGCACCGCGTTATTCTTGGGTAGTGGAAATTCTGGCTCAGAGAGGTTGGGTAGCTTGTTTGAGGGCCACAGCCAATGAAGCCTAGAACTCACATAAGTTTGAAACATAATCTTAGGTAGCTTCTTCACTGTATAGCTTCAGAGGTACCAAGGAAGGTGCTAGCAACTCCATTATAGGTCTTGAGAAAGACCAGTGGGTGCAAGAGATCCTGGAGAAATGCAGAAACAGTTTTGGGAAGGATCGTGTCTCACCAATGCAACCTATGATGAGAAGCCTTTGCTGTTCTCAGCCTCCTGTCTCTGACAAATCCATGTGTAGCCCCAGCCCTGTGCAACACAGAGGGTCATGGGCTAGTGATGGGGCTTGAGGCTAGTTGGAACAGCCGTGCTAGAGCTCAAGAAATCGGCGCACAGAATAGGTTCCTGCCTTCTTGACTTCCATAGCCCCTAGGATGATGTTTGAGCTAGAAGGGTGTACTAGGGACTCATGACAGCCAGGCCTGAGACAGGGAGGGCGCCAGTCCATGGACTGTGCCGGAGAGCTCTCTATAAAAGGCCAGCACTGTTTTGACACCTGCTGTTTTCTCCCGTGCAAGCCTTTCTCTTCAGATTCCCACAGGACGCCTTTGGAGTGTTCTTTGAGATTGCCTTGGATCTGGCCTGGCCCTTCTAGCCAGGGACAATGATTCACCCCGACCAGAACATTGACATCTGCTCAGGAGAACACTGTGTGCTCTGGACTGGTGCCGGAGCCCAAGGGAAAAGGGAAGTGTGCAGAACCCACAGGCCAAGGGAAAGCCTGGGCGGGCTTCTGCTATGGCAGCTGCTCAAACACTTCCACCTAAGCCTGGCCTTCTTCCTTTGGGTAGCAGGAGGCCATGGCACTGTCACTGGGTGCTTCCTCAGCTCTTGGGGGCTGTTTTCCAGCAGGTAGCCCCTCTATTCCTTCGGCTCCTCACATGAAATCCCCTTGAAGGTAGTCTCAGCCGATTTGGAATGCATTTCTGCCTCTACCATAATTCTATTGCCCATCCTCTTGCCTAGCCTCACAGCCTCCAGCTTTTTTCCCCAAAACTTTATAGACCCCTCCAAACCAACTGAGCCATCATCTGCTTGCAAGGTATGTGTGAGCCTGGCAGTCTCACAGTGAAAACCTTTCAGTGGCTTCTCATCACTCCAGGACACAAGATAGACATTGGAGTGGAAGGCTCAGAATGTTCACAGTTCACCTTGCTTTCTCTCTACCACCGTAAAGATACCAGGTTAAAAACAAAAGAAAGTTTCTTTAGTGTAAATATACCCCTGGCATTGTATCCCATGTTGTTCCCCACTATATTTCTGCCATGCATCATAGCTTTTCTGCTGATAGAACCTCAGTTAAAGCTTAGCATCCAGTCCCTCTATTGGATGACATCATTAGCATCCAAAGTGACTCTGGAGCCCCTAAGCTCCGCTTCTTCCAAACCATCTGTATTGGTTACTCTTGTCACTGTTTCGTCACATGTTCTTGTCGCATGGCCCAAATGCCTGACAAGAAGCTAGTTGATGGAGGGAGGATTCAGTTTGCATCATGGTTTGAGAGCCTATAGACCATCATGGCAGGGAAGGCATGGCGGTGGTAACATGAGGGGACTAGTCACTTTGTGTCCTCAGCCAGGAAACAAAGAAAGATGATTGCTTTCTCCTTTTCATTCATTCCAGGACTCTGGTCCAGGGAATGATGCTCCACACAGTCAAGGTAGGTCTTCCTTCTCCACTAAACTTTCTTGGAGATCCTCTCACAGACATACCCAGAGGTGTGTTTCCATAGTGATCCTAAATCTAGTCAAATTGACAATGAAGATTAACCATCACACACGTAGCATCCTCCCCTCTGTCCTGAGATGCTACTTAGGCCAGTTTTGGATGGTATATTTCCCAATCTTGTGCACACTCTCCCTGTCTCTCTCCACCCTCCAGTTACTCCTGCATGATGCTTTCTGTAGACATCTGAGTGACAGTTACTCATTCTCTTCCTTTCCTGGAATATTGACACCTGACTTTATTTAATCATGCAACGTTTTGCATTTCAACCTGTGTGTTTGTGTCTTCTTGGCTAGACTGCAAGTTCAAAGAGTATAGGAGCCACGCTTCCTCCCTTTTATTCTCCACTCCTGGCATTACATAACAGAACTTCAGTAAATGTAGCTTGCTCGATAGCGCTGTTTCCCTCTCATAAGACTGTGAACTTCCTTTTGGGAAGTTTCTAGACTGAGTCTTCTGAGTCTGAGGCCAGTTAGGACACCAAAGTGACAAGTTACAATGTAGTGTGCAGTGGATGTGGAGGAGAGCGCGTGCAGGGGACAAAGGACCTGTAGAGAATGGAAGTTGTGGGCAGCACTGAATGCGGAGGAGTTGGATGTGGAGAATACAGCAGAGCGAATGAGACTGAGGAGCCAGGTATTCCAGTAAGGGGATACCAGCCTGTGGGCAAGAAGGAGCACACGATGGATGTGAAGGAGTCATGGAAAGTTCAAGAGCATAGTTGAGGATGAAGGGTCTTGAACAGGTGTTTGGATGGAAAATGAGGCTGTCCAAGGGTTTTAACTGAGCAAATTCTGCATTAAGAGTGGGAGAGCGAGGGGTCAGAGTGATAGCTCAGTGTGTAACAGTAGTAGCTGCTTTTCCAGAAGACCTGGGGTTCAATTCCCTGTCCACAAGAAGGTTCGCACACAACTGTCTATAACTCTAGTTCCAGGGGATCTTCTGGCTTCTGTGGATACCAGGCATGCTAGGGATACAAACGGGCAAAACTTCTATGCACCTAAAATCCACTTAATTATTAAATTTTAAAAAAGAATAAGAAAGTCAGCACTAAAGCAGAGGGCAGGACGGAAGGAGCGGGAGTCCACAGATAGGTAGAAGGTCAAATGAGAGAGCAAGTAATTCTGGCATCCCATACATGTCTAGGCATGGAGGAGACCACCTGAGAATGAATCGTCACCAGAATCTAGAAGACTGTTGTCTAGGGCTCAGCATTCTTCTCTTACCCCATTTAACCTTCACCTTCTCACAGACTCTGCACTCACCCCAACCCCACCCTCTCCTTAGACTCAGCCACACACGGCATCAATAGGTGATGCAATGGAAATTCTCTGAACCCACTAAAGTCCTGGGCTTCCACTGGTTCCCACATAGATCAGCCAACCCACAACACCAGTGGGCCTCCAAGTGTTCCCTTTAGACCATCTGTCTCTGAACCCCAAGGAATGCAGATAGATAACACACGCAGTGAGCCCACATCTGAACTTCTGAGTAAGAATCTGGGAAAGGGGAAGGCTCTCTGGGTGATTCTGGTGTCCAGTAATGCAGGTTCTGTTCTGGTGCATTAAGGGTGCTTGTGGTTTGACACTCCAGCACGCAAGTCCTGCTGGCCACTGGTGGACAGATAGCTTGTCCTGAAATGATCCCCGACACAGGCATCTTCCCCTCTTGCTGATTTTTCTGTCCTGCCACTAATCAGATTACCCTCTTGCACAATTTTCTGCCCCTCCTCTTTCCCTCGTTAAATTTCCATAGGACAGTCAGTTCTCAAATTCTCTTTCCTCTGTCCTGGACACTTCTCACAATCTGTCTCATTTAGGAATTGTTCATTTATATGTCAGTGTTTGAGATGCTCAGAAGTCTGGGAAGACTAAAGATGTCAGACTAACAGCATCTAAGACAAAGCCAGGTCCACCACAGGTAGCCAGTAGCTATTGAATGAATTGACTCAGGAAATCATGAAAATTAGCATAATGTGGGACTAACATAAATCATAGACCTTTACACTTGGTTTTTAGAGTTTCTTGCAAGGCCAGATATGTCCTTCTGGCTTGCCTGACACCACACCATAGGCCCAGAGACGTGGGAACACAGTGACCTGCTACAACCAAAGCAGGCACTGTGGGGCTGGCACAGTAGGCTACCTGAGTTGGCAAGGTTCGTCATTCACTAATTTATTCACTACACCATTCCATTCACTTTAGGCACTCCACGAAGTACCAAAGATAAATACTGAAAAATGAGCTAGGCTCGGTGACACATGCCTGGACTCCCAGCTTGTGGATGGTGGAGGCAGAGGGATCAATCACCCAAGGCCAGTTTTGGCTGTAGATAAGATCTGAGGCCAGCCTGGATTACAGACCTATTCAGGGCCGTATCTGCTTCTGCCCTCCCTCCCCCGTGCCTCAACAAAACACACGGACAAGACACATGTGACTCATGTACTCACACTAACTCTGCCTACAGCTTAGCAAAAGAGGCAGATGTTAAACAATTGCAGCTGTGAGAAGAAGGGCAATGTCCAGGGAAAGTATAAATTGACAGGAGGCCTTTGCCTGGGGCATTAAAGAGGGGCCGCAAGAAGGGTTTATCCAAGGATCTAAGAAAGTGATTAGAGCTGAGACCACAGGCATGATCAGGGGTTAAATAGGCCAGTCAGCCTCAGGAGAGAAGAACCATCAGGACCTTAGGCAGTTGCTAGCTTGACCCTTGTCGAAGAGATAAGGTGTGGCTGAACAGTATGCACTCCATCTCTCTGGAAGAAAAGATGGGGTCAAAGTCTCTTACCCTTGGCTTGAGAATGACTCGTGTTCCGTCTGGGTGCTTTCAAAGCTTGATATGCCCTCCTAAGCTTTCTTGACTGCAAGGGAATGAGAGGTAGGAGGTGACAGTAGATAGCCAGCTAGAGGCAAGAACTGTGTGGATCAGTCCTGGGAGACTTTTTTTCAAATTGCAGACTGAGAGAGTTTTGACTTGGGAGGAGGGTGGAGCAATATAGCCTGACTGCTCTGTTGGTTGGTACTGGGTTGACGGGAGCCAAGAATGGAAGCAGATACGGTTCAGCCCACACATTTTGCGGAGAAGGAAATTGAAGCCCAGAAATAGGGAGTGACTGGCCCAACGTCATCCCACTTCTGGTTCTAGTCTCCCGTTAAGAGAGAAGTTAACAGAGAACTAAGCAAAGAAAGCCAAGTGGGTTGTGGTAGGATTAAATTCACTAGTGCATTGGGGGACACACAGAGAGTTCTGGAAGCAGAGATGCCATGACAGGGAGGAAAAGGGACTCTGGTATCCATTCTTCCAAGTGCTTTGTCCTTCACGGCATATGGGCGAATGGGTGCCTTGAAGTTAGCTAGCATCAGCCCTCAGTTACATCCCAGCCCTGTTTAGTCTGGCGGTTGCTCAGACAGGAGCTCCGTTCTTAAAGGGCGGGCCAGTTCCTTCCTGCCTGTGGAGTCTAACGAAGTGCTGAGCTGGGCAGAACTCCCAGTGCTCCCTGGGTCCCAAAGCAAGCAAACAGAAACCTCATGCAGGGCCACGTGAGGTCAGGCGGGGCGGGGCCCGGAAACCCGAGATGCAATAGGATTGGCTGCTGTTTGACACACCACTTCAGGAGCCCGCCAACCACAGGAGGCTCAGCACCCTGGTTGCTTCTTTCTGGCCCCTCCCTCACTTGTCACCCTCCTTGGAGGGGGGCTAACGGTGGTGGTTGGGGGGGGGGGATCGCCTCAGAACTTCCCTCTGCTATGTGAGCTCAGAAGAGAAGTTTCTTCCCTTCACCAGCTCACTTTGTAGAGATGTGGACGGATACCACTGGAACTCCGCTAGCACCCCAAAGAGGATGAACACTGCCTCTCCAGACGCTTGGGAGGAGTGTTCTTTGGCGGGGGAGGGGGTGGAGATCAGGCCGAGGAGCAATTAGGGAGAAATAGACATCAAATGATTTTCAGCCAAGGTTTACCTGAAATCATCTTGGTTGTGCCTGAGTCGCAAAATGACCTTAGAAGCGTTTCTCCCACGAGGCTCGGGCTTCACTTTCAAGTGGACGTTACTACCCACTTAGGCTGCGCCAGCCAAACAGGCTGGTGGTACCTCTCAAACCTAGGCGCCAGCATTCAGGCCTTCCTTGCCTCACCACCCATCCACCTGCTTTTCGAGAACAGTTCTTTGGTTTGAGGGAGAAACGAGGTGGATTGCAGATGGTGGGGAAATCTTTTTACTATTCTCTAAATAAAAATTGTGAGTAAATGCTTTCTGAAGCCACTTTTAGGTGTGACATACCAATAGTCTATACACCAATATCAGGCTAAACATTTTTACAGGTTTTGTTTGTTTTTGTGGTGGTAGGGAATCAAACATCTTGGACATCTAGATCACTTCTCCACCCCTGACCTAATTCCTCATTCCACATTTTACTTAAAAAAACAAAAACATTTAAAGGGCATATTTATTCTCCACAGCAGCTATTTTGAGTTGCATACCGTCGATGACCCAGTGGCAAGAACTTATTTTTGGGGACAGAGTCTCACTTTGTAGACCAGACTGGCCTGTAACCATGTAGCTCAGGCCAGGCCTCCAACACAGTCACTACAATCCTTCTATCTCTGCCTCCCAAGTTCTGGGATTACAGAGGTAATTGCCCAAAGCAATACTGTATAGCAAGGTAACTGTGATTTACCCATGGACACATAGCTTATAAAAGACAGAAGCAGGATTTGGACCCAGTTATGTCTATCCCAGCACCTCCTACCGTTAGTTTCTTCCCTAAGTGGTGTCTTTAGAGATTTTATGTTGTCCACATTATTCTTGATATCTTGACAAGCTGGGCCTACCGGAGAAAAATGACCCCATGTCTGCTGTCTCAGACTTTGGAGTGCTGGAGTTGCATGTTAGTGGAAACAGGTGAAACATCAAGGCCACGAGCTGGGTGTTGGGAGAAGGCTTCTTTCAAAGCTCTCTCCTGGTGGTGGCGATCTGCTGCCAGGTTGGTGGAGGTGGGGGGGGGGGGTTGGAGGCATCTAAAGAGAAGCAGGGACAGCTGGGAAGTTGGCAGAAAGGTGGCCCGCGATGCCTCCTTGGGTTCTTCAATGCCTGACACATCTTGGATGAGTTCTTGGTTCTCTTCTCTAAAGAGATTAATGAGAGCAGGGGAGCCTAGTGAATATTTAATAGACACATATAAAAAGTTTCACAGACTCTGTCTACATGAAGTTCTTTTGAAGGTCCACATAAAGCCACAAGGGCCTCTTGGAACTCTCGATCCAGGGAAATGATTAACTTGCCTCGTTTCTGGAGAACGATGCAATCTGTTTATGAAATGCCTCAATTAATGGGGAAGGAGCCAGTGCAGTTGGGGGCTTTCCACCTGCATTTGTCTGAGGCTCCTGGTCAGGGAAATTTGAGCCTGGGGCCCACTTGGCTTCCTGACCACTTCCTGCTCCCAAGCTCCTCCAACAGTGTGCCTTTAATAAGTCCGGGGTTGTTTCCAGTTCGGCGTTAGTTAACCCTTTGAAGTCTGGGTAGACATATCATACTTAAAACCCACAAACGATTTAATATACATCAAAGATTGGTCAGCAGTGCAATTGGTCCTGTGTAGATGTTTCCACTGTAGGGATCAAATGAGATAATATGTGTGTGAAAGCGCTGTGTAATCCCTGAAGCACAGTAAATGACTTTATTATATTTCTCAATAGAATGGTTTATTTATTTATAAGATGGGTGCTCGATCTTATGAGGACCTTTGAAGCAAGCAAATTGGTACTTGTTGAGTGTGGAACGGCAGTATATTTCCCTAGTACTTCTTTCCATGTTTCCCAAGCTAATGGACTTCGGAGGATTATCTTGCTCACTTCAAGGCACTATAATTTGTTTTTTCTTTGTTTTTCCCAAACAAGGAATGCAAAAGACAAAATATGCAAATGTGCTCCTAGAAATTTAGAAACTTGGTTTTGTCCGAGGCTCTTGTGAAACGCTAGAGATAAGTGCTCGCGGGGCAGGGCTGCGCACACAGAGGCTCTCTGGGCCACTCCTGTAGACCAGCTGTACAGACGGGGCAGCCTGGGAAGTGGAGGTGGCTGACATTCTAAGAAAACCTCTTCTCAAAAGATCTGAGGTGATTCTCCCATAGTGCTGGGGGGAAAGAACATTGATTCAGCCCTTCAGAGGGGGATTTGACACTAGCTCACAAGATCATCTGTGCATTTATCTTTTGACTCACCGATTCCATTTCTAGGAATCTCTCTCCAATAAGTCTGGAAATGCATGTGTGCAAATGTATTTATTGCAGTGCTGCTTGTGGTGGCAAAATATTAGAAACGGGCTGGAGAGGTAGTTCAGGTGGTATTTGCCTTGAATTCCTAAGGCCCTGGCTTCCATTCCCAGCACTATAAAAACGTCTTAATGTCTACAGACAAAACAGTTATTACTGTACAGACCACAGCACGCCCATGGCGGAGTACTGTGCAGCTGTGAAAATAATGCAGATCCTCCCTGTGAACGGGTAGGGAGTGACTTCTTGACTTGTTCTTTGTTTATTTAGTTAATGTTGAGATAGGTTCTTGCTAGGTAGTCCAAGCCTAGAACCCGCAACCCTCCTGTCTCAAGCTTCTCAAGTGCTTGTTTTATGTGTGAACCACCCCATCCAGCTAGGATATATAGCTAATAAAATAAGAAGTATGGGGCCGTGGTAGAGTACTTGTTTAGCATGTGCAGGAGGCCCAGGGTTCTAAAGCTAACATAGCAAAAGCAAAGACAAGTGCAGAAAGTGTGTCGATGCAATGTTCCTTCTTGCCTAAGAAGTAAAAATTATATATATATATATATATATATATATATGTATGTATATAAATATACAGTATATATACAAACACATATATTTACATCCATTCATTTATGCAGGAAGAAACAGAAGAATAAACCCAGAAACTAATAGACTTGGTTACCTACACAAAGACAGAAAACCAGACATAATAGGCACGGCAGAGGCATTCCTGGTGTTGATTTCTACGGTCTGCTGAAGGGAATAGCTAATTCAGCCGAGGAGTTGGGAAAGTTTTCTATTGCTGTCTTGAAAGATGAGTATGCTATCACCAGGTTGGCTGACCTTAATGGAGAGCTTCTTACTGGCAGGTGGAACAATTATGAGCAAAGGCCCAGAAGTGGAACAGCTTGGCATATAAGATGACCCGGGCATTGCGTGGGAGGGGGTTTTTGTGGAAGAGTCACCGGAGGGGACAGACATGACTGAGGCCTGGACATTCTTTAAGGCAGTGATCCAGGCTGTAAGGTTCACTGGAGATGAGAAGCCGTAGGGGAGATCCAAGCCAGGTCACGTGGCAGCACTTCCTCTGGCTGGAAGTGTGTGGTGTGGATTGCACCGGGTGAGGGGGACAGCCAAGAAGTTCAGGAGGGGGCTCCTGTGACCACTGTGGTCAGACAGGAGAGCCTGGTGGCTTGCATCTTGAACATAAGTAAAAGTGTTCTGGGTCATTGTAGATTTCAGAGGAAAGTTTAAAGTTGAGAAAGGGTGCCAAAAAAATGCCTAGACCGGTCTTAAATTTCCTCTGTAGTCCAGCAGGTCTTGAGCTGTTGTCCCTTTCATGTGCTATCGGCCTGGCCCTAGAGAAGATTTTGCACATTTTCATCACAGGGAAATGCTAAGACTAATATCTGATCATTTATGCATACACTGACATTTATTGTGATGTTATACTGCCTTCCACTTATGTGTAGAATGATATGTTAATTAAACTATTTTTTAGGAACCCAGAGAATATATTGGCTTATAGCTATAACCACAGCGTTTGGAAAGTGGGAACAGGAGGAGCTGAAAGGTCAGGCTAGTCTTGGTTGTATGCCAAGAGCTTCTGCCAAAGAAACAAACAATGATAACAACAACAACAACCCCCCCCCCACACACACACAAAAGAAAAACCCTGAATCTTGCAGTGAGTAACTACAACCTTATGAAGAGTTTACTTAATGTGTGTCCTGTTCTGGCCTTCAGTTGAGAGCAAAAGGGCCAACAACAACAACAGGCCTCCGGGAGAGAAAGGCCTTGGGCTCCTTTCCTGATTCTGCTCTGAGGCCACCTCCAGCCCTGAAGGGTTAGAAGAACTTGAGTCATAAATTAGGCCTCGCATTCCCAACAGCTTGGAGTTTGTGGGTTGCTGTGGCTCGCTTGTGGATTTGCTCTGTTTTGTTTCCGAGATAGTTCTGTTTTGTAGCCCAGGCTCACCTAGAACCCTAGATCATCCCGCCTCAACCTTTCAAGTGCTGGGATTACAGATGTGTGCCGCCAAGCCTCCCATTGTTTGTTCTGGCTTTTGACTTCATAAGAGTGTGCACTAATCACTGTCTACCAGAAAACAATGGGCTGACTCTCGGTCTTTGGCGGTCTGACGACTGTAGAACAGAGAGGCTCCATGGTGTGACTCGAACCCTGCGTCTGCATTGAACTTGCTGTATTTGTTCTGGGCGAGCTCCTTCCACTTACCGAGCCTTGGCTGCTCTCGCTGCCTACTAAGTGTAGTAGGCAGATGGCCTGTAGGTACCTGAAAACTCCAACTTTGTACTTTTCTGAAAAGGTTTACGAACTCCTATTACATTTTATAGCAGTGTTAAGCTCACAGCAAAGGTAACTAAGAGTAGAGAAAGTTGTCTTATATACCGTTGTCACGCTTTTGTAGCCTCTCTCCATGACTGCCTGCTGATACTCCCTACCGGAGGGGAACATGCATCAACACTGACGAGCCTGCACTGAGACACTCTCATCATCCAAAGGCCACAGCTTGCCATGGGGCTCAAACTTGGTGTGTGTGTCCTGTGGGTATGAGCCAAGGTTGAGCTGTGTGTGTTCCATGGCAATACAACCCTGAAGGCTTTCATTATCCATCAAATCCTCTGTATTGTGCCTAATCGCTCTCCTTTCCACCAGCTCCTAGAAATCCTGCATACTGTCACCAGTTCTGAAGTTCCGAGGAAACCATAGTGTCCCATAACTAGGATAATTCAGTTTGTGACCTTTTTACTTTGGCTTCTTCCACATAGCGCACTTAAAGCTCCTCTAGGTCAGTGGTTCTCAGCCTTCCTATAAAGCTTCAGCCTTCTTAATGCTGTGTCCCTTTAATACCGTTCCTCATGTTGCGGTGACCCCCCATAACTATAAAATTATTTTTATTGTTATTTCATAAATGTCATTTTGCTACTGTTATGGATTGTAATGTAAATATTTGATATGCAAGATATCAAATATGTGACTCCCATGAAAAGGTCATTCCATTCTCAAAGAGGTCAAGAGCTGCTTGCTGCTCTGTCTTCTCATGGTCTCAACAGCTTCTTAGACCTGAAAAAGAATCCGCTAACAGAATTCCCCACCACTTATTTGTCCGTTCATCTACCCAAGGCCATCATGGTTGCTTCCGGGTTTGGGCATTGATGAATGAAACTGTTATAAACACGTACAAGGTCTTTTTGTATGGGTCTACGTTTACAAATCATCTAGGTAAATACTAAAGAGTATTATTGTTGGATCCTGTGATAAACTCGATTTCACAACTCTTTCAATGTCTTTTTATCATTTTGCGTTCCCAGTCACTGAAGAATCAAACGTCCTTTACCTCCACATCTTTCCCAGCTCCCGATGTTTGTAAAGTTTAGATTATGGCCATAATACTAGGTGTCTCATTCTTTTTTTAATTTGTAATTCTCTAAGAATGCATTGTGTTCTGTACCTTTGGGGGGAGGGTGTTGTTCTGTATCTTTCCTTTTGCTAATATTCTCTCTCTCCCCCTCAGTATCCCTCCACACCTCTCCCTCCTTCTTTTCCTTCCTGACCTCACCCTCAGTATCCCTCCACACCTCTCCCTCCTTCTTTTCCTTCCTGACCTCACCCTACATCTCTGTCCATGTTCAAGACAAGTTTTCACCGTGCAAATGAAATGGGCTTGAACTCACTCTGTATCCTAGGCTGGCCCTGAACTTGTGACCCTTCTGCCTCAGCCTCTCCAGTTCCGAGGAGGTAGACATGCACCATCATGCCTGGAAGGTTTGAATTCGAATGGAGTGTAATGTATCAACTATTTCGTCCACAGATTCTCTGTCTGCAGTTCCATCTGACAAGTCATCACCGCAGCCAATCTGTGCGCACAGCGCTGGCTACAGAGGCAGCCCAACCTTGGTACCACTCTTCTTCAGCTCACATTAGGCAGCCACGTCGAATGAGACTTCATGGATGCGGCTTCTGACTTTAGGAAGAGACACTCTCTCGTAGCAAACTCCCTGATCCCCTGGCTCTTACAGTCTTTCTGCTCGCTCCTGCAATGTTCCTTGACCTTCGGGGCAGGCGTTGTCCTGGGCTCTTCAACTGTGACTTTTCCTGGTGTCTCTCAATCCCTGTGCCCATCTGGCAGGGCAAAATGTCTGGAGGAGTCGGGGAGCTGGCTATCTCTCCCACCCCCATTCTTCCCAGCCCCCCACATCCTTCACACATCCCCCCCCCATCTAAGTGGGAGGCTCCAGAGAGCTGGAGTTGAGTGTGTCTTTCCCCAAGGTTGCTCAGGCTCTGATGTCACGTCAGCAGGTTAAGTTCTAGTAGAATTGTTTTTCCTAAGGCCTTTAAAAGAAGAACGGAATGCTCTGGCGTATTTCAGAATGTTTTCTTTTCTCCCCCCCTCCCCCCCTTCCAGAAGCCAGGCTGGGGCGTTTCTGATGTCGGCTGGGAGCTGATGGAGCTCCTGGAGGTAAAACAAACGCCTGCTGCTGCTCTGGGCAGGGTTGCACGGGAATGTCGAGCTTGTCCACAGCCTCCGGCAATTTGTCAATTCCAGCCCAGGGTTTTCTGACCTGGCACTGGTCTCTGGAAAGGGTTTTTTTGTTGTTGTTCTGGGAAAGTTGTCATTCTTTAAAGCTTGGAAGGTCGTCTTCCCTGTGAATTTTAAGAGTATTGTTGACTAAGTAGGTTGGTGACAGTTATTTGTAAGACTGCCTATCACAGAGGGATCATGACTTTAAGGTTATCTTCCGCTACAATCAGAGTCTGGCCTGGGGGTGTGCAGGACCCTGTCTCAAAGCACAAATGAATAGGAGGAGGAGGAGAAGAGGAGGAGGAGGGGGTGTGTGCGTTAAAGTTGTAGCTTGTACAGCCTTTCATTTGTTAGGACTGTACAGAGGCTTTGTGTGTCCGTATTGGGGGAGGGGTGAGCACACGCGGGCATGCACACAGGCATGCGCCTAGAGAAACCAGAAGAGAAACTCCAACGTCTTGCTCTAGCACCCTCTGACTGACTCCCTGGAGACAGGCTTTCTCACCGAACCTTACTGTTTTGTTTTGTTTTCAGGAGACTGGCTGGCCAGCAAGCACCAGCGTGTGATTCTCCTGTCTGGGCACCCCACAGGGCTGGGCTTATAGGATGGCACATGGCCATGGCCTGCTTTTTTATATGAGCTCTGGGGACCCAAACTCAGGTCCTCATGCATGAGCAGCAAGTACACTTACCCACTGAGCCACGTAGCTTCCTTACATGCCGGACCAGGACTCCACCTATCTGTGTGTACGTGTGTCTTTATACAGTTTGCCTTCTTGATTATATTATAGTTTTGCAAGAACAGAAATATTTATCTTTCTGACAAACAGGGTCTCGCCACGTGATGGTGGTACACACCTTTAATCCCAGCAGTTGGGAGGCGGAGACAGGCAGATCTCTGAGTTCCAGGCCAGACTGGTCTACAGAGCGAGTTCCGGGACAGGCTCCAAAGCTACAGAGAAACCCTGTCTCGAAAAAAAAAAAACTAAAAAGGAAAGAAAGAAAGAAAGAAAGAAAGAAAGAAAGAAAGAAAGAAAGAAAGAAAGAAAGAAAATAATTCAGGGTCTAACTATGTAGCCTGGAAACCCCAATGTTCCTGCCTCTGCCTTTTCTGTGCTCTGACTCCAGCTGTGAGCCACCATACCTGGTTCTTTGACTGTTACTCACTGGCTTCAGGGCCTGATGCTAAATGCTCAATCCATAGAACATGTTCAGTGACCAAAGAAAAAGACATTGGCCATCACAAGACCTAGGCTGTGTGATCTTGGGGAGGCTGCTTCCTCCCTCCCAGCCTTGCTGCTGTGCTTACTGGTTTCTGTTTTTGTCTGCCTGCCTCTCTCCACTAGGGTGAAGCCACACAAGTTCAGGAGTTCTCAGCTGTCCGTGATCCACCTATGCAAGATTTCTAAGGCTTTGTCCGCTGAACAAATGCTTGGCGGAATGGCTGACTCTACAGGAGGAGGACTTTGGCCTTGATGCTTTGAGGGCAGATTCTGGGAAGTTCCCCTGCCCATCCCACCACGGGGTGCCTGTCTAGGCGAGTTGTAACTTCTCTGAAGGGCTTAATGCCTTTCTAGGAGAAGAGCCACAAGTCGGTCACATGGGTTAAACTGGCCTGAAGTGTATGGAAAAACAACTCCCCAGACTTTGGAACTCAGCAGCTTCTCTTCATGCTAACCGGGGGAACAGGGGCTCTGCTCCAACATGTGTGTGGGACAACAATTTGAAGCTTGATGTTCAGCCCCGTCAAAACCACACAGACTTATGTAACGTGACCCAGTTCCTTGATTTTGTAAAGAAGGCGGGGGAGGGGAGTGCAACTGGCAGAAGAGAATGTAGTTATTTACCAGTTTCTTCCTAAGGGCAAAAAAAACAGAATGTTCAGCATTCAAGGGAGGGGCGGGGGTTGGGTTCTTCCTGAGTAATTCTTGCTCACTGGAAAGACAGGGTCAGGTGACAAACTTCCATAGCTAGGCCTGGCACCAGAAAGGGCCCTGGCCAGGGGCAGGGCAAATGCCTTCTTGAAATCTCAGTGTCTCCAGTCCTTTGTAACATTGCCCTGGTCTCCCATTTCCTACGTGCACGGGGAGGTTAGACAGGTTGAAGCTGTAGACCCTGCAGGGGAAATTGGAGGTAGATGAGGTAGAGAAGGAGGAGCCCTTGAGAGGAAGTACTAAAGAGCCTCTGGCCTGCTCACACTACACACACACACACACACACACACACACACACACACACACACACACACCCAGCTGCCTCTGAGTTAGTATGGCCCAGGTTGGCCTGCGATCCACCATCTACCAACTTCACCTTCTACAGTGCTGATAGTCCAGGCTTTCCTCACCATGCTTGACCCTTGCCTTTTCCTACTTCTTCTTCCTCTCCCTCCTCCCTCTTCTTTTTTGGGCCCAGGTCTCATCAAGTACTTGGCCTAAAACTCACCAGGTAGCCCCAGCTCAGGGTTACAGTAATTCCCCTGCCTCCGCTTTCCAGGGACTGAGATGACAGCTGTGCGCCATCACCCACACCCCTTGCCTTTTTCTGAAGGCCAAGGGATACATGGCTCTACCTCTCTTTCAGTCTTGAAGCTTCTGAGGCAGGGAGCGACACAAGTGAATTATAGGGGACAATCAGGCCTTCCATAACCGTTCGTCGTTTGTGTCCTCCTCTGTGTGGTAGTGATGGCTCTTCAGGAAGGCTGAAGACTGTTGACATGAATCTCTACTCCTAGGTTTGGGAAACTGGGTGTTATTGCATAATTATTCCATTGCACACAGAGGAAATCCTTAAGACCTGAAAGAATGCTACATTCTTAAGGGCATGTGTCTGGGGTGGTGGCCTTTGCCTCTACTCCCAACACTTGAGACAGTGGGGAAAAAGAAGGCCAAGTTCCAAGACAGCCTGGGCTCCATAGCAAGATCCCATCTCAAAAATCAATGCACGAGCCGGGCTGTGGTGGTGCATGCCTTTAATCCCAGCACTTGGGAGGCAGAGGCAGGCAGATCTCTGTGAGCTCGAGACCAGCCTGGGCTACAAGAGCTAGTTCCAGGACAGGCTCCAAAGCTACAGAGAAACCCTGTCTCAAAAAAAAAACCAAAAGGAAAAAAAAAGAAAAAACAAAAAACAAAAAAAAATATCAATGCATGAATATACAGGGGCTACATTCCTAGGGAAAACTTTGCCCAGAAATAAACATCTCTGCACGACCCAGGTGTTTCGCAGGAGGTTGCAGTGGGAAGGTGTGAGGGATGGGAAGAGAAGGGTGTGGCAGCTCTCCATGCCTTTCCTAGTCTTAAAATGAAGAGACTTTTTTTTCCTGGAACACCCACTTTAAATAATAGGCTTTGGGCTGAGAGCTTATTTTTTTTTGTTGTTTTGTTTTGAAGACAGGGTTTCTCTACATATCCCTGGCTGTTCTGGAACTCACTCTGTAGAGCAGGCTGCTGGCCTCGAACTCACATAGATCTGCCTGCCTCTGCCTCCTGAGGGCCGGGATAAAAGGCGTGCGCCACCATCGCTGTGCAAGAGCTGATTGTTGTAAAGATGACTCTAGAAGGACATTTACTAGCATAGCCTGGGCTCCCTAGTTCTAGAGTTCCTCTGATAACCTTCCGAGCCCCCCCACCCCAGCCATTCTTGGAAGCCTATTCCCCAGCAGGAGAGACAACACTCCTCCCAGGAGTCTGCGTGGCTGACTCTGTTACTCAGGCATGCAGTCATGCCTCACAGCCAGCCATGGCCCACTAATGTAGGCTTTGTGGGAGTGAGTGGTTCCAGACCTTTCTGTGAAGCTCTTTTCTGTTCTCTTCCTCTTTTATTCTCTGTTCCCTCATTATGTCTGGGTGTATCTAGACACCTGCTTGCTGCCTCTCCAGTGTCTGCCTTCTCTGGTGCAAATGTGAATTTCATCAGTGGTCATAATGGAATCAGTTAAAGAAAACCTCTCTTACAAATAGGGGTGAGCAGGCCAGTGAAATGTAAGCAAAGGCGTACATTATTTCTAGGAAGAGTTCTCAGAAGCCAGGAGTGGTTCTTCTTGCCCTTTCCCAGGCCTTTGGTGTGGATAGATTTGCCAGCGCATGACCAGCCCGTCTGGACAATGAAACAATTAGCTATCTGTGGTGAGTAGCAACTCGGGAGGACTTTGAGTCACTGGTAACTTTATAGAAATGTTGTATCCACCCACCTAGGCTGCCTATCTTCAGACTTCTTATGAGAGAGATAAGTTAGCTATCATTTAAGAGCAATTTGCTGCTGGTGTTTTTGTCAACAGGCAGAGCCAACCCTAGTAACTATGGCCCTCTCTTGAAAAGAGACATGGCTTGAACAACACCTTCAGACAGTTAGCGGAAGTTGTCTAGGTTAAAACCTGGAGACGGGGGGGGGGGGGGGGGGGAGCAGACCTTTAGAGTATCTTCAAGGGTAACAGTGGGGACCTCTAGTCTCCCTTTGCAGTAACCCATTTAGAAGCCGGCATCTTATCTCCTAGGTTTACAACATCATATTCCCAGTGTTGAGTCTGCTGCCTGACAGACACACAGAACCAGCTCAATGAAAAGTTGTTGACAGAGAAACAACCTTCTTCAAGACCCAGTAATACCACTTTTGGGTATATATCCAAAGGATGCTCAATCGTGCCACAAGGACATGTGCTCAACTATGTTCGTAGCAGCATTGTTTGTCATAGCCAGAACCTGGAAACAACCTAAATGCCCCTTGATCGAAAAATGGATAAGGAAAATGCGGTACATTTATGCCATGGAGTACTACACAGCAGAAAAAAATAATGACATCTTGAATTTTGCAGACAAATGGATGGAGCTAGAAAACATTATTTTGAGTGATGTAACCCAGACCCAGAAAGACAATTATCACATGTACTCACTCATAGGTGGTTTTTAAACTTAAAGCAATGAAATCCATCCCACAAATCACAATTCCAGAGAACTTAGACAACAATGAGGACACTAAGAGAGACTTACATAGATCTAATCTACATGGGAAGTAGAAAAAGACAAGATCTCCTGAGTAAATTGGGAGCATGGGGACCTTGGGGGAGGGTAGAGGCAGGGAGGGGAGCAGAGAAAAATATAGAGCTCAATAGAAATCAATAAAAAAGTTGTTGACAGAACAAGCAGGTCACTGTTTTCATAACTGACGTGACCAGCAAACCAGTTTGCTTGTGCCATTTGAAAGGCTTTGGGATGTAATTCCTCCATCAAAAAGCTTCTGGTCCAACCTTCCATCACTAGCTACAGCATCCAAAATGTATTGATTGGCATGTATCAGATACTGTGTTGTGCTCTGAAGATGTTTCTCTGATCTTGGGAAGCATCCAGAGTCATGAGGCACAAACAAAACTGTAAATCATGCAATCGGGATAAGTGCCCTTGGGGGATATTTCTTTGGAGAGAGTAGTGAACAAACATCAGAGAGAGAAAGAGAGTGCACCAAGAGACAGGACCAAGTAAGTTTGTGATTAGCAGAGTGAGCTGCTGGGCAGCTGGGTGGCTCCTGGTTCTTCACAGAGAAGCACATACCCAAAGTGCAGAGTGAGGAGTAGGGGAAGGAGAGAGTTCTGTGCAGATGGAGTTTGGCCAGAGCAGCCAAGTGGCATGTGGAGAGGCTAAAGAGGTCAGTGGAGGCTAGATCATGCAGCGAATGTGTGCCCTGGGAAGGAGTTTGGACTTTAGTCTAAGTATGGTGATAAGCCGTTTGATAGGCTTAAGGCAAGGGACTCCATGGTTTGGTTTGGCATTAAGGCTGCTCACTAGCCGGGTGGTGGTGGCGCACGCCTTTAATCCCAGCACTCAGGGGCAGAGGCAGGCGGATCTCTGTGAGTTCGAGGCCAGCCTGGTCTACAAGAGCTAGTTCCAGGACAGGCTCCAAAACCACAGAGAAACCCTGTCTCAAAAAAAAAGGGCTGCTCACTGTAGCTGCTCAGTACAGCTGTGGACGGTCGAACATGGACCCCCATGTGTGAGGCTGTGTGAAGCTGTGTGAGGGTAGCTTAGGCTATGGTGCTAGAGAAAAGGAATGCCTCTCCCGCCTCCCTTCTCCCCCACCCCATATATGCATTTGCATGAGTATTGGAGATAGGATGGAGACTTAGACAGCTGTGTAGTTGGGGATCCACAGCGGTGGAGGTGAGAGTCAAGACTTGATTTTGATCTTAGAGATAACAATGTCTGTATGAAGCACAGGAAAGCCACTGAGAAGGAAAACTTTGAGAACCTGTGCCCAACAGCTCAGGGCAAATCTTGAAGCTAGACAGAGAGATTTTTGGAGCCACAAGACAAGGTAATGGTACTTAAGACCCTGAGAATAGATGGGTGTGGCGGCACACGCCTTTAATCCTAGCACTCAGGAGGCAGAGGCTGAGCCAAAGTAACGGAGTCTTTTTGTTACTGGTTGTTTGGGTTTGAGACAGAGTCGGGTCGTATAACCCAGACTAGTTTAGAGCGTCTTTTGTAACCCTGGCCTGATTTTCATAGACTGTCCTCCCCTCTTAGTCCCCCAAGCCCTAGGATTACCCGTGTGCACCACCCTGTTTGGTAATGTGTAGCTCTTTAAAATATATTTAATCCTGAACTTTCCCCAAAATTGTCTTTACTGATCCTTGTAGTTTAGGACTTAGTCAATTCGAGTACAAAGTTAATCTAACCACTGTGCTGAGGCATCTCTGGGCATTAACAATTGCTCAGAGGGTTGTTGTGTCTGCTGTTAGAAAAATACAGTGAGGAGCTAGGGAAGTATAGCCCTAGCACTCATGGAACCTTGGGTTTGATCCCCAGTACAACAAAACCCAGGCATGATGAACCACAGCTATAATTCCAGCATTCTCAAGGTAGAGACAGGAGGATCAGGATTTCAGGACTGTCCTCTGTTATATAACCCTAGGTTAAAAAACAAAACAAAACAAGAGGGGGGGGAAACAAAAGAAAGGATGACACGGGGGTTGCATAGAGCTCTAAAGATATTTTAACTGAGTAACTTGATAAGAGCTTAATATGATGAAAACTAGAAAGTAGAGGCTGGAGGGGAAACTGAGTCCCCTCGAGGAAGAGGTAATTTGTACGATTCTTACAGTCAGAGAGCTCCTCTGTCTTTGGGCTTCCTGGGCAATGGTTTAGAAAAGATCCCACAGAGGCACTTAGTTTCCACCTTGTGAAACCGAGGTCTAGAGAAGCCGGTGCCAGGCCACCCGTGATATAGTTGGCTGTGGAAAGACAAGGAAGGACAGCAGTTCGGAACTCCTGGGTGCCTCTTCCCGGAACACCTCAGTTGCTTCAGGCTTCCTCAAAGTGACTTTTAGGGTTGTGTTCAATTTTACGGGGTGGCATCTGAAGAAGAAACGTCAGAAAGAATGGACCAAAGAAGAAAAATGAGAGCGGGTCAGCAAACTGTTTTCCCCAGCTCTTGTGTGCCAGGCAGTCTGGCTTCCTCCTGGGCTTTCCGCTTTCTGTTTGTCTCCCTCCGCAGCCATTTCTCCCGGGGTGGTGGCTTGGGTCTATTCACATGACTTCAGCATTTTATTTCTGATTACACGCAGACATGGACAAGTCACGTGCTCCAGCCCCGGCCTTCACAGTTCTCTCTCCACACAGTTAACAGAGAATCTTTCCATATGCAAATATTCATAGCTCATTCGGAAATGTAAATTAAAATGCACCTTCTTTCTGAAAAGCCTTTCAGATCTACCAGAGGCCACCCTTTCACCGTGGGGCTGGGAGTCAGGCGTAGCGCGTGCTTGCTAGAGACACAGTATCGACTCAAGATATTGTCTACATTCTGGGGATGGGTTGGTCATGGTTGCATGCCAATCTTAATGGCCGGTATCCTCCAAATTGTTTAAAATGAAATAAGGCTTGGTGGCTCAAACCTGTAGTCTCAGCTACTTTAGAATCTGAGGCAGGAGTATACTTGAGCCCAGGAGTATCAGGAAAATCTTCATCTAAAAAGAAAAGTGGTTACTAGGCCGGAGAGATGACCCAGGAGCAAGAATACTGGCTGCTCTTCCAGAGGACACAGGTTCAATTCACAGCTGTCTGTAACTCCAGTTTCATGGAATCCAACGCCCTCTTTTTGGCTCCCTGGGGACAAGGGATGCATGTGGTACACAGACATACATGCAGGCACAATGTCCATACACATAAAATGAATAAATAATTTTTAATTGGTTAACTTTGAATTTGGTGTTGCCTATCTGTGATCTTAGCATTCAGAAAGTGGAGGCAGCACATTTTGATTTCTTGGTTGAGTTATATAGTAAAAAAAAAATGATTGAAGTCCCATGGCGGTGGTGGCACAAGCCTTTAATCCCCATACTGTGGAAGTAGAGGCAGGTGGATCGTTGTGAGTTGGAGGCCAACCAGGTCTACAGAGCAAGTTCTACGATAGCCAAGGCTACACAGAAAAACCCTATATATAAAATCATCCCAATATCCAAGTCATCTTTGACCTAGACTACTTTGTTATTGCCTCTCTACCTGACTCATTTTGCTAGTAGGTCATAGTGACTTTTCACCTGGTAGAAGATCCTCAAGGTTTCCCATAGTGGAGGCTCTCTAGTAACATGGACTTGGGAAATATGCAGGCTCTACAGCCTGTGTGGAGCTGGAGTCTGCAATTTGCACTTCTGGGTCAAATTGATGGAATGGATTGCAGACCACACTTGAGAAAAAAGAACTGCCTTGTACTGGTTTTGTCCTTTCCTTTTGGTGACCTCTGTTCTCACCCTTCCCTGGGCTGGCCCTCCTCACTGCACAGCTGGATTAGAACAGCAGCTGCCCCCCCCCATTAGCCCCTGCCTGTTCCAGCCTCCCCAGTGGCCACAACCCATCCTGTACAAATAATTCTTGCCTCACATCCTTTCCCTGCTCAGAGGCTTCCCTGAGGGCTCTTAGATGCTATCTAAAGGCACTGGCTCTTAGCCAGCCTAGCCGGCTTCCCACCCTCCCCTTTCCTTCTCCGTTCACTCCCATCCGTCCCAAACTCACTTGTCTTGTATCCATCGTTGGATTGGGAAACACAGGAGAAATCAAGAAAACTATTGCGGTTGTTCATCCCATTTGTTCAGGCATCCATCTCACCTTCTCCGTATGCACGGTTTGCCTTGCACTAGTTCTATGACTTTGGCCAAAGGGCCTAAGTTCTCTGTATCTTACTTAGCATTCTCATTTTCTCATTATTAAAATGAGAATGTTTATTATTGGTGGCTTTTGGCTGGAGATTAAGTCCGGGGCCTTACTTGTACTAGGTGTGCTCTCTACCACTGGGAGAGCACACCTAGTACTACTACTTTGTCTAAACTGGGATCTTAATAGGACATATTTCATAGGCTTGTGGAGACGACTTAAAAAGTCAATAAAATGGATTATAATGGTATGTGACATAAACTGTCATGTAACTGATGATATGATTGTGATCTTTGCCTCTTCCAGCCTGCTCTTTTCTAGAAACCATTTCTTCTTGGAATATTGAACTGATATGAGTCCCTGGTAAGGCCTTGACTGATCCAGGGGTGGGGAAATTTAAATGCTCAGTGTTTGGATCTGGCTGGGTTTCTCTGCAGCCCTCTCCCACGGACGGGGTTGTCTCTCAAGCTGTAATTGGCCTGCTAGGAGGAGAAAAGGTAAGATTTGAAAGCAAGGGTTTCCAGAATAAACACGATGATGTTAGTACAACTTCAAAACGTTTCCAGAGCCAGCAGGCCCTACACTTTCTTTCCTGGTGCTTTCTCCTATTTTTCTTTCTATACACCAGGAGCAAGCAGCCCTGCCTCTTCCCCTACTCAGTCCTCACTGGCTCTCCAGGAGGCCTCCCTCCCAAGTAGTTTCCTCTGTGCTTGTCCTGAACCTGGGAACCTTGCTCTTTGTAGCCAAAGGCAGCCTCTTTCTGTTAATCTAGTCCCACTGTGGGTACGGGTGTTCGTGGGTAGTTAAACTTAGCTAGATAGCAATGCATTACTACTGTTCTAGTGTTCAAATGAATGTCTCTGCTTTCATGGATAAATATAAGCAGTTCTTTTAAAAGCCACATTGAGATGCTGGACATTAATCCCAGCACAGGGGAGGCAGAGACAGACGGATCTCTGTGAGTTCAAGACCAGCCTGGTCTACAGAGCAAGTTCCAGGGACAGACAAAGATACACAGAGAAAAACGTCTCGGAAAAAAAAAAACAACAAAAAAACAAAAAAGTCACATTGAACTCAATAATTTTGTTCTTTGCTTTCTCCCTCATCATCTCCTTCCCCTCTTTCTCTCAGTAAAGATGCACGGTTCAACCACTATGGATTTGAGGGTGGTCTGAGAGTATTTTTTGACATGTCTAGGGGAAGCTGCTGTCTCCTGAGGCCCATGGGAACTCTGGGAGCCACACAGAGACCTCTGCCTGTCAGTTTTCTGGTCTGTTTAATGAAAGTAAACCATAACTGCCTCGTTACAAGGGCAGGAAACAGTTTTGCCTTCAGGATCGTGGCAGAGCAGTGCTCTTGTGATGATGTCAGGAGGATCGATGCGACAGTAGATCAGAGGTCACCCACAAGTTGGCATGCCCAGAACCCAAGGTTTACTGCTTCAGCTCTCCTTGCTTTTTTTTTCTTTTTCTTTTTTCTTGTTCTGGGTCTGATGCAACCAGTTGAACCTAGAACTTCAAAAGCTGTGAAAGGCCACGAGCACTGTTTTTTTCCCTGCCTTTCTCCAGCCTAGGTGGTTTTCTGTGGAGCAACAATAACAGAGTTGCTGCAGTGTGTGAAGAACAAACACCTAAGTTCCTCTTATCTGGTCTGCTAACTGCTGTGGCCTCAGAGGTTGCAGTTGTTTGTCTCTGTTTAGGCGGGGTTGCCTAGGGAACAAAGTTGTTCTCTTTACCACTAAGTGATTGTGGGACAAGATTTTTTTCCCTTTCTTGTATAGAAAGTGCCTGTTGACCAGAGGGTTTGATGGGCTACTTTCTGCTCCTCTTCATTCCCCCTCCCCCTTTTGAGACAGTCTCCTACAGCCCAAAATGTCCTTGAACGAACTTCTTATCTGCCTGCCTCCAAATCTCAGGTGCTGAGATTATAACAGTCACTTCACCCACCTGCCCCCACCCCCAATCTTTATTAACACCATGGGTCAAACTTTCCTTTCATCATCTGTTACTTTTCAGCTAGAAAACAGGGGTGTAGAGTCTGTAGGTGAACTGAATGTCCCCAGAGCCCTTCAGTTTGTTTTACAGGGAAAGGGTGAAAGGATTTGGGAATGAGGATTAAGAAAGCTAGGTCAGAGGAGGGATGGCTGCTTGAGAGCGGATGTGGCTGTGGCCCTCAGTTTGTATCTATGCCATTAGCTGTGCATTCTGCACAGCATGACCAAACTGACAGGTGCACACAATGAATTTGGCATCCTGAATAGCAAGATTGAGATTAGATATGGAAATTGGGGCTCAAGAAGCCAGCAAGCAGAGATGTGTGGTGTTAGGAAAGTTTTGACAATCGGAAAAGAACAGGCTAATATGTATGAATCTGAGAAGGAAGCATGTCATTTTGAGTTAATTTGGGTAGCAATTGGGCCAAGTCATTTTGGTCACCTTGAGGCTTATTATGATTTAAGAAAAGTGAAATTCTGTTTAAATGCATGTGTCCAAAAAATAGCTGTGTGTTCTACAGGAAGCACAGATTAAATAACTGACATAAGGGTGACTCTCTTAAGAACCCAGTAGGCTCAGAATTGATCTAGAATTAAGTCCATTTGAGGGTGCAGCAGAAGAGAAACTAAATGTCCTTCGTTAGTCAGACAAACTGCAGAGAAATGTGGACAGAAGGGCAGTAGTAAGTAGCCCCTAAGAGGTGCAGAGGGAAGCTGAAATAGACTTGGCCCGCTCCACTGGTTGATGCTGCGAGAGAACTCTCAGGACTAGTGGAGAAGCAGGAATTGAACACACCTTTCTTTGGGTGGGGTGGGGAAAGCAGACTAAAAGAATGTAGTTTTGCCCCCTCGCAAGTCTCCTTTTTTTCACCCCAACCTTCTACTTTGTCAAGGTCAAGGAGTCTGAGTAGATTATTAGAAGCAGGAAGAGGCAGGCTCACCTATGTTAACTAGGCTCCTCTCTGGATCCTTCAGAAGCATACCTTTCTTGTTTCTTTGGGGGGATTCTTAGGGGGTATTTTTCCAAATTTCCCCTCAAACTAAAAGTTGGGTGTTAATAGTCATTTAGACCAAGTAGGAAGGCTAAGATGTGTCCAAATTTTCATAAGGGCTCTGTGATTTTGGATAAGTTACTTAAACTTGCTGAGTCTCAGCTTCCCTATGTGGACAGAGAGGTATAAGAGCAAAAGCATGTAGAGACTATGTAAATGAAACACCATCAGGGAGGCAGCAGCCCTTCCCGGGTGTTCAGCAAATAAGGACAGACTAGCAAAACATTTTGCCTCTATCAAATGCCCACCCAGTCTACGTATACAGTCAGACACCAAGTTTATTTTTAGAAAAAAAAAGAGCAAAGTTTATTGAAATTTCAAGCTACATCTGAAAAATCCAAATCCAAATCCTGAAGACATACAGCAGGATAAGGTGTCAGAAAGTGGAAAGTGTCCACTGTCACAGAACCTCCTTACACAAACTTCCTGGGTACATCTCCCAGGCCCCCAAGGAATCGAAACCATTTACTTCTCTTATCCAACACAGGACTCCATCCTTTAATTCATCCCAAAGTTTCTTACAAGAAAAAAACAAAAAAAAAACCCAACCCCCCCCAAACAACAACAACAACACAAAACCAACAACACAAAAACAATTAAAAAAAAACCTCAAACAAAAAAGTGAAGTCCAAACTGATCTTCTCTCAACCCCATTCTATGTAGTCAGCACCAATGAATGGTGGGTTTGGCATTCAAATGAGGACTTCAGTGTCTTCAGTGGACAGATAGGGGAGGGATGCAGCAGCAAGGCATCTGTGGCCGCATTGTGAGGCTGGTCCCCCTCTCCCTCCCTTGTATCTTGAGTCTTAATTAATCTAAAGGACAAAGTGGATCAATTTGGTAAATTAGCACAGTCAAAAAATTAGCTTTAAGAGACAAGGGACCAGTCAGTACTCCCAAAGCTGATTAGGCCCTTCGACATGTAGGTGTATGTGTATATGTATACATCACTACACTAAGATATAGATCTAGCCCTATGGGTATATATATATGCATTTATGGCTATATAGAAAAACTATGCCAACACTAACCAAACAGAACTTTGTAAGCGGTCATCCCAAAGCTGTAATCCCACACTGGGCTGTGCACAAAGCCATGCAATATACCATATTAACCAACAGAAGGCTGACTTGGCTCAATCTCTCCCATCTCTGCCCCTGCCTGGGCAAGACAGAGGAGAAGAGAGAGGTTGCCTCTGCTTAAAACACAAGTGGCTTCTTCATAGGAACAGTTATTGTCAGATGAAGTTGTGGAAGATGTCCATGGAAATGAAAAACAGACCCCTTATACTTTCTGGAGCACACTGGCATTACATCTCAAACTACTTTCTCCTTTGCCAGCTGTAACTAAGTTGCCCAGGCCCTGGAAGCCCCTGGGCCCGGTAGCATGAGAGGCTCACCGGCTTGGGGTTACTAGGCCCCATGCAACTCAGTCTCCAGGGACCTGCTCTTTGTCAGGGGTCTGTCACTGGAGTGGACCCAGATGGCCATGTCCTTGGGACATCTCTTGGCACCAGCTATGTTAGGTGTAAAGTTCTCCACATGAGATGACGCTTGGGGAGCCAAAAAACAAACTGGAAAGAACTAGGTAGAACAAGTTGTGGCTCTGCCCACCCTGAGGACAGAGCCACTTACACCGCAGAACCACCAGGGGCTTCTGGGGTTTCTGGGGCTTCGGGTGCTGGCTCTTCAGGGCTCAGCCTGGACTGGAACTTTTCCAGCTGCTCTGGGCTTGCCAGGGTCTTCAGGAGGGTGTTCTCACGCTCCAGCTGGGAGTTCTTCTCCACCAGCTCACGGATCTGCTCCTTTAGGAGCTCCACCTCCTCTCTCACAGCATACATCAGATGATTCTTCACTAGATCCTGTCATGGAATAAAGCTATTTGTTAGCCACCATGGCCCCTCCGCAGCACTGTCACCCTGCTATCAATCCGCTGCACTGGTCTTCATGCCACCATCATGCAACTCTCACCCAGCACATCGTTCCTAGAGCTCACTTCTTTGCCCTATTCTTACACACTTAAGATTCTTGCTTAGGACAGTTGCAGAATTTGGGCCATGTCAGGGTTGGGAGCCCAACTTTGTTCCAGACTCTCCAAATTACTAATGATTTTCAAGTCTGACTAGGTTAAGACCTCTCAGTTTATCCTGCTGATGACACAAATCTGGGGGAAGCTTACAGTGCACCCCATATTCTTGGTCTGTTTTATAAACAATTGCCAATAATATGAAATTGTTATCTCCTAAAAATGCACATCGAGTCACCCTTGTCTTGAAAACTCAAATAGGACACATGAACCTTACTCTGGGGAGAGGCAGAGCTTTCCGTACCCTTTGAATTTATTGAGGGATAGGGAACTGTGCCATTAAGCCCCACAGCACAGTTGAGGAGCTTATCACTGGAAGACGTCCCAAGTCTCTGCAGCATTTTGGCTGTTTGGTGGAGTGTGACCTCTACCTATTAAGAAGCAGGCCAGCAAAAGGGTGGGGTGCTTTGCTTTCTGTTTCCTCCCAACTCCTGACCCCAGCCCAGGATCTGCAGAGGCACTGCAGTGCAACTGCATCCAATGAGCTCTGGTCCCTGCCAACTGCAGGAAACAGACAAATCCAAGAGTTGCAATTCTCACCTTGCACCATTCAGGAGGGAGCCATAGGCTGCTGCAAAGCCCTGGGATAGAGGAGGAGTCAAAAAGGAGGTAGTGTACCAAGGGCAGACTGGGAATGTCCTAAAAGACATCCCGCTAATGGTCTCCAGTGAGAATAGGAAGCTGGCAGTTATTTTCCTTAGGGTCCTGGCTAAACGCTTTTGCATCCACCCCCTCAAACTGTCCAGAGTTACATAAGCTACAAATAAGCCAGGGGACGGTAATGACACAGTGATGCACTCACCATGGCCTGCTCAATCTTGTTGTCTAGGGCCACCACGCTGGCTCCGGAGGCACTGCCAAGACAAAAAGCAAAGCCACCCATTACTCACTCTAAGCCCAAGGCAGTTGTGGCTGAAGTCCTCCACCTGCCTAGGGTCTTCTTCTCTCCTGCCTCCTTGGCCTTAATTCCAGGCACTTAAGGTCTCTCTCCAGCCCCTGCAGGAAACTGCACTTCTCTAACCCCGCTAACCTTGCTTGGGCGCCGCCCTGAGTTCCAAAGGATTGGAGCTTTGCGCGGCGGTTCTGAGGCGCCCGGGCCTGAGCGGCCTGCTTTCAGGCTATTTGCAAACAATAGAGCGCGCGCCCAAGTAAAGCCCCCCGCGGCGGGGCCCCCAAAGGTCCCGGGCAAACCTACCAATCTCCGGACCTAGCTAGGAATTCCTTCTCGATTTAGAAGCTTCGGACCTTTCCCCAGACGGTGCACAGCCTGCCCCGGCCCTGCCTAGCTCGCCGCCCCTCTGCCTTAGCAGCGGCAGCTGCTAGTTCTCACCGCCGCGCGGCAGCCGCAGGGACGCTCCGCCGGCGGATCCCAGCGCGGAGGTGACCCCCCCCTCCTGCGTCCCCTACCCCCGCCCCTTCCCAGGATGCTACACCGCGGGGAAACAGGGACCAGAGCAAGGCTAGCTAGCTACGTGATCCACCTCGGAGCCCAGCCCCGTGGGCTCCGCGGCTCGGTTCAGCGCGCGAGCTAGGGCAAGTGGTTACCTGTTATCCAGCTTAACGGAAACCACATCCCCTCCGAGCAGAGAAGAGAAGAAGGAGATGGAGAAATTGTGCAGCTGATAGACCGCCACCTCCATGGGGGTCTGATACATTTCGGTGTTCATGATTCGAGTTGCCGTGGGGGAGCTGTGGCTGGTTTGGGTGGCTGCTGGCGCGCTGCTATGGGATAGGCTCTGGCGCCGCAATTCGGCCCTGGAGCTTAGAAGGAAGGCTGCCCGGCAGAACCTGAGCAAGTCAGGCACTTCAAGCTGGAGTTGAAGGGAAGTGGCTCGAAGGAAGTCACCAAGTGTGTCACAACTCCACAGCTGCCAGCCCAACCCAGACTCAGAGATAATTTCGGCTCCTGCTTCTTTATATAGGAGGAGCCCGCTGCGTCACATGGCGTCAGGGCCATGCAAATGAGTCCTGTACTGGGCTTTGTGGCCCATTTAAACCACATCCCCCTCGGTGAACCTTAGTCAGGGAGTGTAAACAGTTCAGCACTTTCTTGTGCCAATTGGCATCTCCAAAGAGGACTTTGGAGGCTGGTAAAAACCAAACTGGAGCTCATTTCTAGAGAAATGAACAGCAGGTAGAAAGCATTCAGTAGAGGGCGGTACTGCATTTAAAAGCTTTCCGGGTGCCAATCCATGTGCTCTAACTGACTTTGCAATGCTCTCCTGTCACTCTCTGAATGCCTACCCCCACCATTAGGAGTCTCACTTTCTCCAGCTGACTGCATCTTTCCTTGGACACAGACTTTCCATCTGTATGTTCACTCACTCAGCAATGCAGCTGTCTAGCAAAGCATCAGCCAGATGCCTACCCAGCCTGGTCCAAACTCCAGGACCCACTCAACTCATCTCTTCCTTGAGAAGTACAAGTATGGGAATAATGGGTGGTTTGCATGTACTACACTCACAGGTGTGCACGGATCTGTGAGTGCATGTGTATGGGGGAAAGAGGGTTCAAGAGCTGATGAGATAGACACACACTAGGGAGCAGTAGGTGGGTGACAGAGGATGTGGAAAGAAGACAGCGCAGTGGAGTTGGCAATGGAGTGACCACAGATGCCAGTCCTTTTCTCTTTGGTCTCTACACCCTACTCTGCAAAGAAAATACATTCACCACTATTACCTGAGAGCTCATGTCCCTATTTATTTTATTTTATGTGTATGAGTGTTTTGCTGGTATGTATGTCTGTGTACCACATGAGTGCCTGGTGTCTGTCTGAGGAGGCCAGAAGAGGGCATTGGATCCTCTGGGACTGGAGTTACAGAAGATTGTGAACAATCATGTGGTGCTGGCAATCAACTGGGTCCTCTGGAAGAGTAGCCAGCGCTCTTGCTGCTGAGTCATCTCTCCAGCCCTATTTTTATTTTTTTTACTTACTTACAGGCAGAGTCTATCTATGTAGCTCAAGCTGACCTCCAATCATAATTCTCTTACATGATGTGATTGTAGACTACACCAACATGACTTGGCTAACTATTTTTTAAAACATTTTTAAGGGATGGAGGGACGGCTCATCCATTAAAGGCTAGGCTCACAACCAAAAATATTTCTAAATCTTTCTTATAAACAGTAAGCTGAAGAAGAAAACTACAAACCAAAGCTACACATAAATTGCCTCGGGAAAAATAGCTCCAGTGTCAACAGAGCCCGGAGGAAAGGAAGATTTAGAATTTCTCCAGGTGCTCCCAAGCTGAGAGCCCTGAAGCACTGACATCAAGGGGAACTTGCCTCCTCCAGAAATCTCAAAGTCCTGATAACAGTTCCATCTACTTGTGCATATTTCCTGTTTTTTTAACTTTTGTTTTATCATTCCTATAAAATATGAAATAATGAATGATACAGGGAATCCAAAGAGAAACTCCACCCCTGGGGGAAATTTGGCCAAACTATAAATAAATTCACTTTTATTTGCCCACTTCTGTTTACTTCAGAATACAGGAAACTAAGCTGGTACATTGTGGACCTAAGTGTCTAGTAGTAATGAATCCAACTATATATATATACACCATTGAAGAGTACTTAATGATACCATAAGGAAAGAGGTTTCTGTTGTTTAATAAAATTACACATGTTTGCATCAAAATGTATTTTCATTCTTTTGGGCATTAAAAAGAAAGGAAGGAAGGAAAGAAAAAGACTGAAAAAGGAGGTGGCATCTAAAGCCTTGAGGTTCTTCCTACTCCTGCCTAAGAGAGGCCACCTGGTGGATAAAATTAGAACTGCAAGGATAAGAAACAACGTGGGCAGAGACAGGAATAAGTGATGCAATCACCAATACTGTTTACACCAACCTAGGACTAGAGGAACATTAGGTTCCACCAACATATACAATAGTTTGCATGATGTTAAGGCAAGTACACATAAATCAGTGCTCCACAAGCTATGGTCCAATGAAACAACCCAGGGCAATCGTTCTATTGGAAAAGTACCAGGACCTCTTATCAGCAAAGGAGGTAATTATTTGCTTCAGGATATTTCTTAGACAGGTACCTGGTACTGACACCCTGGCTAAGGCCCCAGCCAAACCCAATCTGAAGACCTTGATTTCCTCCTGGCTTTTAGTGCATTTATGTCACTGAACAGTCACTGTTTTCAACTATGAAATGGGGCTCCACTGGTAGATTTCAATGGTAAAATATTCAATGTCCACTGCAGTTGCAAAGAGCTGACCAAGCGCCCGGCAGTGGTGGCACATGCCTTTAATCCCAGCACTCGGGAGGCAGAGGCGGGTGGATCTCTGTGATTTTGAAGCCAGCCTGGTCTGGTCTATAAGAGCTAGTTCCAGGACAGGCTCAAAAGCTACAAAGAGACCCTGTCTTGAAAAACAAAACAAAACAAAAACCAAAACAACAACAACAACAACAACAAAAAGCAAAGAGATGACCAATAAACTCTCCAAGCAAATCTTTTGCATAGCCCATTCCATACCATTTAGGTGGGAGAAAATGCCAACCTCAAGACATTGTTAACTTCGGACTCCCTGAATGTGGTGTTTGCACTAAGTGGTGTGCAGCAGACAGAACAAAGTATAGGTAGTATTTATAGGTCATTAAGAACATTATCCGCAGCCAGGCGATGGTGGCACACGCCTTTAATCCTAGCACTCGGGAGGCAGAGGCAGGCGGATCTCTGTGAGTTCGAGACCAGCCTGGTCTACAGAGCTAGTTCCAGGACAGGCTCCAAAGCCGCAGAAAAACAAAACAAAACAAAAAAAACAAAAAAAAAATTATCCGAGGAGAAAAAAACCTTTTAAGTTAGCAGCTTAGCTGCTCTTGGAGTTTCCTGATTTATTAATCTTCCCTCTGCCACCTAGAGCTTTCTTGGTCTGAAAAAAACTTCTGAGTTGATTGTTTTATTGCTTTGTAAATTTTTCCTAAACTACTGCTACTCATCCACCCCAAGAAGACAGTGGGAGGTAGGGATAAGACAGGTTGGCAGGGGCAAAATACCAGCAGGAAAATGATGTACAAGAGAAGTAAAACAACCATTTTGATGAAGATTTCTTCATTTGGAAATAGTGACAGAGAATTTCAGGTACTTTGAGGAAAGAAAAGAGGAAACAGGGGTTGCTCACAAGGTTGAATTGAATTGCTCACTAATTATACTTCAAATAAAAAACAACCTGAGTTTGAGATTCACTGACTATAATAGCTACCATAGCACTAGCTATGAGTTGACACTGTGCTGGCTATACCATAAACCCTGCATTTTAGGCAATATCACTACCATTTACAAATAAAAAAAAACCCTGAGGGTCTGGTACCTTGCCCAACATGGTGAATACATTGCAGAGCTAGGACTCTAGCACAAATCTACTGACCAAGAAACTAAGTTTGTTTGTTTGACTATACCAGCTAATGGATAATTGTTGGTCAGGAAATAGGTTTACTGAAAGAGCAGAGATTACTGAAGTTGGAGGGATGAATTGGAGGAGTCAGAGAAGGGTAAGGAGGAAAGAAAGGGTGAAGAGAAAATGCCTATAGGATGCTAGCAACTTTGGTGACATACAAGAGGCTCTAAGGCCAACTTTGAGTTTTAAGCATAGTCAGCTTTTCTGACACTTGGAGATGGGAAAAATAATCAGACTGTCCCTAAGAGCTTTAGAAAAGGGCCATGTTGCTTTTACTGGTTAATGAATAAAGAAACTGCTTTCGGCCAATGGCTTAACAGAGTAAAGCCAGGTTGAAAGAGATCTAAAGAGAGCGCAGGCAGAGTCAGGGAGAAGCCGTGGAGCCCCTCCAGAGACAGATGCCCGCCGGATGGAACTTTACCCAGTAAACCACAGCCACATGGCGATACACAGATTAATGGAGATGGGTTAGTTTAGGATATAAGCGTTAGGCAAAAATACATTTAAGTTATTGGCCAAAAGTATTGCAAATAAAAAAAATAAAATAAAACTGATTAAACTGAAAAAAAAAGAAAAGGGCCATGTTCATTTGGATCAGTTCAAAACACAATTGAGAAGTCTTCAAAGTCATGCCAGTCTAAGAAATAGAAGCTACTGGTGATTCCATAAAGGAATGAATATATAGTTCCAGAGCACACACTATTCCAAATAAAGTGTGTGGTTTTAGAATAACAATCACAATCTATTCAAACCTCAAATTTTTGCCCCCCTCCCACTTACTGATATCCTTAGTTAAATCTCTCCATTTTTTCTTATTCTTGCTGTACTGTCTTTAGAATGAGGTCAGTAAGTAAACAAGATTAGTTGGGCATTGTGGCATGCTTTTAATACCAAGAGGCAGAGACAGAGGCAGGCAGATTTCTGTGAGTTCAAGGCCAGTCTGGTGTATGTAGTGAGTTCCAGGTTAGTCAGGGCTATGGAGTGAGTGAACCCTTAGGAAGGAAAGGAAAGGAGAGGGGAGGGGAGGGGAGAGGAGGGGAGGGGAGGGGAGGGAAAGGGAGGGAAAGGGAGGGAAAGGGAGGGGAGGGGCAAATTTATACCATGAACTTAGTGGTTTTGTTTTTCTGACTGACCCACTATCCTGTGGATTCAGCCCACACTTAGACCAACCTCTCTCTTCTGCTATACGTCCATAGTTCTGTATGTGAAAAGTAAGCTTTATCTCAGTTTCCAGAGAATTACTGGATCCCAGGGTTATATAAAGAAAAAAAAAGAACTTCTGTAAATGTCTCTATACAAAGATTTTCTAATAAGGACAATGGAGATTGGGGAAGGGGGTTGAACCTAAATGGTTAGTTTTATGGTTAACCCTCAGCATACCAGAAAACTCTTCTGTTTAAAACATTTGCACCAACCCTTGGAGTGGGTGAAAGATTGCAGAGTACATTATATCCATTATCTAGTCTAATACTTCTGAGTAAAGTACTGATCTTATCCTTCTTTCCTGCACAAGTGGACTCCACACAGGAACGAGCAACTCAAGGCTTCAACAGCCCAACAACATCAACATTCAGAATTATTTCTAAGCCTCTTCTTCTACCCCACAACTTATAAATATAGCCTAGATCTGAAGCCAACACGCCAGCAGTACCTGCTGATGAGCTAGGCCCTTCACTGGCTTCACTTTTAGCCCTAACGCCACAGTACTTTTTGCAAGGAAGCAGACATAGCTGGCCCTACCTCCCTCAGGGGTGACCTGCTAAAGGTAATGAGGATGGATCAATTTTCCTCATTTCAGGAGGCCATGGGAGGTAGTTTATTGTTTGAGCTGGAAGAATATGTTCACATTCCCATTGGTCTATTCTACTTTAAAAGCCAAAGTTATCCGGACAAGAGCTCCTACTGCTTGGAGTTCCCACAGGACAGTAGATAGGTTACTGGGAAAAATCCTAGCAGCATAAACCTCACATGGGATCTCAGCATGGTGCGAAAGGGTGGAGATCAGGCTTGGGTGGGTGTGGTAGGTTGGAGGAGGCAGCAAGGGGGAACATCTTACTTCCCTTTTTGTCACACTTGAAGCATTGTGTACCACACAGCCAGAAGGAAACTATTTATAGGCAAGTCTTCCGTATTTTCTACAGGGAATGTTCCACCCAAGGATTCAGCAATATTGCCAGCAAAACACAGGGTCCTATGTCAGGAGAAGCGGAAAAAGACATGATGCGAGAGGTGTGGGACCAGCCACAAAACAAATATTGGGTTAGGAGCTAGAAAGGGAAATACAAAAAGGATATTGAACACCTGAGCATTAGTACAGTGCTAATGGGATAGGTCAAAAAAATCCCTCCCCAGTTACTCCTCCAGATATAGCCCCCTTCTATCTAGGCTCTGTCTAGTTCTGGTTACTTACTTGTCCCATTTTCTGAAGAGGCTGGGGGAATACGGAGGCTGAAATGCCATGGTATAATCTGTCCTTGTTTTTTTCTTATCTTCTCTCTTCCCCTCTGGTTCCACTCCAATGTGGGAGACTATAGACACGAAGGCCACTGCCACTTACATAGTTATTTTGACTTCATGGAAAATCCCCAATGTTCAGAAGGAGAGAAGCAAGAAGAAAAGACGGTGACAGTGAAAGTGTCTTGTTCTCTGTAGATCATGTGAATTGCCTTGCATAGCCAGGACCCAGAGCCTTAATTTTGTTGGGCGGGAAAGTGGGGAGGATGTAGATGCAAATGCAGAAGGCAATGGTATTGCGGGTGTGGGGGACAAGTAGAATCCTGGTAGAAAGATGGGTACTCTCTTGGAGAAGCAGCTCTAGCAAATGATTTGGGGCACACCCTGGCACTGGATGATGGCAAGAACAATGAATTGTGCCTTTCAGCTCCCTCCTGGACAGGGTCCCGTGTGAGCTTCACAAACAATATCTGAGTGACACTAGGGATAGGAGGCAGAATTTCAATAGGCATTCTGCCCTCACCCCCCTATCCCTGCCCTCATTAACATGAGTAAACATTGCTCTCCTCAAACCACCTTCATTACCCCGACTTTGGTGGCTAGCTGTGGGGAGGTCTTATATTGGAGTCTCAACAGGAATGGAACTATTGATGACTTTTCAGGAATGTAGTTTAACCTCAGTGGATCTCGAATTTCATGAACCTTGTGTCAGTATTTATGCCTGTCTCCTTTCCCTTTATACCTTGTGGCTGTCACAATCAATCTCCATAATTTTTCCAAGCCTTCTTCACATTTTCACCCTTACCAATAACTATAAATTTCATGAAAAAGAGGTTTGTAAAATTAACATAATTAAAAAGCAAACTGGTAATATAAGATATCAATTATGATTCCTTCTAGAATATCTTAAGTTTTTGGCAAGTTTAGAATTTCTCCCTACTGTTAGACCTTGGTGAAAAGTTTATGTAAAGAAAACAAAACAAAACAAAAAACTAGGGTTTGGCACAGGAGTGTAGCTTGGAGTTCATGGGGACCATACCATTTCTACCTCTGGGCATAATTTCAAAGTGAAGAGTAAAGTTTTCTTATTCCCATCCTCTCCTCTCTTTGGCTACTGCCTACCTGAAGCTGATAATATAGCTGCCACAGAATATGGTGTTTTTGTAGGATCTGTTTTCTCTAACACTGTGACTGACAGTGCCAAGAAGGGTTTGTAATGCAAGGCCACCATGGGGGGTTCACTTCTCCCTGTCATGTTCTTGACCTTTTTCCCTTGGCCAACTCAATCTTAATCTCATTCCATATCCTTTATGAAGCAGATACTGGGGTTGTTTGCACACCCATCCCCAAGCCAAGAGACATATTAATGAAGGCAAATAACTTCTCTCTGAAAATCTTGGTGCACTATAGCCTTACAGAGGCTGGGAAAATAAGAGTATAATATGACCAAGGACACACTGGCAGGGTCTTCTTACCCGCTTTGCTCTGTGAAGCCACCTTGAGAGCCAAAATTCCAAATCTTTTTTTTTTTCTGGCAGTTGCCAAGGTTACTTTGATTGGTACACCAAGGACTTAAGGCTACTAGAAATGCTTAGGAGACAAAAACCAAGAGAACTATGTTAGGGTGGCAGAGACAACAGACAAGGGGCTTGCTAATAAGGCAGAGGACCTTGTCAGGGAGGCAGAGTTAGCAGTCAAGGGGTTTGTGAAGAAGGCACAGGCTCTAAGGTGGAACACGTGGCTTCACTGGGTGACCCACAATAAAATAGGTGACCTTTGAAGTGATATAAATTCTCTAAGGAATATAAGAATGGCTAATATTTAATCCCAGCACTTGGGAGGCAGAGGCAGGCGATCTCTGTGAGTTCGAGACCAGCCTGGTCTACAAGAGCTAGTCCCAGGACAGGCTCCAAAACCACAGAGAAACCCTGTCTCGAAAAACCAAAAAAAAAAAAAAAAGGAATGGCTAATAATGCCAGCTTCTTCAGGGAGTTTGTTTCCTGAATCTACAATGGGTCTTACGTTGTGCTTAGTAAAGCTCCTTTACATCACAGCAGAGCTATTCACCAAACAGTCACTTGAGGTGGATCCTTGGGTCTCTTTTGTGGAACTCTATAACTTGTAGAGAGAGGCGCTACAGATTTCAAAGGGTCTGGTCTGTCCACACCCTACCCTGGGGTTTCCTGGATGGTGAGAAGGCAGTTTAGATAGAGTGGGAGGCCACAGTGGGGATACAGAAATTGGCTGAGAAATACTTCTCTCAAAACAGAAAGCAGAAAAATAGGTGGAATTATTCCTTGGGCAGGGCCCCCCAACCATGGGAATAGTGCCAGAGAACACTTAAAGGAGTGATGGGAGTGGTTAAGGAAGGCCTTTCAACAGGTTTAAGAAATGCTGACAAGGGATACACACACCTTCTCAGGAAGAAAGAGAAAACACACACACACACACACACACACACACACACACACACACACACACACATAATCCCTCCCAATGCAAACACCTTCCTCAACCATTAATACAGTCCAATTCCTGGAGATAGGGAAAGAAGTTCATTCCTTCTCCCTCCATCCCTCTGCTCTTCCTTTGCTTTTTCCAGCTTCCTTACGTCCTCAAAGGGATAGTAAGATAATAAGATATGACAAGACAATGTAAACTCTAGAGTTTATGTTAGTGTCAAAAGGCAGGGCCTCTATTCTGTCATTCTGAGCTGGCTATGTGTTGTATAGAAGTCACAGGTGACAGGATCTTAGAAGAAACTTGGAGTGACATTCAAATGGTCACTAGAGAAACCAGTTTTAAACATTTAACTGCACAGTGGGAAGAGGAAATCCTTGGCACTGCCAGGACTATATTTTCAAAGTTGTCAATCATACATTCATTATAATGGAGTCTTTTAAATAAAGGAGAAATAAATACAGGTGACATTTGTACACAATCAATCATATGAGATGCCTAAGAAATGACTCCTACAGGTTCTTCCAGAGGACAGTTCTAATTAGGGCCAATCCTGGCATAGCCTTTTGTGACTGGCTACCTCTGAATGTGATTTGAAGGACAGAGGAGAAGAACTTCATCCTAATTGTTTCCAGACCTTCAGCTGTGGTGCCTATAAAGACCACCATCACCATCATGATTCTGGGTTCCAGTGACATCTTCTGGAGTTATACTTTGAGGAACTAGAAAAGTTTTATTGTCAATGGAAAGCAACCCTAAAGAGGTGCCAGTGGCAGCCATTAATAGTTAAAGTGCTTCAGTATGAAGTAAATTATCGAAGCACTTTCTGTAGTCAGCAGCCAATCTAAGTTAGAACACAATTTAGACTCACAGAAAATAAATCTTGATAGTGGTCATGGAGGGATAGTGATGGGACACTCCAGTGAGCTTCTCAGGCTTTAGCTCTAGCTAGTGAGACTTGTCAGGAGAAGGGAAGGTTAGTTTTTAGGTCATTTGGATGCATCTCTTCTACACTAGTCCAAGGAACTACTTTTAAGGGCTGCTGACAAAGAATTCACACATCTTATCAGAAAGAAAGAGATGCACAAAGCATGCACACACACACACACATTATGCAAACACCTCCTTCTCTAGCCTTTCACAAAGTCTGATTCCTAGAGATAGGCAGGCAAAAAGAGGTCTCATCTCCCTTTCTCCTTGGTTGCCAGCTTCCCTATCACTCTCAGTAAGGTAATAGGGCCATAGTATATGGCAATATAGAAAGACAGGGCACTTTAAATCAAGTCAGAGCTTGAATCATGGCTTAAAGGTGTGAGCCAAGAAAAGGCCTATCTAAATAGCTCCTGTGGTACCATAGATAGATACTGAGTTCTACTTTGTATGATGTAGTTCAACATATTCTAGGCCAATTACTTAATTTTCCATGTTTCTCACTCTTAGAAACTTGATAAGACCACAAGAGAGCTATTATTAGGGGGATAATGTCAAACCTACTCTGTTTTTGTTTTATGTCTTTTTTTTTGTGGTGGGGGGGAGGAGAGGTGTGGAGACAGCTTCTTGCTATACAGTCTTGACTGGCCTGGATCCTGCTTTGTAGTCCATGTTAACCTTGAACTTGCAGAAATAGTCCTGCTTCAGCCTCCTCAGTGTTGGGATTACAGGCGTGTGCCTCCCTGGTCAGCCTTTCTGAAATACTTTGATTTATATAATAAACATTGGAAAACTTTGCCCCTGTTATGAGAAATAGATTATTTCTAAGGCACTTCACAGCTCTTTTGAGAATTCTGTCTGTGAAGCTCGGGAGGTTTGGAAATGGGATATCACAACAGGGAAGAGAGAACTCAGGCCAGAGAATAGGAAGGGTCTGACTTTTCTGAACATCGTAGTCAATGAACAGACTTTACCTCCATTTACAGAAGTTAGCTTTACTGAAGGTCCACACTTGTCATCTAACTAGTCAAATGTGGGTTGGGTTGTTTCCTAGGTTTGCCAGAGGGATGTAACTCATTCCCCATCAGTAACTTGCTAGGGCTGACTACAAATGCCTAATTGGGGACTATTTGCTGCACACATGCCTACCCTGATCCAAGGCTGAAACTTAACTACTTCTACCATCTCTATCACCCTATGCTATGATTATGTCCTTGGTCAAGAGGCTGCCTCTACTGCTTACCAATTCCCCTCTCTCAAGGGATAACAGGAGGGGAATTCACTGCTCTCTGTGATAAGCATCTGATCTGTGACCTGTAGTTGGGCATTCTATTTCATTTTCATCTTTATTTTATACTGCTATATTCTGGGGCTTAGAAATAAGCAAAGGCTATGCTTTTCCCCAAGACCTGGACTTCCTGATTTCCGTCAGGAACAGAATGATCTTTTTAATCTTTTTTGTTTCTGTTGTTCCTTGATACAGTGTTATAGGTGAGACTTTAAAAGAGAGATACTTTGGGTCAAAAACCTGGAAAATTTTAGTGCCAGCCTAAAACACCAGTTATTATGGTTTGAATATGAAATTACCCCCAACAGAGTCATGTGTTGAATGTTTGGTCCCAAAGTGGTGGCACTATTTCAGGAGTTGGGGTCTACCTGGAAAGAAGTTTAATGTTAGACTATTCTTGGAAGATTATACCCATTCCCCATCCCTTTCTTTCACTGTTCTCTGTCCACCATTAGGTGAGTAGCCTTTGCCACATGCTCCTGCCACCATGCTGTTCTGACTAACCATAGGTACAGAATCAATTAAACCAAAGACAATGAACTTGTAGCTGTTCTCTGAGGTACACAGCTCTCAGTCCTTCACTTAGGTACACAGCTCTCAGTCCTTCCTGAAAGCAGGCATGTGAAATAGTGAAGTCACCTTAAAACTTCTTTTAAAGGCCACAAGAATACTGTAAAGATAAAGCACAGAAAATGAAAAGTTCAAAGTGCCAGTATAGATTAAAAAAAAAAACCAACAACTTATAGCTACCTTTGTGTCAATAATCAAAGACAGAAGTGCCTGGATCATGATAGGTAAAGGTTTTATGAGCATAAGAAGCCTTTAAGACCTAGAGACAAGAGAGTTTGTGGGCTTGACCAGGAAAAGCTTCCTGCCAAAGCTCATACACCTTGAAAATAAGATGAACACTAGCTCCACTATCCTGGGATAGAGCTCTAACAGCAACCTAATGAATCCTGGTCAATAGCTGTGTAATCCTGGTATTTGTTGAAACTAATAATACTGTGAGGTTTGTTGACAGAGTTGCAAGAGAACTAAAGTAAATATGGGAAAAAACCTGAGGAATAGCCAAGTATAGGCAGTTATTTCCTCTATGGCTAAGAAGGGATTTTTATTTTTTATTTTTATTTTTTTAAATTTTTATTTATTATTTTTTTAATGATTTATTTAACTTTATGTTCATTGGTGTGAAGGTGTCAGATCTTGTGGAACTGCATTTTCAGATAGCTGTGAGCTGCCATGTGGGTGCTGGGAATCGAACCTGGGTCCTCTGGAAGAGCAGTCACTGCTCTTAACCGCTGAGCCATCTCTCCAGCCCCCAAGAAGGGATTTTTAAAGATACTCCTTTGACTTCTGTTATGTTACCAGTGAGTCCTCTCTAGGCAGTTATAATAAGGATTTGGCCCACATGCAGATACAGGTCCCTCAGACAGATGGTAATGACAGAAGAGTGAAGAGGTATTTCCTAATGTACTTTTCTTGAGAGATACTCTAACATCCATCCTAAATAAACCTTGTCAAGCAAGAAGAAAATTATGTCAGGAGACCAGAGTATTTTTCCCACGTTGCCTACTGGTCAGCTGGAAGACACCATAGATGACTTCTAAACACCCTATGTTGTTAGATCCTCATCCATAAAAATGGAACTATGTTCTTCTTCTCATATAATGCCTCACAAAGTGTATATATTATGGACACCTTAAGGTCTGGAAATGAATAATTTCACTTTATTTTTAGCAGAACAAAAATGCTAAACATATATAATATGTGTGTATGTATTGTATTTCTAGAGTTTATTGACAAGCTTTAGGCGCTCACATTCCTTAATTTGTTGGAGAATGAAAAGGGAACATGTGAATGTGATATACTACATGATCCTAAAGAATGGTTAGAAAAAATGGCTTTCTAATTATGAAAACCTTCCAGTACTGTTTCAAAATTTCTGTCCAGTTTATAATTTTGTTCTAATGGCTTCAGAAGTTATTTACACCAATTATGTGGAGGAGGGTAGTTGAGGAATTGATATGAAAATGGCATCAATACATAAGTTAGAATGCATAATATTAATCAAGTCACACAATCTCAGAAAGAAAAAAATCACATGTTCTCTCTCACATGCAGAACCTAGACAATAATATATGTATATATGTAAACAAATGTATAAGTGAGAACAATGTAACATGAAGAAAAGAGAACAAGAAAAACTAAAAAGAAGGAGGTGAGAAATGACTGAATGTAGGCAATGTTTATTATGAAAGATATCTGTTAGGAATATTTCCTAATGTGAGCTCCCTGACGATGCAAAAATTCCCAATCAAGCCAAATCAAAACAAGCCAAATTAAGAAATATCCAGGTTTAATGGGAGATCTGTGTTCTTGGGTAGCCCCGAGGGGGAAACCGGGAAGCCGCAGGAACGCGACCTCGGGAGGAAGAAAGGGAGACCATGTGTTTCTTTTTTGGGGGGTCACTTACATACCCTGGGGAGTGGTCCTGAGCCCACCCCCAGGGAGGGGTCAGAACCTGGCCTGCTGGGATTTGAAGTCCAGACCAGGCCTGGGGGCTGGGATAGATTCAAGGGACTGGGAGCTACGCTCCCAACCTAACAATATCCAAGTCATGAAAGAGGATATAAAGCTGTTTTCCAAGTTCTAATTCTATCATGGATTTGTTTGTTTCTGTTGATGTATAAGTGCATAAAATATATTTAGTAATGAAAGTATAAAATGTAATGCAAAGCCCACAGCTTCAGTTCCAAATGCCTATTCTAATTGCATAGAAATTCAAAATTAGAATTTTGCTAATAGTTTCAGCAAGAAAGAACTATTGGCAAATTAATGTATTGGCCTTTTGTTAACACTTAAGCTTTGGAATACTCATTGTCTGAGAGTAAACTCTACAGTTAATACATGAAAGGCCCTTGAAAATCAAACATTCCTTACAAACCGAAATACAGTTTAACTGAGCAAGTGGCCACTGATAACTTGTAAGCAAAGTCCAACCACTTAAATAAAAAGGGACAGTTTGCCTGAGCATGTACTCTTGGTTCTCTGGTCAGTTTCCATCTTTAGCTAAAGGGGCTGAGTCGGTTGGGAACAGGTCATCCACAGGGAGCAGTAGAGGGTGATAAAAGTCCAGGAGCAGGGCAGCCAAATCTCAACTGGCACTAATATCAAAGAGGGATTTAGGGCTAGCAGGCCTGAGTGACAGTGGTATAACTTGAATGATGGCATGGGAGGAAGAGACAAAACCCATCTAGATAAAAATATCCTAACATCCACTAAGATAAAGGCAATTCTCTGTCAATGTCACCCTTGCTTTTGAAATCTCCATGCATTCTCTTAAAAATGAAAAGCCTTTCAGAGAAAACCCTTTAGGTTTTTTATTTTTTCAAGGAAGGTGATGATCTTAGCTTGGTCTGAATTGGAAAGAATACTGCTTACTTGGTAGCCTAGGACATGCAAAGTGAGCCAAGATATTCAAGACTAGCTGTCAAGAAATAAAATATGTTTGATGGGCACCTGTGAAGGCAATAAACTTTATGGTCTTTGAGGCCAACTTGGAGATAACTCAGAAGACACCAGACTCAGATGGCACTCATGAAGGAGGCAAGGAGGTAGTTTGGGTGTCCTCCCGCCCCTAGGGCCCTGCTGTGAGGTGCTGACAGCTGGGAGAGGACCTGAAACCAGTTAGCCTGGGGCTCCCAGCCAGCAGTGTATTTTCATCTTGTTTTGACTAGGACTGTCCTTCCCTGTATAAACACATCTACCTCAGGGGTAGAAAATGTAGAACAGCTTAAAATAGGTGAGTGGAATATTTCTCCTCCTGAATCACCAGCAAAGGGATGCTCTGTAGGTGGGCCTTGTTTAAAGCAAAATGGATATAACTGTGGAGAATGGAAACTCCATTCTCCACAAAATGGAAACTGTGGGAGAAAGATCTGTGAGGCCTTGACCTAATGAGAGACCTCCAAAGCATCATCTGGTCTAAACTATAAAAGTAACAGCTCTCAAGTCCTGATTACCTATCCTAAGAGCAGTATCTACTTTTGGTTTTGGTTTATCCCCTCAGCATTTTGAATCTTGTCAATAATCTTAGTAGCTCAGTTACTATATGATATGAGGCCTATTGTATGGATGAGAATCAGAAATGTTAAACCATTAAATGACTTTGCCGGAACTGCAGCACACTAGTGGCATAGGCCAGATAAGAATCTTTGGTATTCTATTCCAAAGTACTGGCTTGTCTCTAACTGTGCATTGCTTGTTTGCAGTAAAGCACTATATCACTGAGTTATTATGTCTCCAGACCTTTGTATCTTCTTTATTTTTTCCTTTGAGGAGTTTTCCAGGTACAGTTGTATACTTGACAGTGACTGTAACTTACATCCAATGTCTCTTCTTGGGTAATTCCTCTCATCACAGCAGCCTGGGAATTGGGAAGGGGTCCTTATCAAGATCAGGAGGGAATCCCAGGACAAGTGGGCCCTCTAGAATGCTAGGATGGAATAACTGCATTTCAGTGACAAACAGGTGCAAACCACCCAGGAGGCCAGGTAGAAGGAACAAAAGACTGAGTATAAGGCAGTATAAGGAAAGAGCAAAGGTAAACATGTACTTTGAAACAAACTGTCACCCATCACAGTGTCTTTGCAGGACTGTTGTCCCCCGCCCCGGGATAAACTCAAGTAGGAGCCTGTGTTTTAGAACCTTCCTGTTTCCTTTTTGGGTACCTTCCTCTTGCTTTTATCCTCAGACGACCTGTGTCCTTGTCCTCCTACTGCCTGGGAGTTTCAGAGGTGGCTGGGCACGGCCTCTCCACAGCACTGCTGCTTTTAGGAAAACTCCAGGTCTACCTTCCATAAACCAAGTATACCTAGCATTTAGCCCTAAAGAACAAATTAAAGAAATTTGTTTGTGTTTTCCCTGGTCAGATCACAGGCGCTTTAATCAAGAGAGGTAAGTCCATAGTATAATTTTAGGTGAGGGTGGCAATGGTGAAGGAGATTGCAAATCAACTATTTTTCAATATTGCCAAGAGGGCCATGCTATACTCTCACAGCAGGTAAATATGAGTATATGTACAGGGATAAATACAACTATTCCCCTACAGTTGCATTATATTCTTTTCAGAACATAGTACAAGTAGTGCTAGAATAGTAGTGAGGAAAAGCTGAATTTGGGCCTGGTTGTCTCTTGCTACCAAAACAACTTTGAAAAAAGCCCTATAACAATTTCAGGTCCAAATTTCCTTAAACTATATGATGAGAGGGCCAGGGCTGCAGTTTTATAAAGTTTTGGTGCTTCTTTCATAAATGACACGCCTATGTAGACTGAGATTCATATATCTCAGTACCCATAACAGCACCTGGCACACAGTATATGCTCAACAAACAGAGTGATTGAATAAACAATAAAAGTGACTTTTACATTTGACACCAGCTCAACACTTTCTGCTATGTTCTTAGATGCAGTGATTTTTCTGCATAAACTTTTGAATCAAGAGGCCCCAAACCAGGTGAGATGGTCAGGCCCTTGCTTACAGAACTAGGTTATGTCTGTACTGTTTGGTTCACGAATAGTCTGTACTGTGCCGGGAAAGTTTCTGGAAATCAAAGGAGCAAGAATGCACTTCTAGAAGACCAAGAGGTTCACAGGATGCTAGACTAGGTGGAAGGGGTAGTGTGAGGGTTATAGGAAGGTTGGGGTCAGTCAGGAGGAGAAGCCAGGGAAGTAACTTCTTTATAGTTTTCTGTAAAACGGGAAGCCAAAATAACAGAGACCTGTTGGGTGTCTGGGCAGAGGTAGGAAAAGTGCAGAGTAGCATGGTGACTCAAGGTCAGGAGCTGGACTGGGTCCCAGAGCTCTCAAGCCTCTGCTCACCCCCTTGGGACTGGCCCGTGGCTCCAGGCCAGCTCCCTGAATAGCTCCCCGACTGGCCCCTCCATAATTCCAGCTTCTTAGGCCAATCTGTTTCCTTCTCTAGCGACTGCCAAGGTTTTTTTTTACCTTCCCCACACAAAGGCTACATGAACATCTTCCCCAAACCTCTTTCCAAGGACATAGCTGGTTGCTGCAGTCCCCCTTTAGAGCTATCTGAGACCAGCCTTACTTTTGGACAGGTTTGCTCCCTCCCTTATTGCCTGCATTTACTCAGACACAACTCTTCCTCTACTGCTTATGCAAATGAGTGGAGGCTTGCCGGCCACCACTGGGTTTCTTCCCTCCCAATACACCCCCTGCCCTACTCCACAGGAACCATGGCTCAAGCCCATTCTTAGGAACTTTCCCAGATCCTGAGGTGCTGAGACATTCTCCTTGGCTTCCCTACTCTAGCTTTCAGTAGCCTCTTTCATTTCTAATGGGCTACAGTTTAAATCCAAGAAGAAGTAGCATCTAGAGGATTGAAAGTAAGGTATCTTCAAGCAAGAGAGAGACAGAGACAGAGACACACAGAGAGAATACCAGCCAATCAGCCAACAAACAAGTGACACAGAGACTTTCTGTAAAGGGCAAGGCTTTGGATGAGTATCAGATATTCTGCTGCTGCTTCCTCTTGCCCATGAGCCATGATAGATAGTATCTTAAACAGGATACAAGGGTCATACATAAATATAATAAAAGCTATTTACAGCAAGCCGACAGCTAACACTAAATTAAACGGAGAAAAACTCAAAGCCATCCCACTAAAATCAGGAACACGACAAGGATGTCCACTCTCTCCATACCTCTTCAATATAGTGCTTGAAGTTCTAGCAACAGCAATAAGACAACATAAGGGGATCAAGAAGATTCGTATTGGAAAGGAAGAAGTTAAGCTTTCGTTATTTGCAGATGATATGATAGTATACATAAGCGACCCCAAAAACTCTACTAAAGAACTCCTACAGCTGATAAACACCTTTGGTAATGTGGCAGGATACAAGATCAACTCCAAAAAATCAATTGCCTTCCTATACACTAAGGATAAGGAAGCAGAGAGGGAAATCAGAGAAGCATCATCTTTCACGATAGCCACAAATAGCATAAAATATCTTGGGGTAACTCTGACCAAGGAAGTGAAGATCTATTTGACAAGAACTTCAAGTCTTTGAATAAAGAAATTGAAGAGGACACCAGAAAATGGAAGGAGCTCCCTTGCTCTTGGATTGGGAGTATCAACATAGTAAAAATGGCAATTCTACCAAAAGCAATCTATAGATTCAATGCAATCCCCATCAAAATCCCATCAAAATTCTTTACAGATCTGGAGAAGACAATAATTAACTTTATATGGAAAAACAAAAAAACCCAGGATAACCAAAACAATCTTATACAATAAAGGAACTTCAGGAGGCATTACCATCCCCGACTTCAAACTCTACTACAGAGCTACAGTAATGAAAACAGCTTGGTACTGGCATAAAAACAGAGAAGTCGACCAATGGAATCGTATAGAAGACCCTGACTTTAACCCACAAACCTATGAACACCTGATTTTCGATAAAGGAGCTAAAAGTATACAATGGAAAAAAGAGAGCATCTTCAACAAACTGTGCTGGCAAAACTGGATGTCAATCTGTAGAAGAATGAAAATAGACCCATATCTATCACCATGCACAAAACTGAAGTCCAAATGAATTAAAGACCTCAATATCAGTCCAAACACACTGAACCTGATAGAAGAGAAAGTGGGAAGCACTCTACAACACATGGGTACAGGAGACCACTTCCTACGTATAACCCCAGCAGCACAAACATTAAGGGCCTCATTGAATAAATGGGACCTCCTGAGACTGAGAAGCTTCTGTAAAGCAAAGGACACTGTCACTAAGACAAAAAGGCAACCCACTGACTGGGAGAAGATCTTCACCAACCCCACAACTGACAAAGGTCTGATCTCCAAAATATATAAAGAACTCAAGAAACTGGACCGTAAAAGGCTAATCAACCCAATTATAAAATGGGGCACTGAGCTGAACAGAGAATTCTCAACAGAAGAAGTTCAAATGGCCAAAAGACACTTAAGATTATGCTCAACTTCCTTAGCGATCAGGGAAATGCAAATCAAGACAACTTTAAGATACCATCTTACACCTGTCAGAATGGCTAAAATAAAAAACACCAATGATAGCCTTTGCTGGAGAGGATGTGGAGAAAGGGGTACACTCATCCATTGCTGGTGGGAATGCAAACTTGTGCAACCACTTTGGAAAGCAGTATGGCGGTTTCTTAGGAAATTCGGGATCAACCTACCCCTGGACCCAGCAATACTACTCTTGGGAATATACCCAAGAGATGCCCTATCATACAACAAAAGTATATGCTCAACTATGTTCATAGCAGCACTGTTTGTAATAGCCAGAACCTGGAAAAAACCGAGATGCCCTTCAATGGAAGAATGGATGAAGAAAGTGTGGAATATATACACATTAGAGTACTACTCAGCAGTAAAAAACAATGACTTCTTGAATTTTGCATACAAATGGACAGAAATAGAAAACACTATCCTGAGTGAGGTAAGCCAGACCCAAAAAGAGGCACATGGGATGTACTCACTCATATCTGGTTTCTAGCCATAAATAAAGGACATTGAGCCTATAATTTGTCATCCTATAGAAGCTAAATAAGAAGGTGAACTCAAAGAAAAACATATAGGCATCCTCCTGAATATTAACCTTCATCAGGCGGTGAAAGGAGACGGAGACAGAGACCCACATTGGAACACTGGACTGAAATCTCAAGGTCCAAATCTGTAGCAGAAGGAGAGAGAGCACGAACAAGGAACTCAGTACCACGAGGGGCGCACCCACACACTGAGACAATGGGGATGTTCTATAGGGAACTCACCAAGGCCAGCTGGCCTGGGTCTGAAAAAGCCTGTGATAAAACCGGACTCTCTGAACATAGCGGACAATGAGGACTACTGAGATCTCAAGAACATGGCAATGGGTTTTTGATCCTACTGCACATACTGGCTTTGTGGGAGCCTAGGCAGTTTGGATGCTCACCTTACTAGACCTGGATGGAGGTGGTGGTCTTTGGACTTCCCACAGGGCAGGGAACCCTGATTGCTCTTTGGGCTGATGAGGGAGGAGGACTTGATCGGGGGAGGGGGAGGGAAATGGGAGGTGGTGGCAGGGAGGAGGCAGAAATCTTTAATAAATAAATAAATTTTAAAAAAGATAGTATCTTAAACAAACAAACAAACAAATAAACAAAACACCAAAAACATACCCACACATCCTAGGCCTGTTTCCTTCCCTCTCTTCTAACTTTTCTCTCTCTTCCAGGGCCTGGACCCTATTTAAGATCATCTGCCCAACCCTCATCCACTTTACCACCTATATTCCTTCAAGCCTTTCTCCACCAAGCAAGAGCTTCTTCCCATGCTCTCTACCTCTCCACTTTGTCTGTGGCCCTGCTTTTCTAGCACTGATCTAAGGCTCTCTCCTTCAAAGCCTTAAAGAGGAAGGGACTCTAGGGGGTAATGACTAGACTAGTCTGGAAAATTAGCTACAAAGGCTTAGCACAATGGGGAACACCCAGCATGTGCTCAAGAAACGCGTCATTGTTTGGTTACATAGGCTGGGGGAGACATTTTGGGAGTCTGCTTTGGTTCCCCTGAAATCTTGCCAGCCATGGACCTTCTTCACCATTACATTCCTGCCTGTCTGTTCTTCCCATCTATCTTCCCCTTCACTTCTCAGCCCAGAGAATGCAGCAGTTTACTTAATTTCCAGGACCTGCATGATACAATGTGATTTCAGTTCTCTAGTCTAGTGTAGCTGAGTTTCTCTGGTGACCTTACCTTTCCTTCAGGGATCTGAGAGGCTGATAAAGTATGAGCACACTCCAGTTTCCTCAGTACAAGCAATCAGCTACCTCTGTATAATCATACTCACAAATCTTTCTCATCTGAAGCAACCTGGACCTCTCACCTAGCATTAAGAGATCCTGGATTTTGGCCTAGGGGTTGGTAGGGGAATGAGTCTCATCACAGCAGAACAGAGACATGACAGTTCTGCACCTATCCAAGGTGATGGGTTTGCAATGGAAAATAATTGGATTGGAAAATAATGGAGAGGGTTGCCCCCACTCTTTTCCTCCCTTGTGAGGACAAAGCCCTTGCTTTTATCTGTGCTCTCTTTGGGCTGCATTTCAACTTTCCTCTCCCCAAAAGGAGGAAATTTGAAGCAAAAGGTCACCTTGCTAGGCCTTGCCAGAAAACTGATGACAGAATGGCAATGCATGGCCTCATTTGATTGTCCCCTAACACCTGTCTCCCAACTTCGAACTTCTTCTGGTGCTTACATGACAGGCAGGTTGGGAGGAGGTAGAACACTCTGGAGAAGCTGCCTGGCAATGCTGGTGTCATAAGGTAATTAAGAAGGTGGTCCTGAGAAAACAGGGCTTGACTGTTGGACCTGTATGACAGAACAGAACTCTAAAGAAAGCAAGGGATGAGATAAGTGGGATATTGGTGAGGTAGGTACTAGACTGTCATATTTACTGCCAGTAATGTTAGTAGTGGTAGTCATAAAAGGATGATGATGATGATTATAGCTACTACTTGAAAGCTTATAATGTACCATTATGCTAAGTGATTTTCATGCATTATTTCATTTATTTATAATAACCCAATGAAAAAACATTATAGATGATAGATAAGGAAGCAGAAGCCTAAGATTACACAGACAGCTTAGGTTTGAAGATCCAGTTAACTGTAGACTCATATTCTTCCCCCTCATCTAGCCCTTATTTCCTGTGCTAGGCTCAGGTTTTGCAAACAAACAAACAAAAAACTCCATCAAGTTCCAGCCTTTGTAGGTTGGCCTTTTAAGGCCTTAAGAGAACAGTTACCTGGAATTGGTTTTTCTTTACTGTTTTTTTTCCCTCTAATAGGCTAACATTTCAGCTTGGGGTTTGTTTAAGAAAACCCAGGTAATGGAATAGGAATAACAAGAATACTTAACAACTTTTGCTCCTGGTTCTGCCATGAAATTGTTACAGGGTTCTTGATAGGTTGAATCAATATCCACATAGACTTTGTCTCTATTGGGATAAAATCTAAGAGTGGACTGATGATATAGCTCACTTGTGGAGTGCTTGCCTACCAAGCATGAAGCCCTGGCTTCAACCACTAGCACTACATAAATGAGATGTGGAAGTGGAAGAATCAGAAAGAAATTTAGGATCATCTTTAGGTACATAGTTGATTTCAAGGCCAACATGGGCTACATGAGATCCTGTCTCAAAAAACCAAAACCAAAACCAAACAACCAACCAAATAAATAAATAAATGAATAAGGAGAATAAAATCCAAGAGTGTAAAATACTTGATGAAGAGTCCTTAATTAAGTTCTGCACTCCCTCACCCTGCCATGGAAGAAAGCCTGACAATTTCAAAGTGTTCCACCTCTCGTGCTTTCCATTTGAGGTTCATTTTTTTGGTGAGTCTGCTGTAGCACTCACCACCCTCTTCAACATTTTATTCTGGAACTCATTTCAGATCTCTATGCCAGGTGGTGGCTCCTTACCAGAATGTCTTTCAACCAGGTCTTCTCTCACTAAACATGTAGTAATAATATCTTTTCCAACAATTCTTTTGACATAACCTTGCCTTGTCGTCCCCCTCCTCCAACTTTAGCATTGAAAATGCCATTTTTTTTAAAAAAAAAAAAAACTCCTGACATAAACGATGATCCACAGTGGCTGGCTGCTTTCTTAAATGCACAATGCTTGCCTTCGACTTACTTGGCATATTCTGGCTTTCTTTATTATGCTTTTTTTTACATATTCAGAGAGATTAAAGGAGCCTTCAAGATCAACTAGATCAATTTTCTCCATTAATGGTAAAGTAATTTAAATTAGGTAGAGAAAATGACTTGCTCAGGGTCTCACAGCTAGATAAAAAAAAAGCCTCTATCCAGGCCTGCCTGATTCTAGAGCCACAGTTCTTTTCTGTTTCCCTTGCCCTATGTGTCAGATGTTAGCCTGCCATCCATCATCAACAGTGCCTCCCATCTCTAAATGTACACCACTGAGCACTGATTTTATTTCTTAAATTTTTGTATGAATATATCTATTTTTTGCCTTAATAACAAAATGGCTTGGTAGTAGAGGACCACAGGCATGAGATACAAAATACAAAACCGTGACATGACTTGCCTATTGTCATATAGCTCATTAGTGATATAATTGAGAACAGAATCCATGGAATTTCCATTCAGGACCACTCCCACTCCACCACAACACCTCTCCTTCTTCCTCAGTTTCCCCTTTTTGTATTGTCCTAGAATTGTTCAATCTGAATCCCTTTCTTTCATTTTCATTCTTTTTTCCTTTCCTGATGCTGTATTTTCTTTTCACAAGCCTATAGGATTTTAGAGATAAGAATAATCTCTTTACCTATTCATTAACAGATTAAAAAACAAAAAAGCAAAACCAACCAAACAAAACAAACAAAAGAACAAAAAACAGACAAAAAGAGGAGAAGCTATCTGCCTAAATTCAGATGGTTAATTGTGTGGCACAGTAGGGACACAAATCCCAGTCACCAATTCAACAAGCCCTGTGCTCTTTCAGACATCCTTCTGCTGCCTCAACATCATTTTTCCTGTTCCTTCACCCTAGAAAAGCCTCCTTTCACTGATAAAAGCTTAGAGCATGTGTGTCTAGGTTCATATGACATCTCTGGGGAAACAGGAAGGAGTAGGGAATGCCCGGAATCACACACATACTATATCCCACCAAGGGAGGCCCAGCTTGGCCTTGCAGAGAGTGGTGACTATCAACTGTGTTGAAATAAAGGCACAGCCTCTGTGATTCTCAGTTTATGGCCTAGACAGTGGTGTCAAGGCCTAAGCTGGCTGCAAAATGAGATCAATTCACTGTCCTCCCAATGGAAAAATCTTGCAAAATCAATAGCACTTAACGTCAAAGGACCTGGAGACCTTTCTTCTGTTTTGTTTTTTCTTTTTTTCTTCCTTTTGGGTCAACCTTTCTCACTGATCATGTGTGGATGTATGGACAGCACAGAAATCTGGCATAAGAAGCTGAAAATTCCAAAATACAGCTCTCAGAGTTCTTTCAGCATGAAGACCAGGGCTACAATGAATTATTAGGAACTGTTAAGATCTTAATCTAAATGTTCCTTATCCCCCCCTCAAGAAGTGGTTCCTAACTCTAAGGCACTTCCTGGCCACTGCATCTGGTTGGAAATAGTAATAATGAGTTTCCCAAAAGCACTAGAAGAGATGCTAAAATCTCAGCTTTGATGTAGCTTTGTCACACTGGGACTTCGAATCACTAACAGAGTCCCAAACCCAGTTAGACACCACCATGGTAGCCTTCCTGTGATGCAAATTGTTACAGTCTCTCAAACTGCAGTGGGTCCTTTGCCCAGACATTCTCCCCTCCATACCATAGGCATATTCTACTTTTTTCTCTATATATACAGAGGGTGGGTACCTACATATTATTTTCTGGCAGGATTCTTCTTCCTGACTTTCCCCCTGAACTGCTCCTGCCATGGAAAGAAGCCTGTCTGCCTGGTATGTGTAGCAATAGATGAAACCTTTCTTTTTTTCTTTTCTTTCTTTCTTTCTTTCTTTCTTTCTTTCTTTCTTTCTTTCTTTCTTTCTTTTTTTTTTTTGGATTTTTGGAGACAGGATTTCTCCGTAGCTTTTGGTTCCTGTCCTGGAACTAGCTCTTGTAGACCAGGCTGGCCTCGAACTCACAGAGATCCGCCTGCCTCTGCCTCCCGAGTGCTGGGATTAAAGGCGTGCGCCACCACCGCCCGACTAGATGAAACCTTTCTATATGAGAATATTATGCATTTATTTTAGACTGTATTCACTTGACAAATATGTGTTGAGCACTGTCTGAGTGTCAGACACTGGTAGCTTCTGTCAACTATGTTTTGTGCAATTGAATACTAGAGCACCCCATGAGTTCATCACTGCTGAACACCCACAGGACTTGACAAATAGCATATGTTACATGAGAGGAAACTCGAGATGAGATGCAAAATGGTCCCTAAGACTAAGTATGTGCCTTGCTATGGATGGATCCCTGAGTTTTGAGACAGAGGCAGCTGAAGTGGTGAGGCCGGAGATACTCCTTTTATATAAACTCTTGTCCCAGAGAAGCTGTTGTGTGTGGTTGTGAGGTACAGAAGTTAGGACAATATCAAAGATTTGCAAAGCTAAAGAACAACTGTCCCCTCTGCCCTAAGTTCTGACAGCGTGGATCTCTGCTGACTTCCAAAGAAAACCTAAGAACAAGCAATTGGAAAGAAATTACTCTATCTTTTCTGATATAGCCTCTGGCACTTGAGCCTGGCTGTGTTAGTGGTCAAAATTCATCCAAGATACTTAAAGGTAATTAGGTAGCTGGATAAAACTTCCTGATTAAATACCCAATCTCTACCTCTCAGATGTATGAACAAGATTTTGTAGCTCATTTTCTCTTAGGCAAAGCCTTGGCCCTGTGCCTATTCCCCTAACCCTGCCCTCTGGGTGATCTTGCTCAAGGACACCAAGGGAGTTGATGGCAAAAGCTGGGAGCACAGCCCAGGCTTTCTGGATCCTGGCCTAGCACTGTTGCCACCAGACCCCACTGTTGCTCTCTTTTCTCTCTTGCCCTTTATGCCCAGTCTGCACCCCCTGGAGGCACATATCCCACATCCCATAAGCTTTCACTGGGTGAGATATTTCTGCCCCAACACCAGTCAGCAGTCCAGCTCTATGGGGCATAGGGAGTTTGTCTGGCTGCTACCATGCCATGGAGTCATGCCTGGGATAGGATGGAGAAGGACCAGCCACATTGCTAGTCTAAGACAGGCAGATCTGGATATTTAAGGAAGTTATTTTTATCTGGGGCCCTAAGTGTGGTCCCTGAGCTTAGCTTCCCAGAGCCAGGGCCAGGTCCCTGTGGGTACCCTACTCCCAGCCTTGTTGCTATGACACATGGCTCTACAAGTGCTGAGTGGCATTGTTGGGGCCGGATGCAAACAGCACGCAGCAGGGTCTAGCTGTGAGCCAGTTGGCCAGCTGACATTTCAGGGTCCAAAGAGCTTGTGTGTACTGGACAAGCTGCTTATTGTGGTGTTGGCACTGTCCAGCCCTTCAGACAGCAACAAATGCTCTCAAACTAGGAAAGAAAAGGAAACAAGAAATCAGTGGTAGCCAAGGCAGACCTAAACTCTCTCGCCTCTTGCCACTTGCTCCCCACAGCTGAGACACTTCTGGTGCCAACCATTGGAAGTACTCTTAGAGGTAATTGAAGGAGTCAAGCCCCTCAAACATCCATTTGTGAAGAACTGGATGACAAATCTTGTCCGTGCTGTCAGCCTCCTTCTGACTGTCCAGCACTATAGAAACCACTGCTAATAGCATGTTGAACAATTTATAGTTGGGTTTGGACAAGAAATCTTGCTGTCATAAAGTTTACCATGCAGAGGAATAGGCACTCCAAGGTTGTGTACACACATTCACTACACACCCTCAAGTAGAGAGTAATAACTAGGCTGTGATAGCGGTAGTAGTCCTTTAGAGTCCTAGTCTGGTACTTTTAGATGTATTTAAGCTTGAGAATATGCTGGGAAATATGTGGCAAGGGGCGTGTATTATTAGCACACAGGGCAGGATGGAAAGATAAAACAGATGTGACCCCAAATGAGGGAAGAAAGGAAGTCAGATTAGAGATGTTGCATGGAAGGCATAACTTCCCAGAAGATATTTTGCCCCTAACTCAGGAACTAGTCTATGTGACCCAAGGGGAAATTACTTGGGATATACATAATCAGGCAGGTGTTGAACTGTGCTTTAGACCCTTGTTTACTCCTTGCTCCATTCAAGATTGTAAGGCCAAACAAACAGAATTGCTGAAAGTTCTTCAGAGTGTCTCTTGCCAGGGTCTCTGGTTTTTCATAAAGTCAGTTCTATCAGCCCATCTGTGTGGGACAAACACCCTTTACCATCACAGAAATATTGAGGAACAGTATTAAAAAATCATCAGCTAATGATCATTGAGTGCTTACTTTCTGCTGAATAATATGCAAAGCACTTCACACACAATATACATGTAAGCACAATCAGACTTCCCCAAAGTCATGGGGTTAGTATTATCGGTACCATTTTCACACAGAGAAAAGCTGAGGCTCAGAGAAGCAAGCTAGTGAAGAACTAACTCAAAGAAGAGACTAAGGATTCAGGTCTAGCCCTAAAGTGCATGCTCATGCTTTAGAGCCATTTGTGATTGAGCATAAGAGTGCTCTCATTTGTAGAAGAAGCTTCACGGAAGGAGGAAGTGAAGACTGAGAACCAAGAGTCAAGATCTTGGCCCAGGTAGAAGAACCACAATGTTAAGTGAAAGACAGGGATGATGGGCAGCAGAACACCTATGAGATGCCAGAGGTAAGATCATCTACATTTTTTGTTCATCAGTACTCAGTAAAATTCATCTAAAGAACAAAGAAGCCCAACATGGTAACTTTAGGAAATACACACAGAACAAGTTATCGATTCCCACTGAATTAGATCCAAGCTTTAAAGTGAATTTCTCCGGCATTTAGGTCATCAGTTGCTTAAGTAGGCAACCACTGGGGACACTAGAGATACATAACAGGGATCTTGCTCTTGAGGTGTTTCCAAGTTTCTAGGGTGGGTATCAGGTTTTTCTTGAGCCATTTCCAGGGTCAGTTGAGGCAAGAGGTGCCTGTTGTGTGATCAGAGAATCGAATGAATACTCAAGGCCTCCCTGAAGATGTGGCTGTTGCCTTGAGTGCATAGAGATCAGTACTAACTTTGAACTTAGCAGCCCCAGTAGATTTCATTTTCATGAAGTTGTTTCCACATATGCATGTAATGTATAACTTTTGGTGCTAACCACTTCAGCTGAAAAATCAGAAATCTGAAGAGGATGCAGGTTGGGAAAAGAAGCAAAGCCACAGGTGTTCTGCCACTTCCAGAAAAAGAACACCTTTCTTCTGAGCTCTCCCTCTGCCCAACATTGTTGTTTCTTTTCTCAATTGGAAGCCTAAAGTTCAGAGAAGTGAATCCCAGTAATTAACTAATTAATTAATATAGATGATAAAGTTGCTGAGGTTGCTGGAAAACACCCTGTTGCTGCCAGCACACCATCTGGCTAGGCACCTACCTCCCACTGTGAGTTGACAGGGAGGCACTGGATTGTATCTCCCCAAGACTCTAGGTGTAGTAAAGAGCTCCTATGGTGCACACCTATTGCTCAATTCCTGGAGACCAGCTTTTGTCCCTCTCAAGACAGCCTCTTCCAGACAGCTGTGGTTGTGATCTGCTTAGTTACTTAGCATGAAGATTTCTCTATGGTCCAAGGATGTTTGTATATGGCCTTTCCCAATGCAAAGTGCAAGGCTGTAAAAGATGGATAGATGGAGATAGGAAAAGAATGGAAAGAAGGAGACCAAGAGGCACACACAGCTGGCAGAAGCCCATCTCCAGCTGTTGGGCAGGCTGTTTCCTTTGATAAAGCACTTGGCAGTACTCCTAGTTCTGTAGTTTCTGGCCTGCGAAAGCACACCCGGAGCACGAGCCTGCCTGTGGGAGGACTTCAGCCTTTCTTTGTTTTCTTTTCTTTCTTCCTTACTTTGCCCCCAAGTATTAGAAAATGTTCCTTCCCTCCCAAGGAACTTGTCCTTCCCTCACACCTGTCCAAAGTGAAACTCTACCTGCAGTTGATGTTGCCTGGGTCATTGGCATCTTCACAGAAAAATGGTGTGATGGTTCAGGGTCTGGGATGAGTATGCAATGAGGCCTCTGTATATATTTATTGGCATATGTATTTAAGTGTGTGCATGTGTACATATAGTAGGAAAGTGTTTGTAAATAAGACTGTATTTGTCTGGGAGGTTGTGCTTATTTGTTGTAGAGGACACTGCTTTCTGTGTGGCACATTATCACGGTTCTCCCTGCCTAGTTTCTTCCCAGTTTACTAATGCTTCCCTCAAAAGGACTATGAAATAGGGGGCAATCCTAGTGTCACTACATGATCTTCCCTTCCTTCAACTCCCAGTCCAGCTTTATGAAGGCCTTTCTTTTTCTTCTCCTCAGCTCCCCAAACTGAAAACCCAGGCTGGAAGGCCTGAATTCAAGGTCCCTTGGAGAAAACAAAGTGTATAATGTTGCACAGCCCCTGCCCACTCTCATTTATAGCCTACTGGCAGCACTCTTCCCCAGGCCCATAGTTTGGTTCCCTCAGGGCCTCCATGCAACTTTCCCAGATTCTTGTCACGAATCTGATCCCATCCTGGGATCATTCTGGGATCTTCATATCTTCTAGAGAAATCCTCACTTATCAGGAACCCTGAAAACTGCTCCTGTTCCCAAATGTAGCTGACTCCACAATGCTGTCTGCCTGGCCATCAGGGATTTCAGGTCACCTCACAGGTCAGTGGCAATGATTCTGAGATAAGGGGCTCTGCTCTGGCAGCTGCTCCCAGCACAGGTAATAGTATTTTTTTTTTTTACCAGCCCATGCTCCCAGAGTAGCCCTGAACCACTGACCTGGTGGACCTGCTGCCCTACCTCACCCACTTGCATCCAGAGTGGCCCTTGGTCCTTAGAAATGGGGAAAAACAGTTAGGAAGAAGCAAACATGACATAAAATAAACCCAGCCTGGGAACTTAGCTCCAGCTTCCAAACTGGAAGTTCTCAAATATCCTTTGCTCCTCCCCGAAATGTTTACCTCATGAAAACCAAAAGGACATGTAAACAAACAGGACAGATGTCAGAGCCAGAAGGCCACCTTAGGGATAATGTGATCCAGCATTTGCATTTTCCATATGGGGAGACTGAGGCCCACAGTGGCAACGAGATTTCTGCTAGTTATCAGAAAAGCTGGAAGAAGATATACCAACTCAAGAATATGTAGGAATCTAGGACCCAGAAGCACTAGACCCATCTATAAATTTTAAGTGGACAGTGCAACTTAGTGTGAACTGAAGCTAGCCAGAATGGTATTGTGAGGCTGGAGTATTCTAGACCCCTTTGTTTGTCAATTGGCATGCTTGGTAACACTGTTGGGTCAGATGAGAAGCATATTTGGGTCTCAAAAATCAAACCTGAATGGTAACAAACTTCCTTTTTTTTCCATCCTTTTTAGACTATTCGTTCTATCCAGGGCTCATGCTCTGGAAGGAGGTAGGTGGCCAGACCTGTTTTTTTTTCCATTGGTTGGGTAGGGGCAATGTGGAACAAATAAAGTTATGTAACATTTAAGTGTTTTTTGGGTATTCAGACCCAATTTGTGCATTCCTACCTTCCATATACTCTAGTTGAAGCCTGTGTGTCTATCTGAAATGGAGCCTAGAAGAGGAAAAAGGTAGGTGGAACTACCTCCTAGCTCTAGGGTGATGAGCTGTTGGGAATTTTCTAAACTTTGAGCAAGTTCTGTGGTCAGATTATAGGCAGACAGAAAGGTTCATAATGTTGACTCCAGTGTGCCTAGACCAACATTATAATCAAACAGGTCTGTGCACAAGCTATGAGCAGGGACTGAAGCAGAGTTCATTCCCTGCCCTGTCCTCTATGTTATGACCAACTTTCTACTCTTGTAAGTAGCCATTCCTTCATTGTGACCAGTGGAAAATAGTACACATTGCATTCTGAGGTAAGGTAATCTAGATATCTCCTAGAAGTTCTGTAAAAATAAAGAACTCAGCACGGAAGATAATCATGCCTACAACTCTGAACACTTAAACACATACATAGAACATACCCTATAGGAGGTTCAGTGGTACACATGTACCAGACAGTCTTACACACATGATGATCTTCATCAAGACTGTAGACAGTATCTGTCACCTAATTTCACCTGGCGCCAGAGACATCATTTTGGTTTGCACTATTTTGTATCCACGGACAAATATATTCTTGTTATTGTTCCTGAGAGGTTTCTCTGTGGATCTTATCTTCCCAACCTAATCTGAAGCTCCTGAAAGGTGGGAGGCAAACCTTCTGTAGTTTTCTCCCCTCCCCCACCTCTTGTGGCACCCAGTACAGTGACATGGATTAGAGGATGGTCTCAATAGTGATTGTTCAGCTCGTCAACAACTGGGGAGGCCAGTATAATTTCTGAATTCATCTGTAAGTGTGTCCAGTGATGACAGAAATCTGCAGCTGGATGTATCCCTTGTAGCAAAGAATGAGCTATTCTTGACACGGCAAGCCAGCATTTCAGTTGACTTAACCAGTCCCTCCCCATGTCATCTTCATGAAATAACAAGCAATTGGGACAAGGGTAAAGCACCTCACACCAGGCAGCCTTTAAGCGCAGGAGCTGGTGGATCCATTCCACTCCCTACCATATTCTACTCTATTGCATCTATCTCTTGGACAACAGAGTTTTAGGTTTACTTTCTAGCAGTTGTAGTTCCTTTGAATCTATCCATGTAACTGTATTGGCTGTAGAGTGAGTTACAGATATACTCTTTTTTGAATTAACATATGAGACTGGTTTTGATGACCCTACATATAAAAGCTGAGTATTTAGGAATGCTTTTCCTAAAACAGTCTTCAAAGGAGAGCTGAGTTTTACTTATAGCCTGCTTCAAAAGCAGGAGAGTAAAACAGATTAAATGGATAGACATTTTTAGTTTCAAACAGGAAAAATCTAAGAGTAGTCTAAAGACCCATATTATAACTAAAGACAGGTTTATTTTACTATCTCTAAAGACAGAACTACTCTCTATTAACCAAACCGTTAATTAGGGTCATGTTTGCACTTCAATTGCCACGTCCAAACATTTATTTATCTAAACCCAGGTCACTCTAGTTTATTACAGTTATAGCCACTGGTGAGATAATGTGCTTAGATTTCACAAGTATGTGTGAATTGCCTACCTCAGCTTTTATTTTCATGGAATGGAGAGTTCTCCTGAAAGTACGGGTCAGACTAAAGATAATAAATGATTTTCCTTCTCAATAGAACTAAAAACAAGGTTTTAACTAATTCACCAAAACTCAAGGATTGAATATCTATATTACATTTCTTGACAATGTTAGTCGGTCCAAGGGTGACCCACAGGATTTCAATTGATCCAAGAACAATCTTTAGGCAGACATTTCATTGGCTTGGAGCTTGTTTCTCAATCATTGAATGCTGTCTTTCTTACTGGTTGACTCACCCCCACTTAGTTAGAAGACTAGGGGTAAAAACAGAAATGTGGGAGGGAGAAACTTCATGACAGGAAACATTTCCCTAAGAAAAAAGAAGTAGAGAAAGGAGGCCTAGGGCTGTGTTATAGAAAAAGGAAGAGGAGCCAAGGTAGTTCTCCTCAAAGTAGAAGACTTGATGATTGTTCAGCAGACATACATAACCTCACTGAGCACGCGCGCGCGCGCGCGCGCGCGCACACACACACGGCTTATGCATATACCCACATAGGAAGACACACATACCTTCTTCACATATGCCCTTGTCACCATGACTCTTGAGTTCCATATTAAAAAAGAGACTCAGGTAGAGTTACAGAAGTCACACACATAGGAACATCAATCTTACTAGGTGCTAACCTTCCAGCTGTCTTTTATCAAACATAAGTACTCTGAACACTTAAATAAACCTACCACCTGTTATTCTGCACCTTTTATGCATATAATATAAACAGACTCTTTATATACATCTAAATTACTACCAAAGCCACTCCCACAAATTCAAATTCTCACAATCACACATACACACACAAGCACACACACGCATGCACACACACAAAATCCTCTTCCGACGAAGCCTAAAAGAGTCTGTGTTAAATTCTTAGTGCTTTCATCTTTGATGAATAATATTTAAAACAACGACTCGATGCTAGGTGAAATGAAGAAGTATTTTTCCTGATAGTTTGTTAGCATGGTGGAAAAGTCCATCAAGGACATTTGAAATCCCTCATAGAGTTCACTCCCTTGGCCTATAGACAAGACATCAGTGGTAACCTTTAGAGACTGCCAAAAGCTTCTAAGATTCTCTTGGTCCTGCTATGCTAGCTGACCTTTGCAAGGAATCCTGGGTATTTTGAACTAGGAACATTTAGTATAAAACAAAACAAAACAAAAACAGAAATCTTTCCCTGACATTTAAGAACAATATCAAACTGCCTGACAAAACTAGCCTGGCAGGCCTGGCCTATGGCAAACCAGTGATGAAGGAAGAACTGATTTTAAATCTCTCTGGCCCTATATGTCACTTGGAGATTGCTCACTTCTCTCTCCTCATACATGCACTCAGGCCTTATTTTGTTCTCTGCCAAGCATAGTCTGATCTGGCCAAAGAAGCCTAGAACTAGGAAAAATGCATTTGGATTCAAATACAAGAAAATCACAAGCTAGTCTAGAGGGATCAGTGAGTTTATGCAACCCAGACAATGTAGTACAACATCTAAGTGGTGGGCACTGTGATCCATAAAGTGTAGTCAGCATAGGAAATCAAGACTCCAGTGAGTCCCCCCTCCCCAAGTTCCATCAGTCTGTCTGTTAAAAAGTTCAACTGTGCTTCTGCTGAAAAGCAATCAGATCTGTTATTGACACTGTTTCATTCTGAATAGCACAGAAGACTAAAGGCTTTCCTTACTTAGTTCATTAGTTAGCTAACAAGCAGTTTTCAAGCACCTACTGTGCATGGATCACTGTCCCAGACACTCGGCTGTTGCTGTTGCCGCTCCTGCTATTGAATTTCTGAATACAGACTGTTGCCAGACATCCAATTTTCTGAGTGCTTGCTCTGACAGGGAACAATGACTAATGAACCAAACATCAGGGAGGGCCCTCTGATCTCCAGCACAGAACATGTCCATAAAGGCAGAGCCTAATTTGTTCAGCAAGCAGCTGCCAATTCTTCTGGGATCTTAATTACCTGGAGCAGTTTATATGGGTGAATCCCCTTGGGAGAGAAACCCTGAACCCTGTCTTTCTCACACCCTGCCATACCCCAGGCCCTATAAATGGCTTTAACCCCAGTTAGTGCATATGTGTACAAGGTCCAGGCTACAACAATTCACCAGAAAAGTATTCCCAACACAGTTCACAGTCTTTCTTCATACTCCTACACACACACACACACACACACACACACACACACACTTCAACATATTTTGCTCACCTTCTTTGTGTGACTTTGAGTAAATTTGTTTGTCTCTGGGATTTCTGTTTCCTCTCTTGGAAAAATGAGTGGATGGACCTTTCCAGTACTTGACTATGGCTCCAGGAGTTTCAAGAAAGTCATGTGACAAAAATCAGCTTTTTTGGAGCAGAATTGAGACAAGGTGAGACAATGGCTCACTAACTCCCATCACGAAGAAGGGATGTCTCTGCCTCTTAACGTGGGCCAATCCCAAAGTTCTACACTGCTTTTGATTCCCAAGCAGGGATGGTGGATCTGGAGTACTGTTGATTTTTCATCCCTTCTGCCTCATCTCTCTTCTTTGCCATTCCTTTCATAACCCTTGTTCCAACTCTTGTTCCCTTTATCTAGCCCTTCATCTTATCCTGACTAGTTCTTCAGCGCTCTTCAATAAGGTCAGTCGATTAAATATCTCAAGCCTCCCAGTATGTAAAATATAAATAATAGCTCCTACCCTGGCAGCACTCACAGGCCTTCTAGAGGAGCAAATAAGATAAAGCCTGTGAAAGTACTTTGGAAATTGTCAAGTACTATGCAAATATGAGAGATTATTATTAATCATGGGTGGGGAGGCAGTTACATGAAGTGGGAAGCACTTTAACTGGGTGAAGGAACTGGCATTTCTAGCAAGCCTGAGCCACTGATCACATCTTAGGGACCATTATTTGATTAGTACTATATCCCTTTCACCGTCTGCTAGCAGAGTTTAGACTCAGAGGGAAGGCAAGGCATAGGTTAAGTTTGACATGAAGAAAGGCCTAGAGCAATAATTTTAAAAAGTAAACCTCTTTTTTCAAACATAGACTCATATGCAAAGCCCTATTTATAAAATAGACAAAAGCAGGACTACTTGGATTGGAGCTAGGGGGAGGGGTAAGTGGCCTCAATGGTTAGACCAACTTGTCCCTGAGATCCCTCCAGTGGATCCCTATGCCTCAGGTTCCAAAAGAGTATTCCTGCCAATTGACAGTGTAGAGCAGGAACCATTGATTAACACATGGTTCTTCCAGGCCTTCAGGCTGAGTATTGTAGGAGTTGGAGGACAGGACACGGGGAAGATGGGTGAGAGAATCCTACAGAAAGGTAGAGCTGAGTTTAGTCAGCAGCTTTTTCTACATCCCAATCATAAATTTTCAATCATTCTAGAGAACAGAACTACTGCTTTGGAAATCCATGCAAAAAGTCTATTAACAATGTAGACCTCCAAATGGATTTTTTTAAAAAAGCGAGAGCCCAGGTGAATAAGAGTTGCATATATGTTTTCTAGGATAAATTTATTGAAGAAGCAGCTTCCAACTTGTGGAACCACAAATGAACAAGCCTGCCTTGGTGAGGACGAAAAGACCAAGAGAATATCTTTAGGTGGGCTCAGTGGTCAGGCAGGCAGATAAGTGCAACCAGCCCTAGGAACTGAGCCAAAGAGGAGTGGTAGAAGCACCAAAGTAATATATTGAACAAAACTGCAAACCCAGTGTTATAGGCAAGGAAATTGGGTCAAAACAGGATGGGGGCCCAGAAACAGGAGACACAGAACAAATTTAGAGACCTGGAAAGTGGGGGTGGGGAAACCGAGAACAGCTTCCTCCTAGAATGCTTGCTCCATTTTCCCACCCTCCCCACCCAAACAGGCTCAGCAACAGGGCATATCTGACTGACTAGGCAGAAACTGATCAGATACTGCAGGAACAAGTTAGAGGCTCTAAGAAGGATAGGGGTATGTGTGTGTGCCCAAGATGTTCACACAGTTAGAAGACTGGTAGTGGCTGATTCCCCAAGGCAGATAGATGGAAGAGTGTCAGAGATTTTGGTGAAATCACTAAACCTAGGGAAGGATATAATAATCATTTAAAAATCACCTTAAAGTAAATTATGCTGGCATTCTAGAAACATCCGGTGCTGGCATTTCTACATTATTAAAGCTGTTTGCAAAGGCCCAACATCTTTCTCTAGGAGATTCTTATTCCACATGTGTCTTCCCCTGATTCCTTTTCCACATGTGGTGGCCTAGAGCTGCTTCTCAAATTACCCTGAGGTAGCTGCTACAGAGACACATTTGCTGTGCCAGGGTTGAGCAGGAAATGGGTAACCCAGAGTAAAGGATCAGCAGCAAAAACCATTTGAGCTTGAAGGAAACAAGAACATTTGGAATTCCGGTGTGCTTGGGCGGAGGGAAGAGGTCATTATGTTGACCCAGACAGTCTTTGTCCCTGCTCTTCTAGAAGAACCAGTGGGACTATCTCAGAAAATGAGTTGGATGAGAGACTCACTTGGCTAGGGGTTACTTCCCCTGCGTAAGCTCTGTGAGCACAGACATTGAGAAGGAGGTGGAGAGAAAGAGGCTCTCCAGAGGGGCCTAAAAGGGAATAGAACTCAAAGAGGAAAGAAGAGCAAATGAGCCAAAAATAGCTTTGTAGCAGACCCTTCTGAAGGACTATAACCCTTATTATAAGTAAGTGGTAAGAGCTCCTCCCTCAAACAAAGATGGGTTTGTCATTTTAAGTAACTGCCTCACACTTGAATTCTCAGATATTTAAAAAGTCAACTAAGACAGGTACGCTGGGAAGAAGAGTTGCAGTTTCTTGTCTGCATCTCTTATAAGTGCCTGCCTGACTGGTGGGAAGATGGACTAGAGACTGAAGCAGAATTTTGCAGGCTTAAGTGAGGAGTTTATCTAGTCAAAATTTTCCAGCTTCTTCTGCTATAGCAAACCACTATGGCTATGTAAGACCATGGCCAGGGATGACCTCACACACAAATGGGGAGGGTGACTTCCTGCATAGTTTGAGAGGATATAGATTGGACAATGTCCCCAAAAGCTCAGTTTACCTGCCCCCACTGAGCCTGCATTGCTTACTTGGCTTATTCCCTTTGAAGAGCTAGGCTTAATAGAACTGGGACCTGCATAGGACAGCATGTTTGCTCTTTACAGTTTACCTGGCATCAATATATCACATGAATTTTGGCAGACAGCAAGAGGTTGAAAGCCATGGATGGTTAAGAGGCCAGGAGATCAGAGAAGTTCTATAACATAAGACATAATCCTATTGTTGACAACTCTGAGCAGCTGCTGATTGTGTGATGAATAATTTGCTAGAAGGAAAAATGGGGGGGTGATCCCACATCATTTGCTGATTTTTGAGAATGAAAATGTGTTCTGCCAGGCAGTGGTGGCTCACACTTTTAATCCCAGCACTCAGGAGGCAGAGGCAGGCAGATCTCTGTAAGTTCTAGGCCAGTCTGGTCTACAAGAGAGTGAAAATGTTTTCTATATAGCATCAAAGAGGCGAAATCTCCTTTAACGCTGAGGAATTTTCCCTCATATCATGTTCCTTCATCTCTTCCCACATAGTATAGGGAACATGTGCTGCAAAGAAGGAAGTAGGTCAGGAGTCTGAGTGGTACCTATTTTCCTTACTGAGATTCAAGGCTTGTCAAGGCTCACCTCATGCTTCTTGAGAGCAGGAAATGCCAACAGTCATTAGGAAAGAAAGAATAAGGCAGAGTTAAACAAATAGCTGCACCTAGAGGTCTGGGATTTCTCTAGTCTGTCTTAGCAAGTGCTGGGCTGAGCTGTGGGCAGAGTGGATGTTTCCCAAGATAGCTGAATACAACTTTTCAGCTGGGACTCCTTTGCATTGGGGATGTTACAAGCCATCAGGGAGGATAAGAGCACTAAAGATGAGTTCTGCTGCCCAGCTTAGATTCCCATGGACACCACTAATGCCTAATGAGGTTGCCAAGGGAGCCAGTCTGGCAGGCTCACAGCAGGGGAAGATATGTAAAGCAAAGACTTAGTCCCAGGCTCAGCAGAGAGCCCAAAGCAATGATATGCATGGCTGGTGAAAATGCAGAAACCAATTCACAAAGACAGCAAGAATTAAGACTAGATAGAGTCCAACTGAGCGACTGGCTTGTTTCTGTAGGCTGTGGGGATTGTCAGGACCCCATTAGTTGCCATTAGTGCCAGCCATGGTGACATGGCACCAGCTGCAAGCCTGCTGTGACTGACCCAAGCATCTTATGTCTGTCCTCACATCCTCTAATTGCCTCACAAAAAGCAGTCCAAGACCTTACTATCCTTTCTTCACCCACTGCCTGGCCACTGGCAGGGTTCACTCAGCCAGTTCAGTTGCTTTCTTCAGTGTGTGCTGAGCAAGAGGGGAAGAAAGCAGGAAGTAAAAGAGAGAGCAGGGAGAATGGACTCCAGGAAGGAAGAGAGAAAAGAGAGAAAGAGTCAATAATGCTGGCTATCTGAAATACCACTAATTCCCAATGAATGCACCACTGACTGCTAAAGGTAGCAGTGCTTCCCTCGCCAATTCTTGCACTTCTGGGAGTCATTTCTCAGCTTACACTTCCCTCCCATGACAGATACATAAATCCCTGGCCAAAGAGGCTGCCATGCCCCTTCCTGTCTCTGAAGTGATTTTCCTCAGATGGATTACACTACCTTTTGCAAACTCACACAGGTCAAATGAACAGGTCAGGCACTGAGATATAGCCACTGGGCTATGAAGAGGATGGTGAAGGGGGCTATCAATTTCCTGAGAACCGCTTGGTCCTATCTCCCCAAGGCAAATTAAGTCCCAATGGGTAGCTCCCTTAGATCTTTCTGGAAAAATCTATGGGGTAAACGGACATATAACACATTCCAAAGACAAACAGATATTATTTCTGTGTGCCAGAAAATCAACTCTCAAGTGTTTCTGGGTGGTCTATCTACTTTGTGGCAAATAGTGGTCTCAGCTTAGTTTTTCCTTACATCCAGGTTCTTCTGGTTTTTATGTACTCCAAGGATGCAAACTCATTTTCACATCAGTTCAAATAAGTAGAATGGCACAGCTACTAAAATATATGTGACTTATAGTGCACCTTTAAAGTTTGCTATACATGCTTTTATTCCATATTAATCCTTTGCCACACATCCTACCTTAGTGATCCTGCCATGGGAAATTCAACCATGCTTCAGTATGGAATCCAAATGTGAGTAGGTAATATGTTTTTCCAAAATTCTCCTTAATTTATACTCTGTATGGACTGGTGTCAAAGCACTCCTAAGTTCCCAGAAACTAGCTAGACAGTATGCAAGTGGGCCACCTGAGATTTTGGAATTGCTATGAATAATTCACAAAATGAAAAAACAGGAATATTACAGATGTGGCTCTACCCATATACAAAATGGGACCATACCAGTGAATAGCTAAAGGCAGAGGTTACAATAAATTGCTATTACCTAATTTAGCATTATTAAAGGAAATAACATGATTGTGGATGATCTGAATGTGAAAGCAATATGTAGACTTTTTGAGGTCATTTTCCTTCTCTATTCTGTGACTATTAAGCAACCAATAAAATCCGACACAACCCCAGTTTCCAGAAGGACAGCTAGCTAAAGGGCTTAGGGAAGGTAACTTGGCCTTCCACAGTCCAGTTACTTTTGATTCTTTCCAAACCTGCATCCTATAAATGTAAGTCATTGATCAAAGTTGGATTGGGGTGACTAGCTAAAAGTAAAGTTATTCATGCTATAACCTTAAGCCCTTTTAAAAGATAGAATGAAATCTCTATTGGATAATTTGGAAACTATATGAAAGGTGGAGAAAAACGAGCTCGTTCAAATCTCTCTCTCTCTCTCTCTCTCTCTCTCTCTCTCTCTCTCTCTCTCTCTCTATCTTAGGATTTTCAAGACAGGGTTTATCTATACAACAACCCTGGCTGTCCTGGAATCCACTTTGTAGACTAAGCAGGCCTTGAACTCTATACCTGTCTCTGCCTCCAGGGTGCCAAGATTAAAGGCATGTGCCACCATCACCCAGATAAATTTTTTATTAAAAATAGATTTCATACTATAAATCTGGCCAAGAACTCATGTTTGGGAGCTCATAGGCTCCAGGGGAGAACCCATTACTATATATGGCTAAGTGGACATATCAAATTGCCATCTAAATTAATCTCTCTCTACCTGTAGATTAGTGCAGCTCTCAGACTTCATCAGTGTTTCTTTGTGCAATGGATGGTGGCAAACACAGAAACTCATAACTGGTCAAAGTGCAGAAAATAAGATTCAGTGGAGTGCTCAGCCACAAATAGGACATGCATATGACACTCCCTCTCTAAGGTTTAGGGATCATAGTTGGAAGAGGGGGGCAAGAGCCAGAGGTCAGAGATGACTAGACTCAAAGTGTGTCATCTGAACATGACAAGACTACTGTATTGAAGAATTCACAGCTGTGGTGATATTTTGTTTGTGCTTTAAGAAAGAAAGCTTGCCTGAAGATCAGAGTGTAGAGAAAGCCAGTAGTTAGCTATAGAGGCCAGGCAGTGATGGCACACACCTTTAATCCCAGCACTCAGGAGGCAGAGGCAGACTCTGAGTTTAAGGCCAGCCTGGGCTACACTAGATTGATCTAGTCTCAAAGAAAAACAGAGCCAGGCAGTGGTGGCTCACACTTTTAATTCCTGCCCTAGGGATCCGAACACCTCTAATCCCAACACTAGGGAGGTAGAGGCAGGAAGATATATATAAGGTTGGATGGAGGTAGGAATATAAGGTGGGAGGAGACAAGAGCTCAAAAAGCATTCAGTCTGAGGACTTATAGAGACAGAATACCCCATTCGGTCTGAGGATTTTGCAGAGGTAAGAACTAGTGGTTGGCTGCTCTGCTTCTCTGATCCTCAGGGAAGCTTTCTTTGTTATAGCACAAACAAAATATTACCACACACAGCAGCTGTGGTTGCCTGCACAAGATCAAATCAGTCAACATTTTAGCATAGAGTGGGAGGGGTTCATTACTTCCTACTCCTAATTGAGTATCCACCAACAGCTGATGTTTTCTGGGATTAGAAGGGTTAGTCTTTTTTAAGTTAGTGGCTCCTGGTAGGTGGACCACACTCCATTAGGTGACCCCAACCTGGGAGTATATATGGGTAGCAGCACAAACTAGAGTGGATAAGTTTGGATTATTATTATTATTAATTATTATTTTATTACTTAAAAAATACCAATCCAAATTCCCACTTCCTTCCCTCCTCCTACTTCCCTCCCACTCCCTCCACACACCCTTCCCCCATCCCCTTCCAATCATAAGAGAGGGCAAGGCACCATGCCCTGTGAGAAGTCAAAGGCCCTCCCCACTACATTCAGGCTGAGCAAGGTATACATTCAAAGAGAATAGGATCCCAAAAAGCTAGTTACATGCAGTAGAGACAAATCCCAGTGCCATTGTCATTGTTTCCCCAGTCTGCCCAAACTGTCAACCACATTTAGAGGGACTAGATTGTTCCCATGCTTGTTCACTCCCAGTCCAGTTGGAGTTGGTGAGCTCCCATTAGCTCAGGCACATTGTCTCAGTGGGTGAACCCTCATGGTCTTGACTTCCTTGTTCATCTTCTCCCTCCTTCCACTCTTCAACTGGATCTTGGGAGCTCAGTCCAGTGCTCTGATGTGGGTCTCTGTCTCTGTTTCCATCTGTTGTTAGATGAAGGTTGTATGGTGATATTTAAGATAATCATCAGACGGGTGGTGGTGGCGCACGCCTTTAATCCCAGCACTCGGGAGGCAGAGGCAGGCGGATCTCTGTGAGTTCGAGGCCAGCCTGGTCTACAAGAGCTAGTTCCAGGACAGGAACCAAAAAAAGCTACGGAGAAACCCTGTCTCGAAAATAAAAAAAAAAAAAAAGATAATCATCAGTCTGACTAGAGATGCCCATCAATGGAAGAATGGATAAAGAAAGTGTGGCACATCTACACATCAGCGGTAAAAAACAATGATATCTTGAATTTTGCATGCAAATGGATGGAATTACAAAACACTATCCTGAGTGAGATAACCCAGACTCAAAAAGATGAATATAGTATGTACTCATTCATTAGTGGATACTAGCCATAAACAAAGGACATTGAGCCTATAGTTCATGATCCTAGAGAAGCTAAGTAGTAAAGTAAACTCAAAGGAAAAAAATATATATATATATAGATCCACCTGGAAATTGGAAGCAGACAAGATCGTCTGACAAAATTTGGGAGCATGGGGGCGGGGGTAATAATTTCAGAGTAGGGCTAGTTAACCACTAGAATGTATGACCAAAGAAAATTCTTTGAGTTGAAGATCAGTCAACTATACTTGAGCTAGTTCAAGAGATCAGACACATGGGAAAGACATACAATTCTCCTGAATACAACCTAGCCATAAGGAAATATATACCAAGCTCACAACTTTCATTGCTTCTGCTCAGGGCTCACCCTCATAATCTGCCAGGCAGGACTCTGGGAGAAAGTAGGATTAAACATCAGGTTCTGTAAGCATCATGCTATCTGTCTCAGGTTAATGGAAGGAGGAAGAGAACTAAACGTATGTACACAGTCCATTATAGCATCCCAGCAGAAGTGAGAAGTCTCTTGTTCAGTTTGATTTTATACACATTTCTCACAAAATCTTTTTCTAATCTGTCTAAAGATCAGTACAAATCCATGCAAAATTATCTCAGTGACAGTTCCTGTCCTCCTCTCGTTTTGAACATTCAAAGAAAGACTAATCTTTCGCCTTGTTTCCTGGGAGATACCTACCTTAGATTTGAATGAAGCAATGAAGCAATGGACAGTGCTGAGAGGAAACCAGTGGAGGCAGATGGGGACAGCCCCACAAGTTCTCTAACACTTATTAGTCGATGTTTACCAAAGTGTGGTCAAGACCGTGCTCACTAGGAGTGAAAGACCTACTGCTAATCAGGAGTGCTGAGTGTCATGGGGCAGAGAAGGACACCAAAGATATAAAAATAGCAGGTTGATCTTGTGTTTGGAATAAGGTTTTCAGAGGATGATTTCCAGCCAGGTTCACATGAAAAAGAAAACCTCAGGCCTTACTGTATGAATCCTGTTTTCCCTTGGATTTTCTTGCCATGTTAAAGACATAGTGTGGTAGTTCCATGTCCTTGACTTAATTGTCTACTGTCAAGAAATTTTCTCAAAATTAACTTTAAGCAGATTAGCCTTTTAAAAATGTCTCACCCTTAGAAATAGTTCTGAAATCAGAGTGTATGTGCTAGCCGATTTACCCCTAATACATGTTAAATCAATAAATAGCTATAAAAATATAAAAAAACAAAGTTAGTCCTTATACCACCTAAAATCATCTTGCACACCACCAGTGTATGTTTGCCACACTTGGAGAAACAGTGCTTTCTGTATCATGCTCACAGATGGTTCCCATAGCCAACAAGCACTGCTTTATTTCTTTCTCCAAATGTAAAGCTGGTGGGGCTTTCGACTGCCCCAAATGGCCAGGATACCATCCTGAGCCTGGCTCCCTCCCTCCTTCCTCTCAGAGCCAGTTATTATTTTTCTCCTTTCAGGTGACAGCCTCGGCCAAAGCTGGAGTTTGCTACAGAACACAGGGCCCTTATTCCTGGTCAAGTGTTCCTTCCCTCGAGCTATTTCCCCTGCACAGAATGCCACACTAGACTTCACTTAACTAAACCAGTACACTCTGTGGAGTGGACTTCCTCCACCTTGGCCCCAGGGGCTGTGTGGGCTGGAGCGCCTCAAGCCCACATCAGTGGCCAGCTTGCCCACCCATGAGCCATATCTTGTGCTTATAGAGGTCCCATGAAGCACAAGATGCCCCTAGTTGAACACTGCAGCCAAAAACACCTCTGGCCACTAGCCTGCTACCCGGGTGGTAAAGAAACAAAGGAGGCCCGCAGCAGGATTGCTACTGGAAGGTCAAACTGTTCTGTTTCTGCTGATTTGATTTGTATTAAACAGATAGGCAGTCTAACAAGCAGGTTTGATCAACAAGAGAAATGGCTTGTGCTTGTGCTAGTTGCCTAAGTCCAGGCAGTGTCTCCACCTCTTATGGATAATTTATTTGTAAGAAATTCTTGTTTGGTTGCAGAGTTAAGGTCCTTCAGTGGTTTACAAACCTCTTTGTGGTTGCTAAACAATAATCACCCTCCATCCCTTGCCTACTCCCTACTCTAAGCAAAAATCTTTCAAGGTCTCTAGATGCAAGGTCCTTAGAGAAGAAGAGCTGCTCCATGGGAGGCTGGGAGCTCTGGCCACCTGGTTCCCTACCTCCCAGAGCTGCCTAAATGTACCACCCTTGTGGTTTCTCCAACCATGGAAGGAGTGTGAAATTCTTTTGGCAAAGAAAAACAGTCAAATTGACGACCAAAGTCCTACAAGCATTAAAGACACATGTAGATTCTTATTTGTGACTTTATAAGTATAATCTTTCCTTAGGGAAAGTGATAATATAATTTACCTCCTCTATTTGGTTCCAATTTCTGTACCCACTTTCTCTCCCTTACAGTCATTTCTCCTCTCCTCAGTAAAATCTCTTCCCTTGGCCGGGCGATGGTGGCGCACGCCTTTAATCCCAGCACTCGGGAGGCAGAGGCAGGCGGATCTCTGTGAGTTCGAGACCAGCCTGGTCTACAGAGCTAGTTCCAGGACAGGCTCCAAAGCCACAGAGAAACCGTGTCTTGAAAAACAAAAAACAAACAAACAAACAAAAAAATATCTTCCCTTTCTTTTCCACTCCTTCTTACAGTCCCTAAGTTGTCAGAAAGGATTTTACATTTTTCAATTATTTTTTTTAAAAAAACTTTGTTCTGTGAAAATAAGATCTTTTCAATCTTAGAAATCTATTAAGATTAATCCAAGTTGCCAGAAATCAGCCAAGAAATAATTGAAGAAATGAATTCAGTTGAGACAGACAGAATTATGGGCAAGTGTAAAGGTGAGGGTGAGGGCAAAGAATGCGTGATTAATGGTTCTAGGGATGTGGGCAAGTATCTGTGCAAGTTGAGGGAGGCTCCCTTTCTACTCATTGTCTCCACTGCAGTTTCCCCGGCAGTACAGATGGTGATAGGCATAGGACAGCAGATGACAATGTAAATAATTTGCCACATGAGAAACTTCAAGGTATCATGCCTGTCATGATGAGGAGCTCTTTGGTTGCTAGATAAATGTCTCCTCCTATGGTCTGTAGACACTTACCATATAACCCATGAAAGGATGGTCAGTATTGAATGAATCTGAACATAGTACCATGTCCCAAACACTAGCACACATAAAGTAGATAAGGGTTTGGCAGCTCATCTACATATTATGAATGGGGGAATTATCTATCTATCTATCTATCTATCTATCTATCTATCTATATCTTCAGATTTGCTAAAGGGTCTGCTTTAAGTCATGCAGCAGTAAGTCTAGTGGGAGTTATGGTTTGCTAGGAATTCTGGATGTGAACAGATAACTGATGTTACCTCCCTTCTGTTCAATTGAGAATTTCTCCAAAGCTACATATGAAAAACATAATAAACACAATTTGGGTTCAATATCTGCATTATAGGATGGATGATGCCATGGGGAGACATTTGGTTGAGGGATGTATTAGCAACTATACATCAACAAGACCCCAAATGCCCTTTTTCCCATTACTTATACGCTTGCTCCAAGCCTAATCTCTTTATTGTTGTTTTTTTTAAAATCAAAGCTGACATTATGGTAAGCCTTATTTTGGGGGTCATAACTCCCTCATTCACCACCTTTTTTATTCATCTTACTCATGTGAATCTCTTGTGCCCCTTAAACATCATTTTGACATTAAGGTATGCAACAACTGATTCAACTTTTTTTTGCAATCCAACCTACACATAGACAAATTTACAGACATATTCTTCCCAAATATCTGAACTGGAAGAGACCCTAGAGACCATCTTATCTCTCCCTCCCCTATTGTATAATGAGGGAAAGCAGCCCATAGAAGGGCAGGGAGTTACTTACTCAAGCTCAAGCATCAGATTGGTGGCAAAGTCTGGACTCGAACCCAGATCTTCTGGATCCAAATCTGACCCACTCTCTACCACATCGAGCTGTAATTCATCCAGGAACTGTGCCTCCTCCCCAGGCTCTGGGTCCTCCCCGAGCTGGGGCTCCTCCATGAGCTGGGGTTCCTCCAGCCTTTCCACCTTCATTTCCCAGTTGCACAGGGAAACTTTGGTTGCCTGGTTAGAGTTGTTTTTTCTCTGTGTCTCCTCTTGTTCTTTCTCCTCTCTCTTTCCCTGTAGTTTCCTGGCTAGGGCGGGAGCAATCGGAAACTCTTTCACAGACTCCAAAGTAAAAGTGCCCAAGGAGCCTCAGGGCCAGCCTAGGCTGGCTCTGCGACGGAGGCCAGCCGAAAGATGCTCCCTGCCCTGAGTCCTGAATGCCTCTGGGGGCTCTTGGGCTCTGAGGGAAGATTGGAGCTCCTGAGGCAAGTGCTGCCCTCAGGATCTTCTGCGGAGGACGGGCCAGCTTCCTAAACTAACTCCCAGACTAAAGGGGAGGGCCGGATCCTCCCGGGAAACCCAGACAGAGGCTCTGCCAGCCAGCCCCTGTGGTTGGAACTTTCAAAAAGACCAATGTTTCAGCAACTGATTTCTTTTCCAACCCGAACAGCAAGCTTTTCTGTCTCCTTTGCATGACTGTGGCTGTGGCATGCAGCCCCAGTCTGAAGAGAAGTAGGATTCTAGGGCTGGGGCTCCCTAACACCCAAACCACTGGTCAATTCCATTAAATAAAATCAAATTTTAAAAACACGTTTTTGGCATTTGGTGGTCCTAAAGCTGGTCTCCTGGCATGGAGATGTTGTGTACCTACTGGGATGGTATGTGTACAGCCATCTAGAGATGAAAAGTTGGAAGATCATTGGATCAGAGAATCAGGAGACATGATTTCTTTATCCAGCTGTTCACTAATTGGCTGTTCAGTTTGGGGTGGGTACCCACCGGGTACCCACCCCACCCCACTTGGGGCCTCAGTTTTCTCCTTGGTGTTGGGAGGGTTCAGACCAGATTATTGAGAAAGTATTTACAATTCTAAGCCTCTATGTTCTGTTCAAGGTACAGCAGATAATAGTCAATCTTGGGAAGGAAATATGGGTCTCAAAGATGCCATCCCAAGCCCCACAGTGCTCTGAACTTGATGAATTGGCTAAGTAACGGTAGGAAGGCAGCCCTGTGCTTATGTATGTTTAAATTTCTGCTTTAAATGTCAAAGCCATGGCTCACCCACCCCCAACCCCACACTACCACCAGCAGGAGGGAAACCAGAAGTATTCTTAGTTCTTTATACCTAAAGGTGAATGAAGGCAGAGAGAGCTAGCCTTGTTACAGGGAAAGCTTACTGGATTGGATTTCAGTTGTGGTTTTGGGCAGGAGAAGGTTTGTGACTGACAGCAGATGGGGAGGATTCGGGGAAGAGAGGGGTTTAGGGAGAACAGGAGGCAAGGATAGACAGATGTTTTGTTTTTGTACCACATAAAATGTCTTTAATACTAATAAAGAATACTGGAATACAGATGCCTTCTAGGAGTGCCCTCTCAATTTTTCTAATCGTATTGTCACTAATCTAAATGATGACACCAAGGTTTGCTGGAAAAACCGACAAACTCACAGTATGTTAGATGATTGTCAATCGAATGGGAAGCCCCTGTCTCATGAATACACAACGCCTGATGACCTCTGAGCCACTTGGTAGTCCACTTTTGAAGGTTGAGTAGTCTACCAATTTCTCAGAAGGGCCAGAACCAATCAGTTTCCCGAGAAAGGAGATAAAGGAACAGTGAAATGGGGTACTATCTCTCTGTAACCTTAGATTCCCAGAACCAAGCTACTTGTTCTTCAGCACTGAACCTAACCTGTAGCCCAAACAAGGTAATCTTAGCAAAACTTCACATTTAAATAGTAAAATGAGGGCATTTTTGGAGATGTGACTATTTCTAGTGTGTGTACTGGAGGGTAGTTTCAAATAAATTTCCTTTCCATTTTTTTTTTGAGACAGGGTCTCACATAATCCAAGCAGGCCTTGAATTTGCTACACAGGTAGAGGAGCATGACCTTGAACTCCTGATCTTCAGGTCTCCACCTCCCAAGTGTTGGGATTATAGGCATGTGCCACCATGAGCAGCTCTTTGGTAAAACTTTCTCATATTAGTCCTTTATTCACTTCATTGACCTCCATCCTGTTCATCTAGCAGGTAATGAACTCTTCAAATTCTTCAAGACACAGATTTTTTTAATTGATAGGCCACTTTGACACATAGAGAATCACTCTCTCTTAATCAAGGCAATGTGATCTCGGGAGTGAGAAAATTTACTTGGGGTGGTTTGCTTTTGTTTGACAAGACTTCAGTGAGTTGCAGGAGATTCAACATCCACTTTTGAAGACATTAATGGTGATTAGGTTCATTTTTTAAATTTTCTTGGTACTGATTGTGGGCAAGATATATTCACTGTGGGTCACTGGCAATTCCTAAGGTCTTAAGAAGGGATTTTCTTTTGCAGACTCTCTAGTCCCAAGTGAAGCCCCTTTATGCTATGCTCACCAGCTTTCCTGGTCCTTTTCTGTGATAAATGAATCAATATTTTCATTTGTGTAATTATTATTTCATATCTGTCAATACTACTAAATTTTAAGCTTCCTGGGGCAGGAAATCTGTCATGGTTTGCTCTGTCTTCTGCATCTAATCTTTGTCATGTGCACGAGGACAAAGTCGTTCTTTCCATAAGCACCTGGGATAGGCAATCTTATTCCACTGTCTCCAGAATAGAGTGAACTCCCAAACCGTTAAGTGTAAGGGATGAGAGCACCCCATTGATACTAATTTAGCTAAGAGACAAGAAAGTTGGAGGATTCTGGAAGGAGTCTTAACAGTTCCTCATACAGTTCATTTCCACACACCACTCTGTCATACAAGAACATATGCTAGCTGTAATGATTCGCCTCTAATGGAAATTTAATTGATACTCTTTCAAAGATTTATTTTTACTACTTTTAATTATGTGTGTGAGTGCTGAGGTGTCATATCCCCCTGAAACTGGAGATGCAGGACATTGTAAGCTGTCCAACATGGGACATGGTTCTGGGAACTGAATTGAGTGAGAACAAAAGCAGGACAAACGTTTTGTTGTTGTTGTTTTGAGACAGAGTTTCTCTGTAGCTTTGGAGCCTGTCCTGGAACTAGCTCTTGTAGACCAGGCTGGCCTCGAACTCACTGAGATCACCTGCCTCTGCCTCCTGAGTGAGTGCGGCACCACCCCAGGCAGTAGTACAAGTGTTTAATGGCCAAACCATCACTCCAGCCCCACAATAGCATTCTTATTATAAAATTGTCACACATTTTTATCTTACATCACGTGCTTTCATTTTTTAATATGTTCTTGTTCCTTACCTATTTGCTTTCCCCAACTGTCTATCCCCTTCTGCCATGGCCTTTATTAAATCAACATTCTCGCTCTTTTATCCAGCTATTGATAGTATTACACCTGTCCCATACCTTAAAGTTATAAATAATATTTTTTGGTAATTCTGTCTAGCTTCTTTGGATGCCTATAGTCAGGAAGTTATCTTTGCTATCTAATCTCAGTTATTCATGCTATAGTATAGGCATGTTTTCTCTTATTTTGTCCCTAATGTGGTTGGAAAACAGCTAGTCAATATAGCTAAGCTGTCAATTTTCTTTTATTTGAAAACCTTCTGTCTCTTGATTACCACTTTCTCACACTTAAACTCCTCTTTAAACCAGCGATCTTAGTTCCTTAGTTTTGATAATCAGGTACCTCCAGTCCTAGGTTTACCTCTTGTTGGCTCTGAAAGTCTTATATCCCAATCCTGACCCTTCACAATTCAATTTACTTTGATCCCATTTAGCTTTCAACTGTCACCTGCTTTTTCTTTGTGATGAAGTCATGTCTCTCAAAGGAAAGCTACGTGGGGACCTTTGACCAATTTCTGTGCCCACCTCAGTGGTGTAGTACTCTTCTCTTCTATATCCAGGTTATCTTTTTCAGCCTAGACAAATATCTGACATTACCATGGGCCCTAGAAAGGAGTTTAGACCTGCAGTGCTGTGCCCAGTTGTGTCTTAAAATAAGAATCATTCATACATAGTTCAGAAGAAGGATCTCAAAGGAGAAAAACAAAAAGCATCCCCTCAATTGTGTTTTTGTCTTTTTTTTGTTTGTTTCTGTTGCTGCTGTTCAGTAAATAATTTACAAAACCAAATTTTCCTCCCAACAGGCTATACCCACTTTATCATGGTCCCCAGGACTAGCCTTTACACATTTCCATTAGAAATAGGGACTATTTTTAGCAAAGGATGACATTAAATGCTAGTTGCCTCACAGGCTTCAAACTTATCTCTTCCACTTGTCAGAATGTTGTTATTCCTTCTGCTTCTGCTTTGGACCTGCTGTCTACTCATGGCCTAGACATATGTCTAGGGGTGTGAAAACTATCTTCATGGTATTACTTGAAGGGTTCCAAGAAATCCTTTTTTTTTCTGGACATGTCTTCCTTTGACCTGTGTCTGATAATTAGAATTTTTTTTTGTTTTTTGTTTTTTTTTTCTTTTTTGAGACAGGGTTTCTCTGTGTAGTTTTGAAGCCTGTCCTGGGAACTTGCTCTGTAGACCAGGCTGGCCTTGAACTCACAGAGATCTGCCTGCCTCTGCCTCCGGACTGTTGGGATTAAAGGTGTGTCTCACCACCGCCCAGCTGATAATTAGAATTTCAATACTGAATATCCATTTCTTTAGCACACTTGCCATTCCTTAGGAAGTCTCTTTGCTATATTCTTCTCTCTTGGTAGTTCAGAATTCATATTTCATTACTATCACCATCTGGTTTCTGCCTGACTCTCTGAGCTAAGATTATGCATGCCTTTCATGCATTTCTCATTGTACCCTCAGTGACATTGAACCTAGAATATGAAAAATGTGTACGGAACACTTCTTGTTGAGTGAATCAGTTCATGAACTTAAGTGTGAATTCTTCAGACCACTTGTAAGAAAGGATGGTGGGCACAGGTGTCCGGGACATTGACTGGGGTAGAGAGCACTAGAAAATAAAGATGGAATACTGACCTTGAGCAATACCTTCCTTGATCAGTTGACCTGAGGCTGGTTCTTTTGCTACTCTAGCTTTCTTTCCCTTCCTGCCAACTTGAGGCTTCCCACCTTTCTCAATCCTACCTAAAGGCCTTCATTTAGAGAGCATCTAAGAAAGAGGTTTTGTTTTTTTTTCTTTTGTTTTTTTGAGACAGGGTTTCTCTGTAGCTTTGGAGCCTGTCCTGGAACTAGCTCTTGTAGACCAGGCTGGCCTCGAACTCACAGAGATTCACCTGCCTCTGCCTCCTGAGTACTGGTATTAAAGGCGTGCGCCACCACCTGGCTAAGAAAGAGTTTTCTGTGGTGTAAACAAGCCTAAAATGACACCCTAGAGGGTGCCATTTCCAAAAAAGACATGAGCAAATTTTACACACACACACACACACACACACACACACACACACACACACACACTGTAGCACCCTGATACTACTCTGCTTCTGCTTTTATTTCTTCTAAAGGGTCCTTGTAGAGATAGAAGCTAAGATCTAGATATGAAGCTACACCTCAGGTTCTTTAGGGGCTTACCCTGTACTGTATACCTACGTTCAACCTTCTTGGTTCCAGTAGTCAGTCATAAGACAAAGCTATCTTCCTGCTCCCATTCTCTACATGCCTCCCTCTATGGAGGGATAGTCCAAAGTCCCGAGTAAAGGATATCAGAGTCCAGCTTGTTCTGAGTCAAAAAGGAACAGTGAGGGACAGTGCTAAAGTAAGCCTTTCTCTCCTGCTCCTAAAGCTTGGTAACTCTGGGTTCCAGCCCAGGAAGAATAAAAAGTGTTCTCACTCCAGGCCAGCCCCTTCCTACCAGGATCCCTGTGGGGCTGGCAAGCTTCTCCTCTCCTCTCCCAACCAGAAAGTCTGCAGCCAGTCAGCCAGCCAGCTACTAAACACCTGCCAAAGCCAACCCATTCGTTAAGGCTCTGCTGGAAGCTGCCGCCATAAAGAGACTCTCCCTTCCTAGTTTGCTTTGGCACAAGCCAAGCTCCACTAAGCGTAAGACCTTTCTCTCAAGGAGCATAACCTCAACTCAGTTTTTAAAAAGCTCGCAGCCTGCAACACTTCTTTGTCCCCAGTCCTTGGTGGCAACTGCTCTACTCCCCAGGGCCACACCTTCAACTTTTCAGACACTGACCTTGGTGTCTGATAGCCCTATGTCCTTTACAGGGCCTTGCAGGAAAGGTAGGCATTCAATAAATCCACAGTCAGAGCTCAATAAGTATCAGACCTTTGGTCAATAAATGATGGATTGATTAATTGAAGTGTTTGGTGGCTCACTATAAGGTCGAATGAGATGCTGCCATTATTCATTTCTCTGTGCACCAGAGTACTGGTGCAGATTAAGTACTCTTAAAACTGAGTTGTTCTTATGCTTCCCTTTTTCTTTTTCATCCCTTTCCTTTTTCCTCTACTACTACGAAGCAGGGGAGAGGGAGGAGTGACAAGTGCAAATATCGTGGTAAGGGTTTACAGTTTTCCTTGATTCTGGCTGTAATGTGTCTTCATAACTTGGAATGCCCAGATCTCTTGAGTCCTGAGATAATGGCCATGGGCTTGTTCAAGAACTCATGAGTACGATCTCTGGATGCAGATTATGCCTGTTAGTAATTTTCAAGTCACTTTAAAAAAACTTGTTTCCCTGCTTTTCTCTCTTTTTCTTGGACTAGAGAGCAGTCAGTCTCCTCAGTTAACCTCAGCCTGCAAGCCACTTACCTGGTGGCAACATAGTGGAACAGGCTGGGGCAAACACAAGGGAGGAGAAGAGCTACTGACTTAGTCACAAACTTGGAGTCAACAGAATATTAGATTGATAGGGATATGTGTATTGTATATTGAGTTGTTTATTAGAGAAGAATGTCAGAATCTAGCAACCCTAATTTTACTAGGGCTCAGTTGTACTAAGCTGGTAATGTAATTTTCTAAATAGGCAAAAAGAAAACCCCCCAAACAAAACAAGATGAACCAAGTTAAAAATCATGGTGAATTTAGGGAGACCCGAGAACTATGAGACTTCATGGGAAATGGACTGGGAATTGGCATGTGAAGTGCATTTCTTTACATGGTTCTTCTAGCTTCAGGTACACATTTCTGCCAAATGTCTATCAAATTAGGGATCCAGAAACGTTCCTGACCTGATAATCAGATAAAAAGGAAAGGGAATTTCTGAGACCTGTTCTGAAGCCCCTTCACACATCATTCCTTTAGTAGTACACTATTGGGAAAAAGTAGCAGTACCCCTGCAAATGACTTCAGTCACTCTAAATCCTTCCAGCTTGCCTGTCTGCTTACATCTACTTCTAAGTGTAGGACTAAAGCGACTCACACCTTGAAGTCTGGCATTTACTTCTGAGACAACTGTTTGCCTCACATAGGGAATAGCAAGCTTTTCCTTGGAAAGTATGAGCTTCATTTAAACCTGAAGCAGGCTTCTGAGTGCCTGGCCTTGAGGGAAGACCACCACTGAGCAAGCAGAAGCTTGATGGCTCGGTAACCTGGCACTATTACATAAGGCACTGCATGAGATATGAGTCAGGGCCCTGAGGCTGGCACAGGCCCAGCCTAGTTTGGAAAGTGAGGCTAAACAGGAGTGTAGGAGAGGTGTAAAGGGGCTAAGCTAGAATGCAGCCACTGGATCCACTTCTCTCCTCTCACTTCTCACTGTTTTCCTTGGGGATAGTTGGAGCCAATTTTTGGTGGACACAACTCAGAGAAGTACACAGCTCAGAGAAGTAGGAATCCTTATCAGACCCCTGCATTGTAAGCAGCTGCTTACAAGAAAGTAGGTTGAATACTCAAGGCTATTTTGTGAGTAAATTCTTCCTTTGAGAAGGTCACTGTGATACGTCCATAGGCAGGGGACTGATTTCAGGCTTGGTCTATCTAAGAAAAGTTACTCTCAAGAAAGGAAGGCAATAACATGCTTTGGTCATCACTGACTGAACCAGCCTGCAGTCTTTGTTTTCTCTTGGACTAGTGTCTGCACATTGGGAACCTTCTCATTCCGTCTCTTGCGTTGGTTGGGACCTTACACCTCTTACAATGTTTTTAAAAGTTCAGTAGCTACTTTGGGGAAGATTCCTAGCCAGAAGGTACAAATAAACTTACCTTGCTTGCTGATAAAATCATCTTCTTCCTAGCACAGCATTTGAAAAAGCTTGCTTTCTGCTCCTAGTTTATCTCTATCCCAACTCATCAATTAAGCTGGATTTCAGCATGGAAGACAGTAACTTCCAGAAGCCATTTTTTCCCTGGCTGACCCCTCATTGGGTGAAGTTTGTTAAAGGTGGGGTTTCTCCTTTAGTCCTACAGAGGGCCCCCACTAACCTAGGCAATTCCATGGATGGCCTTGTCTGCCAAAGTTCTGGCATAAAATGAATCCCTTACCCTTGCCCCATTATTGCAGGCATTGGGACAGCACAGTATGTCCTGAGTCATCATTACTCTCTTCATCTGAAAAGGAAATTTCATCTTTCTGACCCTTGTGGTCATGGAATGCTCTCCCTTGAGTACACTGAGCACACAAAGTACCCCTACAAATGAGCCCAAGCTTTGGCCTCTTTCAGCACACTGGTTTCTCAAGGGCTCAAAAGACTATTGCATGACACCAACCAATTTGTTATGTAAACTCAGTCAGCCATGGCAGATTACAGCTTTGCAGTTATCTTGAGGGATGCCTTACATAAGAGGAGAAAGTTCAGGTAAGAGCAGGCTAATGATGAGCAAACACAGTGCAGTGGCTACCATCATGTACAGACACAGCCAACATCATTCCTCTCAAGAAATGGTTGGGGGCTAGTATTCTGTGGTGCTTCGTCATTAAGGGGGCCCAGAGACCCCGGAAACCTTGGCCAGACAAATCTCTCTCCATTTATCTAGATGTCTTGGCCTTCAGGAGTGAGTCTGGAAAGAATCCAACACTACCTGGAATTGAGAGCCTGTCAGTTTATCTGGAAGTACAAATATAAGCAAGGGTGTTAACATCACTTAGAGAGGGAAAATAAGGTCACCCTGGAAAGAGTTATTTCCTAAGGTATGGACTCACATAGGTGCTCTCTGGGCTAAACTGACAAGAAGATAAAATTAATGCCTCATTCTGACCCTCTTTAAGAGCTGAACCTTGTAGGCAGACTTCTTGTGCTCTCTTGTTTCTCAGTGCCCCACACTAACAGCCCACCCAGCCTGGCCTTCCATGAATCCTGTACCCCCTATCCACTTCTATTTTCTAAACTTGACTTTTCTATATCTCATTCACATTAAAATCTACTTTTAAAGCTGTCACCCTTTTCTCAGAGATGATGCAAAGAAGTAAATGACAGGTAATGACTATGAATACATGGTCAAAATTTTTGATAAAAATCAGTGAACAATGACATTCTCAGGTATATATCCCAAACAACTGCAAATACCCCAAATACCAGCTACTGTAGCGTGTACTTGTATAGTATTAATAGCAGAATTCCTCATAATGGTCACACAAAGTAGAAAAAATCCATGTCTGTTGACAGATGAATGCATAAACAAAATGTGTTATAGCAATAAAATGGAATATTATTCAGTCATGAAAAGAAGTGAAGTACTGTTACATGTTACAACGTGGATAAATCTTGAAAACATCATGAGTGAAAGAAGCCATACACAAAGGATCATAAACTGCACACTTCCACTTATATGGAATAACAAAAACAAGCAAATCTATAGAAACAGAAAGTGCCAGGTTATTGGGGATGGGGGAGAGGAGAGACTGAGTATGTTACTACTTAGTGAGTAAAGTGGTGAAAATGGCAAAATTTACATTGCAAATATTGGAGCACTAAACACATAAAATATATGTGTATGCACACAATATATATGGCACAGAGATACTCATGTAATGGTGGTAGTAGGGCACTGAGTTTTCTCATTAGCATATGGACTGGCTTCCATGTACCAGCCTGCCAGTACATGCAATTCACATCTGTGCCTTGGCAAAATGACAATTTCTTATATGGTAGGGTTCTCATAAGGTATCCAAACCCTTAATGTTAAGTTTGCAAATGCATTTGTGTTTTTAATGGAGGATGTCCCTTAATCCTAGAGTGCCTATTTTGTGTCAGACTACTAGACACTTGGGAAATAGTTATGTTAAATTACTTTAGGCCAAGGAAGGACTTTTGAAGCCTGATACCAAAAGCAAAAATCACAAAAGAAAAGAATGACAGGCTTAACCACATAGAAACTCAAAACCTCTCTGTGACAAAGAATCCCGTCCTTGAAATCAAATGGTAAATTAATTGACAAAGGGTTGCAATCTCTAGTTCAGGGTTTCTCACGGTGTGGTCTAAATACCACTGATGCTATAGGAGAGGAGTTACAGATGGTTCAGATTCAAAGACAGACTTGAATCTTAAATAGTATGAAATATTTCTTGAAAAAAAAAACTGATGTCTATATCTAACTCTTCCTCCATGCTAGTACCTAACAAACAGCTCAACAAAGAATATTAAATGAATTAGCATACATCAAGCAATCAGAAATATTTAATATTATTTCCTGAGATTTGTGTATTAGAACCCGTTGGTAGCAGGTCAGCTTATAGAATATAAGATATTCTATATAATATATATTATTTAGATAGAATCCTAAAAATTTTGGAGCTGAAGGGAATTAAGATTTAGTATTTGGGATGACACTGAGCAGGTATGCTCTGGGACCAAGGGCAATATATGGTTGATTTTGGACGGGTGTGGTGGCTCATACCTATAATCCCAGCACTTGAGAGGCAGAGTCAGAAGGATTGTATTGAGTTTAAGACAAACCTGGGCTATGCTGAGTTCCAGGACAGCCAAGATCATTATGAGTTCCAAGCCATCTTGGGCTGTAGTGTGAGACTCTATGTCAAAAAAAAAAATCTTAGCCGGGCGGTAGTGGCACACGCCTTTAATCCCAGCACTCTGGAGGCAGAGGCAGGCGGATCTCTGGGAGTTCGAGGCCAGCCTGGTCTATAAGAGCTAGTTCCGGGACAGGCACCAAAGCTACAGAGAAACCCTGTCTCAAAAAACCAAAAAAAAAAATTTAGAAATAAATCTGTGGTTATAAAAACAGCAACCATAGAGCAGAATATTCCCAGTTACCATGTGATTAGCTACACCTTGCAAGCTTGGTAATTAAATTCATTCAAAATTTTCATTTAAGAAGGTTTATGTCTGTCTGTCTGTTTTAAATACTGCATATAAACTGAAAAATTCAGCTAGTTGTCCAGTGTACACTGTTTTTCTCCTAAACTTTCTAGTATTCAGAAGCATAGACAAACGATAAAAAGAGGTCTAATAATAGTGACCAACCATCACACTTTCCCTGAGGCTGTCCAAGCTTGGTCATCAGAGTCCTGTGTCCCATGTAGGAGTAGAATAGTTGGACATTTTGATCACTTAGAAAATTTCTGGAATAACATTTTTTCTTTGCTTCATAGAAACAATTTAAGTGTTGTAAGCACCTCTTCAGTGTTAGTTAGCTAGTTAGTTAGGTTTTTTAGACATTCAGTAGACTCCAGAATCCATGATATCAGTTGGAGTTTTGGTATTGCTCTTCACTGTGAGACAGGGCAACTTAAAATTTCCAAGCATCAGTTTCCTTCTTATAAAAGTGAAAATCGGTGCTAATAATATCAGTTTTGTTAGGTTGGTATAAATACTAAATGAGATTATGCAGATGCTATTCTTGGTATGTATTATAAATGAACAATAATTGTTAGCTATTAATCCTTTCTAGTTATTAATTATATTACAAAATATTTAAGGGGTGGTGTTTAAAATACATTTCTTTTCCCTAATAGTCTAGAGGTACCATTTATATACTAAAAGGCTGCATACACATCCTAACTGATTTCTGTAAGTACAAATACTCCATCAGAACTTCTACCAAACTATTAGCTACCACATGTGATTAAAACTGAAAAAGAAAAATCCACATTTAAACACTAATAAGGATTTTCTAGCACAAGATTAGTTTTGGGGCTGGAGAGATGGTTCAGAGTGCTTGGTGCTCTTGCAGAGGAAATGAGTTTGGTTCCTAACACACACATCAGATAGTTCACAACCACCTGTAACTCCAGCTTCAGGGGTTCTGATACTCTCTTTTGGCTTCCATGGGTACCTGCACACACACACACAAACACATCATCAATAAAAATTTTAAAAACCTTCTTTTAAAAAGGTTAAAGTTGTGAAATCTTTACCTCAGAGTACACCAACAATTAAGTAGTTATTCATAATCACCAGAACAGAACAAAACAAAAACACCTTTAATGAATACTGGCTGCATAAGGAGAAACCAAGGAGAAACCAAGCAAGTAAAACACAGCCCTACCCTCAAATTGCTTACACTCTTTGTTCCAAGAAAATCCAGTCCTAAACTGGGAACTAGGACAGACCAATACCAATGAACCAGATATAAATCAAGAATGTGCCAAGTCTTCTGCCGAAGAATGTTGGAGGCCTTGAAATAGCAGAATAGGCTACAAGGTAAGAGGCAGAATCTGTGGTAGGAGTTGTTGCCTTGAAAAATGATAGTAGAAAACACATTCAAACAGAGATCTGAAATGTCTTATTGTGAACTGGAACAGGAGTAAAAATTGTGGCTGGATTATACAGGTAGAAACCCAGGGAATCAAATAAATCAAGAAAGGAAATATTCATATAGAAGACTGTTCAGCCTAGACATTGGAGAAGACCCATAACCAGCAACAATGTTCTTCTAGTTTGCAAAGAACATGCCATTCTGTGCAAAGCCTCGACTGAATCTAGGATCTGGATCTCCAATACCAGTCATTAAGGAAAGAGAGTGATTTATCCTGTCATAATTATTAGGTTCTTACCAAAGGATTCTGTCACTCACTACTGAGCTTCAAAAAAGCCTGGTAGCCTTCTGGCTTTTTCTGAGATAGCAGCATAGAACACTGACTGAGTTGCTCTGGTGCCCGAAGGCATTGTGGTCAGGTGCATATCCCCCTACTTTGTTCTTTTCTCTTATACAGTGCCTTTAATATTCCTCTTCAGTAGCATTTTCAGGTTTTGCCAAAAACTAAGTACCAAAAACTGTTGTTAGTGGGTGACAAAGGAGGTCTTTCAAGAAACCCAGGGAATAGGGACACTACAGAGGTGTGACACAAAAACTCTGCAAATCTCAGCAAATCTCTGCAAATGTCAGCCTCACACTTCACTCACCCAGGTCAGACCCTCCTAAGGCCTCTTTTTTTTTCTAAACAGAAATCACCCTCTCACTTCACCAAAGACCTAGAAGAGCCCTTGCTTTGCCAGTCAAAGCAAATGCAAGTGCTGTCTCCAGGTTTCTCCCCAACTCTCTAACTGAGCTATACCAGCAAGCAGATCATTACCACCATGACGAGCCAGTTAAGCATTGTGCTCTACAGGATTTCAGTGTCTGTGGGCTAAATACACTTGTAGTAGTATTTCATGAGAAATGAAGATTCTCCTGAAATCTATTCTGTCTATAGCTTGGCTTTATTTTAGACCATGAAAGAATGTGATGCTTAATGTGAAATAAGTAAGAAAATTACTGAAAATGCCTCAGAGAAACAACTCGATATAACAACAACATTAAGACAAGCAGCCTTGCTTATCCCCACCAGGAACCACTATGGCTAGAGTGGATGTGTATTGGGACAAAGGAGGTAAACACATTCTTAGCAGTCGACAGGAGTGCCTCCTGCATTTCTTGGTAGCTTTTAAGTTGGTAGCATTTGAGTTTTACTGCCATGCAAGTAATGCATGAGTATTCAGCATTTCTTTGGGCATTTCATCACTTTGGGCACACCATTTGCCCAAAGATAGAAAGTGCCATACAGAGGGCAGGAAGGTAAGAAAACTTGCTCAGGGTCACACAAAAAGATAGAAGCATAACTTGTACTACCACCTAGGTCTCCCCCAGCAGGGAATGTCACTTACATAACCTGTGTCATTGAGCAACAATAAAATCCACCCCAGTGTGCACAGACACACATGCACACATAAACACACAATATCTCTAAGAACACTACACCTATAGAAGGGTTTCCTGAAGTTCCCACCTCTAAATTATCTGAATCTTAAGTTATTAATATCAAAGTATCTCGTTGTTGGGGATAGCAGATGCCCTGGGCATTCCCATTGTGTTTATCTCTTCCCTTCTCCCATTCTTTCCTTCAGGCTTTCTAGAAAATCTGATACACACTCAGACAACACGTCTACATGGATGTGGATTCATCCATCCTCCTGCTATACAGGTGTCTTGAAGTTCTTAAAGTAATAATCCTAAACCACTTTTTCTGGGATTGCTTTTCACTTGCATTCAAAATGGAAGGCTATAGCCTACGGAGTGGGCCAGTACTCCCCATCCCGAATCTCAAAAGTTCTCACGGGTTTCTATTTTTCCCATCCCTCATCCTGGTCTTCCCCCATCAGAAGCCTAATTTGTTCATGATGTTCCGCTTGTCGTCACTGTCAATGCCGCCCAGTTTCAGTTCCATTGAGTAGGGTGGAACTCAAATTCCAAGAGAACCTCAAGGCAGAATTGTCTGAAGGATTACAGAAATTCCAAGAGGGGGCATCTACAACTACTTCCAACCCATATGGTGTCACCCCATCTTCCGGGCCCTAGAATCTGCGAGCCTTTCCAGGCACCGTTCAAAATGCACTTGCGCCTGCTAAAATTCCCTGAGCTCCGCGGGGCTCTAAGCTAGCCAAAACGGTCAGCTATATGGTCATCTACGAGTCTGCCGCCCCCCCAACCCACCCAGTGCCCCTCGGGAACTTCCTGGTTGGCCCCCTGGTCAGAGGCCAAGATCCAGCAGAGGCCGGTGTCAGCAGGATCGTGTTCCCAGGCGTTCGGGCCGGCTACCCACCTGTGGAAGAAGAGCAGAATGGAGAGCATGGTCTGGTCGATGTTGCGGTTGCAGATGCCCTCGTTGATCAGGTAGCAGGGATCCCGCAGCACCGGCTCCAGGGAATCCTGCCGCATTATGCTGTCGAGCTTGTCGGCGTTGAGGTTCTCGAAGATCAGCTTCTCCTGCAGCTGCCGAAAGTTGCTCACGGTGGGGCTGCCCGGGTTCTTGTCCCCAGGGCTGCCGCTCTGGGCATCGCTCCGGTTGGCCAGGTCCAGGCAGCAGTTGCAGCAGTCGAGACCGACAGGTGAGCGGCAGTCGAGCTTGGACTGGGCCATCTTCTTCTCAGGCTTGGGGGTTGCCTGCTCAGCGGTGGCGAGGTCAGGGGCGGCTGGCAGGTGCGCGCCCGCCGAGCTGGCCTTTTCGGACTCCAGGGTGCCTGGGAATGACAAGCTGCGAGGAGAGTTGGAAATTAGCGCCTAAAAAAAGCCGGGCCACCTTCAGCGCGGGCCCCCTTCTGGCTGGAGCGCTCAGGGTGCGAAGAGAAACAGCTGGACAAACAGCTCCTCAGCGGATCCCTTGGGCTCACTTCCTCCTCCTCCTCCTCCCCTTGGTCTGGAAGCCAGGGCCGCTCCCCCCTCTCTTACCCCCCTACCCCGCCCCCCCCCCCCGCCACCTCTACCCTCCTGCCCCGGAGGTGCCACAGGCGGGCCCCCCGGCGCAGTCCTAAGTTTCCCAAGTGCGAGCATGGCTCCAGGCGGACCTGCCGCGGGCAGGAAGGGCGGGCAGAACGGGTGAGCCGTGGCGCGCCCTCCCAGCCTTCGGCCTCAGGCTCGCGGGCTTCGCTGCCCGAGCGGCGGCGGCGGCAGGAGCCCAGAGCGAGTGGGCGAGCGAGACGCCAGAGCCTGGGCGTCCGCACCGGGCCGTGACAGCACGTAAATGAGCCCCGAGGGGCAAGCGGAGAACGGTCGGCCGCCGCTGTCGCCTGAGGGGGCCGACCCCCTCCCCCACGACGCGCTGAGTCGCCCCCCCACCCGTCCCCTTAACGCCCACGCGGTCGCTCGCACCGTCGCCCGCCCGCGCTCCTGTGGAGGAGCCCGCTTCAACGTTGCCTCAGCCGCTTGGCGCTGGGTGGTTCGGAGCTCAGCGCCTTAAACGTCCAGACCTCCAGGAGCGCGCGCGCGCCGCTCTCCCCCGCGAGAGAGGGAGAGAAGGGGGGTGGGGGGAGCAAGCCGCCCCGGCCGCACAGGTCTCCCGCTCGCCGGGAGGGCCAATGGTGCCCGTCCCGCCGCTGCCCGGGGCTCCCCCGACAGGACGGCCAGGCGCTCAAGGCCTGAGGTGACACGGCCTTTAAACGGCCGCCGCCGCGCCGCGCCGCGCCTCTCGGCTGAGGAGAAGTGCTGAGGGAGAGCTAAGAGCCCCGGCCTCCTCGGCGAGCGACTCCGGAAAGTTCCAGAAAAACAGCACGAGTACCTAAGCAAATGCCCCGACTCCAAACTCGTTAAAAACACGCCCGGGCTCTCGGTGCCCGTCTCACCTCACTCGGCACCCCCTCCGGTGCTCCGTCCCGCCGCCCGCGCCCCACTCGACGCCACCTCCCCTAGGTCCCGCTGTCGCGGCGGCCGCGGGCTTCCCCGGGGCCTCCCCTGCTCCCTCACCGCCGCCGCCGCCGCCGCCGCCGCTCAACTCGCCCGTTTCTTCTCCCGCTCTTTCCGCTATGTCTGTCATTTAACGTCTCCCCAAGTTTCTTTACCCGTTTCTTCCATTTCTCTCCCCGTTTCCCCTTCCCCTTTCTCGTATTTCTTTTCGCCCCTCTTATTTCTGGCTGCCCCTCTCTTTTTCTCTGATCCTGCTTCGACCCCCTCCCCTCTTATTTCCTTCATTTTATTTCCCCGTCTCCCCCCTCTTCGCCCCCCATGTCAGCACTCCCTCTTTCTCCTCACTCATCTTTCCTGGTTTTTTTTTACCCCCCAAACTTGTTCTCCCGCTTTTCCGAGCCCCCCTACCTGCTGCTTCAGGTGATCTGTCGCCTTTGCTCTTGCAGAGACTTCAGCACTGCCGCCCGCACGCACAGTCAGAGAGGAGTGATGCGTCCCGTAATGGCGGCGGAGGGATCTGGGAGAATAAACCTCGAGCGGAGGTATAGCAAGAGGGCACATATAGGGGTCACTCTGGTGCCCTGAGTTCAAGCCCCTGCTGTCGACGGGAGCTTCAGGGACGCGCGAGCTGATCAAGCAGGACGCCTTTTAGGGTGTCTGGGAACTTAGAATATGTTGATCGTGAAAGACTGAGCAATTATTGATTCTTGGGAATTTTTTTAAAAAAATCCACATTATTCCGTTTTTGTATAAAACTCAAATTTCTATTCAGTCCAACTCCCTTACAACGCACCCCCACCCCCGCCCCCTTCATTCTCTTCATTCATTAACCCTAGGCATTTGAAATCGAGCAGTATATACTGCCATCTTCTGCCCAAAACCTGAACTATGTTCTCTCGGTGCCTAAGGTTCAGCGCTGTGAGGAGACACTACAGGTGCCTCCTGGTGGAAGAGTCCATTGGGACGGCAAGTCGAGGCTCTCTGTTTCAGTAAAAGTGAAGTTCCAGTTGCCTGAACCCTGCTAGACTTGACTTAAATACATTTCTAGCCTACCGTGGTGGAGTGCATCTAAGGTCCCTACTACTCCCGAAGCAGAAGCAGGAGGCTCATTTGTTCCAGGCCTGCCTGAACTAAACAGTGAGACTGTCAAAAACAAACGAACAAACAAAAAACCAAACCAAGCCAAACCAAACAACAACAACAACAAAAACCAAACCAAACCAAATCAAACAACAACAAAAGACCCCCAACCCACCCCATATAAAACCAAGCCTCAAGCTAGACCTGTTATCAGTAGGAGTAACTTGGGGCCAACCAATTCCTATTCCCCGTCCTCCTGGCTCTTCCATGGGGTCCAAAGTGTGAGTAATTGGGGAAGGCAGTACTCGGTGCTGTAGTGACAAGAAAACCCAAACCTTCTTGTATTTCTGGTTCCGGAGAGAATCGTGAGGCCCAGGATGAAAGATGCCGTGGTGGCTGTCCCAGACAGCAGTTTAACTGGGAGTATAGCCCTGCATCCTCATAGACTAAGAAACGGCTATTTTGTTTTCACTTAAAAGCCCGTCACGTCATTTTCCTGTATTTCCTTCTTTCTTCTCTCTCTTTTTTTTGAACATTCTTGGATAAAAGCCAGAGGAGGTAGTAGAATATAAAATTTCATCTGCATTGTGTAGACTTATAGTCTACTGAATTGTTTTTTAATTACAGTGTTTATTATTTTCCTTCTTGTTTATAATTATTTTATGTTAAATGTTATAATAAAATATATTAGTTCCACAAATGTTTATCTGCGTTCTGGGAACAGCTAGGCCTTTTGCTTCTGTGTTTGCCTGAACCCTCTTATCTCTGTGTATAACCTTGGGATGAGGCTCTGGTGGAACTATTTCCTTCTCAGCATTTGGCATCGTTAAATTCAAGATTTTTGTCCCCTTGACATTTCCCTGTTGTGGTCCTTGTTCTCAAGGAGTATTGTTAATAATTCAGTACAGCTTTGCAAACCATATCAAGGCTGATCAAGAGTAAATAGAGTTGAGATACAGACCAATCTAGATAGTACAGAGATAGAGTTCAGAGCGCGGGCATTTGTGTGCAGGCAACTTCAGCGAGCAAGTCCAGCTTGTGTTGACAGACTGCATACCTCTGTGAGGGAAGGCTGATGGGACAGGGCCCTCTTGACTCTCTTGTCTGAAGTCTTACTTTACTGACATACAGTCGGGTTGAGAGATTCCAAACAAATGCTCTTGCATATATTCAGAGAGCAGGCGTCTAGGGTACTAGCAGACAAAGGTGGTGGTCCTTTTGGGTGAAGCAAAAAAGGGAGTAGAAGAAACACCTACTTTTTGGATGGAGTCACTCAACAGCCATTTACTGTGTGATTGTCCTGCGCCAGGTACAGCATTCATAAAAATTCAGAGGTAAATAAGATCACGTCAAAGCTCCCCACACAAATTCCTGGTTCAGCTGAAAAACCAGATTTACAGACAGACAAAATACTACAAGTCTAGCTGAGTCTGGTGGCACTGGCCTGAAACACCGGTTTTTGTGGAGGCTAAGGCAGGATTACAAGTTCAAGGCCAGCTTGGACAACTTGGTCTCTCTCTCTCTCATATGTAGGCACAAACATGTGTTAAGGGTTGAGGATATAGCTCAGTGGGGGAGTATTTGTGTAACGTGTACAAGGCTTTAGGTCCAATCATCAGCGCCTTAAAAAAAGAAAGAAAAGAAAACCAAAGCCTACCACTACAAGAGGTAAATGATAGGCGCTTGGTGCTTTGGGGAAAGGCAACTGTATGTCCTGGAGAAGGTGGAGGAGAGCTTACTTTGGGGTGAATGGGCAATGTACACATGTTCCTTGGTTGAATTATAGAAAAGATATACTCCAGTGAATCCATCCTGAATCAAAAATATCCTAAATAAAAAAAAGTGGAGTTGCTACACTCAGTCCACTGAGCAGCATAGCTTAGCAAGCAGTAGTCCATATGACCTTCCTAGTCTTGTGGCTTACTGGGGGCTGCCCATCATTCAAATCCTAAGTTTGAAGTAGAGAATATACATTGATTTTTTTCACATCATAAAACAGAGAATTTGTGGGTAGAATCATTGAAAATCAGGGCCTAGTGGAGAGAGACCTGTGAGTGAGAATTGTGGGTGTTTGGATCCCATGTGAATTGCAAACGAGCTTTGTGTTACTAGAGAATGAGACGAGAAAGAGAAACTGAGAGTTGGAAAGGGACTCAGAGCTCATGTCTTAGGGACTCAGTGTAAGGCATTACAAAAATTTCTGCTCTGAGCTTAGTGTGGTGACTTATACCTGTAATCCCAACACTCAGGGGGATTTGGGCTACATAAAAGACCCTAGCTAAAAACCAGCCAGCAGCAAACCCATCCACTTCATAGATTTGCCTCGCTTTATATAATTATTAAGAAAAGAGATAACTATTTTTCATTGTGTCCTTACTATGTGCCCCAAATATGCATATCACATGCACGCATGCACACACACACACACACACACACACACACACACACTTATTTGTTACAACAATCTTGTGAAGTAGGTGGGTTTAATTTTGGTTGTGATGTGACCTTGGATATGTTAAAGAAACTCTCAGGCTATATAAGGAGTATATGATATAGTCAAGGTTTGAACTTATAATTTCTTAACTTCAGAGCTTGTGTTCTTATACATTGAGTGACTTTTAAAATGAAGACTTATCAAATATTTACAAAGTGTTTTAAGACGATTGACCATTCACAGAAGAAGCACATATGCATCCAATAATTTCCTGACTAATACATTGAAAGATTTTTATTTATACTGTGGAGTACCACGAAGAAAATTGGTGACCCTAGTATAATATTATAATAGCTGAAATCATGAGCCAGGCATTAGGTCCTTTATATGCTACCATACAAATTAATTTTCCCAACAACCTTCTGAGTTAGATGCTACCATCAGTCTCATTTAATAGATCAGGAAACTGAGCCACAGGGGACAAGATAAAGTACACCTGAATTATAAGTACACACCCTTTAAGCACGTATAGTCTAGTTAGGTTCAAATCAATATACCCAAGGGAGCTGTAGGCAAGTTCATTTCATATCATCAATACTCAGGTTTGTTAACTTCTCCTCACAGAGGGAATCAGATTCATTAAAACTCTCACACACTTTCGTATCACACATTTGTAAAAGCTGGGAATGGTAAATCTAGATCAGGTTCACAGCCTTTTTTTTCTGTTTTGTGCCACACATCCTTATGACAGTATAGGGAAGCTTATAAACCTCTTCTCAAAACAGTGTTCTTAGATAACACAGAATAAAACACACAGGGTTACAAAGAAAATCGATTGTACTGAAGTGAAGACTTCAAAATATACAAAATAGAACATTATGTAAGTGCTTGTTAATATAGTAAAAGCGAGATTCTTGATACAGCTTTGATAACCATGATAACATCAGTATAATAACTGCTAATATATTTAAAGATACCCACAATAGCTGTAATGTGACATAAAACTGTTAATTATTTCTGGAGCAGGAGAGATGTCCCAGTCAGTAATGTGCCTTCTACAAGAGAATCTAAGATCAAATCTCCAACACCCACATAAAATTAAAATACATTTTATGGGTGGACTGAGGGCAGGTGGGGTTGGGAACAGGAGGGATCAAGTTGCGGGGAGGGAAGGGAGAAAATACTGGAAGAAACGACTGGAATTGGGGAGCATTTCAGGGATGACATGAAAACCTAGTACAAGGGAAACTCCATGGCATCTACTCCTAGTAAGAGGGGGGTGGATATCGAGCCTGAACCGGTCATTTTCTGAAACCAAGTAAGGCTTCCAGTGGAGGGATTGGGACACTAAGCCTTCACAAAACCTTTGACCTACAGCTTGTTCTGGGACTGGACCTTAGCAGAATCGCCATCAAAGAGACCAGAGAGACTTCATCCAGAAACCAATGGAAGCAGATGCAGAGTTCCACAGCCAAACATTAGGCGGAGCTAGGGGAGACCTGTGGAGGAGTGGGAGGATGGACTGGAGGAACCAGAGGGGTCAGGAACACCAGGAGAACATGGCCCACAGAATCAATTGCCCAGAACTCATGGGAGCTTGCAGAAATCAGTGAGCTATAGGGGTCTGACTTAGGTCCTCTGCATATGTGTTATGGCTGAATAACTCAGTGTTTTTGTAGGATTCCTACCAGTGGGAGCCACGTGGTTGCTGAGTCTTTTGCCTGCTTGTAGGACCATTTTCCTCCTACCGGGTTCTCTCATCCAGCCTTGATGTGATGCTATGTGCCTGATCTTATTGTAGCATATGCCGTGTTTGGTTGATGTCCCTGGAGGCCTGCTCTTTTCTGAGGGGAGGCAGAGGGAGGGCGGCTCTAGGGGAGAGGGGAGGTAAGGGGAGAGACTGGGAGGAGAGAAATGTTGGAGGATATTCAATCACACTATGGACCCCGAGTTAGCATTTGCATTAATTAAATAAAATTAACCTTGGGTCAGGAGGCTGAGTTAGCAACTAGTTGACAGAAAGTAATCATAAAGCATCAGAGGGCATCTGGAAGAGATAAAATGACACACCGGAAGTAGTAGGGAGGGGTTTTGAGTGTTTTTTTCTGATTTGATGGAGTGGAAGAAGAGGCTTTTGGGAGATGGCAGCAAGAAGAGAAGGTTAGCTTGGTGCCCCCCAACCTCTCTGAGCTATCAGGGGTTCACCCCATCCTTTGAGTCCTGAATTTTCTTTATAAGTAGAACAATAGAGATTTAGTTAAAGGTACCTTTAGCTGCAGCAGCAGAGCCCGTGCCTGGCGGGGGGGGGGGGCAGGGATTCTCGCCAGGCCTGAGTGGCCAGGAGAGAAGCAGGCCTGTAACTGCAGGGTCCCAGTTGCTAGCTGAAATAGTAGATTAAGGTGCAGCCACTGTGACAGAGATAGAACAGGGGGTGGGAACTGCAGTTGGGATGCAATATATGAAAGAGCAACAACAACAACAACTACAATAATAATAATAGTCAGTAGTGCCCATGGTTTAAAAAACAGGCATGATAGCACGAGACTGGAAGCCGAGGCCGAAGGTGAGTGGAGTCTGGAGGCGAGCATCCAGGTGTCTGTGTGTGGGGGCGCCAATGGTGGGTCTTCAGAGCCTCTGGTCAGCCATTCTCAGCATGTGTTCTATGAGGAAACCCTGTTTCCAGGGATAAGGTAGTAAGTGATCTCGAAAACAACTTCTGATCTCTACACAAATACACACATGTGCGCACACCCACGCGCACACACACACACAATCATACACACATACACTACACATACATGAATGTACACACACAAATTACAATTACAAACTGATTTCTATTGATTCCTACCTACACACTGGTGGTACTATAACTTTTTCTTTGCCTTTGTAGTTGAAAAAAATTTAAATTTAAGTTGGAGACTGATGAAAATGAAGATTTAATATTTTTTCATCTAAGTACATTTTCTCTGGAGATTTCTAAAAATCCCTGTTCTGCACATTTTCTATGTAAAAAAAAATTACAAGGTACAACATACGTGTGTGTGCTGAGAGGAAAGGACCCACACAGAGCAATGGAGAGTAATGGGGATGCTGGAGACATGGCTCAGTGGGTAAGAGCACTGGCTGCTCTTCCAGAGGACAAGGGTTTGATTCCCAACACCAGCAAGACTGTAATTCCAGTCCCAGGGGATCTGATGCCCTCTTCTGGGCTCCGAGGACGCTGCACACATGTGGTCCACAGGCATAAATGCAGGCCAAACAATACCTTGTATTATACATGCAGGAAATCGCCAAAATCAATTTTTTTTAAAAAAAAAAAGTGAAAATAAGGAACTGCTTTTTTCTGACTTTTATTGATTCTTTGTGGATTTTAAATCATGAGTTCAGATCCTACTTATTTCCCCAGCCCCTTGCATCCTCCCTCCGCCTTTACAACTCCCCTCCCCCCAGAACAAAACCAAATTTAAAAGAAAAAATACAGAAACAAAAACAAAACAAAACAGAACCCGCCATGGAAGCTGTCGTGTGGCCCTGTGAGTCACACAGCTTACCCTTTAGTCCATTCATCTTTACTTGCAAGTGTTGATTGCTCTGAGTCATTGGTCTGGCTCGAAGCCTCTGGTTTCACCTTCGATACTGGGCTCTCACTGGGGTGCCTCTTGGATGTTCTGTGTTGTGGAGATTCTGCAGCTTTGGATCGGCAGGTTCGGCTCCTTTATATGCTCCAGCAATTCACAGATGAGGTGGATGTTGGGGTCTGGAGTGGGGAGGGGCGGGAAGCTGAGTTGGCCAGCCCTCGGGCTCTTTCCCTCATTGTCACTACCTGGGCAAACTCTCCAGCATGGTCTTGGCTAGCTCAGGGGTGCAATGCAATCTACAGCAAAGAGTGAGCAGGACAGTTCTCTTGCTCTTGGGCCCTCAGATTCAGGTCCCTCACACTCACACCACTAGGGCCAGCTCAACTGTGTTTGCCCAGGTGGAAGGCTCTGTCTCCTGATTGTTGTAGGGGGAATGTGGGGGGTGGAGAGTGGGGTCAGCTCTCCTGCTCTCATGCCTTCAGGGCTGGTTCACACTAGAGGGTCAGCTCTAGTGTGCTGCCTAGCCAGGGTGCAGGGCCTGCTCTTCTGTGTGCTTCAGCTGGTGTAGGGCAGGTTAGTTCTCTCAGTCCCTTGATCCCTGGGGCCAGCTTTCTCACCTGCCACAGGTGGGCAAGGGGTGGACGGCATCTTTCTCTCACCCATGCCACCACATGACCGATGACGGGGTGGGCAGGTCAGCTCGCCCATGTCCTGACCACAGGGTCAGCTCTAGGGTGCTACCCAACTCTTCTGCTGCAGTACCCAGTGAGGGGCAGGGACAGCCATCCCCGGGTCAAAGGAGGGGCGAGACTGGCTCAGCACAGCACGGTTCCAGTGAGTGCCTGTGCTAACATGGCTCACGGACACCATCACAGACCCCAGCTGCAGCTGCAGGCATGGCCCTTGGCGTTGACTGGAGTGCTGACATCACCATGGGCTACTCAGATCAGTATGGCCTGGACAGCAGCATGATCCTCGAACACCGACATGGTCTCAGGTGGCTGACCAGATCCCAGTCATCCACACAGCCCTCAGTGGTAACAGGAGACATGGACATCAACTTAGATCCTGGCTGCTGTGGGGTTATAGACCCAGACATGGCCTTTGGCAGCAGCCCTAGCCAAGAGCACACCATGGCCCCAGGTGACAGCACAGGCCACTTAGATCATCATGGCCCTTGTGGCAGCATGGCCTTCAGACTCTACATGGCTACAGGTTGTGGCCTAGACCCTGGGTATCCATTTGGCTTTTTGTGATAACATTGGATAGGGACATCAATACAGACCCTGGCTTTGGTAGGACCATGGCACCAGACATCCCAGGCCAGGATGTCACCATGGCCCCAGGTGGCAGCACAGGCCATTCAGATTGGCATGGCCCCTATGCCAATATGGCCCTCGGATACCACCATGGCCCCAGGTAGTAGCCAAGACTACATGCTTCTGCATGGCCTTCAGTGATGACAGGAGCCACAGGTATCAATACAGGCCCCTTTGGGCTGTTTCAGGGCCTTGGGCCAAGACCTGGCCACTGGCCTGGACATCACCTTGGACTCTGGTCATTTGCCTCAGCTTAGTCCTCACCACCCTCACCTCTTCAGATCCACCTCTCTCCCCAGTCCATGAACCCTCTGCCTCTCTCTTTTCTATTTCCCCATTTTGTACTCACTATAATGGTGACAGTTTGCCTGACACCAGAGATTTTTTTTTTTTGGTTTTGGTTTTTCAAGATAGGGTTTCTTTGTACCTTTAGAGCCTGTCCTGGAACTAGTTCTTGTAGACCAGGCTGGCCTCGAACTCACAGAGATTCATCTGCCTCTGCCTCCCAAGTGCTGGGATTAAAGGCGTGCCACCACCCGGCTAGCACCAGGGATCTTGGTTGGGTCGTAGGTGGTGCTTGGTTGAGTCCTGCCCACACCAGCCTTAATGCATGGCAGAAAACTTTCAGTTTTTTCTTCTCTTGAGTGCCTGGGCCTAGAAACCTTGGATGGTGCTAGGATGGTCTGATCACCCAGTGTCCGGGGCTCCTGGTTGATTGTGCTTCCCCACCCCAAGAAGTCTCGGTGGACCCATCCGTGTCCTCCACTGGCTCAGGTCTGGAAAGGGCCAGGCCAAGAATTTGCTTTTAAAGGGATAAAAGGGTTGGGAAGTTTGGAAATCACTGTTCACACAAGCCTGACTGCAAAAGTTCGGATCCCAGGAAAGCTAACACAGAACTACATTCCGGTGCCCTACAGGAAGATATTCGTGCAAATGAGAGGTTTTTTGTTTTGTTCAGCTTGATACAAGCTAGGGTCATCTGAGAGTGGAGAATTCAACTGATTAAATGCATCTATAAGGTAAATTTGTTGGGCATTTGTGGATTAATGACTGATTTGGGAGGGCCCAGTCTATTGTGGGTGGTGCTACCCCCTGAGTAGGTGGTCCTACAATATTCTTAGCTACTGAGTAGTTGGTTCTTAGGGTGTTCTATTGCTGTGAACAGACACCATGACCAAGCAAACTTATGAAAGGAAGTGTTTAACTTTGGGCTAAGCTGCTTACAATTTCAGAGTGGTAGGATTCATGACCACCATGGCAGAGAGTATGGCAGCAGGCAGGGAGGCAGGGTATTGGAACAGTAGCTGAGAGCTTACATCTGGTCCATAAGCACAAGATGGACACACACACACACACACACACACAGAGAGAGAGAGAGAGAGAGAGACAGAGAGACAGAGAGAGAGACAGACACACAGAGAGATGTAGTAATATGAGCGGCGGCTGGGCTGCGTCCCCAATACCCCAGCCGCCTGGCTCCGGCTAGCTTATGCCCCGAAATAATTACACAGACGCTGTATTCTTTTAAACACTGCTTGGCCCTTAGCTCTAGCCCTTACTGGCTAATTCTGATATCCCTATCAACCCATCTCTAACAATCTGTGAGCACCGGTCTTACCGGGAAGATTCTAGCCTAAGTCCATCCTGGGTCGGAGCAGGTAGCATGGCGTCTCTCCTGCGTCTGCTCCGGAGAGGAGAGCTGCGGAGTCTGACCTCACTTCCTCTTCCTCCCAGCGTTTTGTTCTGTTTACTCCTCCCACCTATCTCCTAACCAATGAGCCAAGCAGTTTCTTTTAATTTAACCAATGACCTTCCTCCATCAGAGAGAGACAGAGAGAGAGACAGAGAAAGATAGAGATAGATAGAGAGACACACACGGAGAAAGATAGAGATAGAGAGACAGCAGAGACACAGACATACATACATACAGACAGAGAGACAGAGGGGTGTTGGGGAATATTATTTTCTGGTGTGTGACTTTTGTTCACACTGCATTTGTTTAACTCTGTGAAGCCATGTTACTGTGCCTGTCTCAAACACCTGATGGCCCTAATAAAGAGTTGAACAACCAGTAGTGAGGCAGGTGCAAGGAGAGGTGGGGCTGGCAGGCAGAGAGCATACATAGAAGGAGAACCAAGAAGGAGGAGAGCAAGGAGCAAGGAAAGAATGAAGGAAGGAGGACATCAGGGGCTAACTACCCAGCCACTCATGGAGTAAGAAGGAAAGAAAGGTATACAAAAGACGAGAAAGAGAAAAGCCCAGAGGCAAAAGGTAGTCGGGATAATCTAAGAAAAGCTGACAAGAAACAGACCAAGCTAAGGCCGGGCATTCATAACTAAGAATAAGCCTCCATGTGTGATTTATTTGGGAGTTGGGTGGCAGGCTCCCACATACCAAAAGAGTAAAACATCACACAATGAGAGGAGAGAGAGAGAGAAAAGGGAGAGAGAGAGAGAGAGAGAGAGAGAGAGAGAGAGAGAGAGAGAGAGAGAGAGAAACTATCAGTGGTAGGGCTTCTGAAACCTCAAAGCCAACCCCAGTGACATACCTCCTCCAGTCAGGTCACATGTCCTAATCCTTCTCAAACAGTTCTACCAACTGGGGACCAAGCATTCAAATATGGGAGCCTATGGGAGGCTGACTCGTTTAAAGCATCACAGGTTATAAGAAAACAAATGGAGCAAGCCAGTAAGCAGAATTCTTTTTTGGGGGCTTTTTTTTTTACTGTTTGTTTGTTTGTTTATTTATTTATTAAAGATTTCTGCCTCCTCCCCGCCATCACCTCCCATTTCCCTCCCCCTCCCCCGATCAAGTCCCCCTCCCTTGTCAGCCCAAAGAGCAATCAGGGTTCCCTGCCCTGTGGGAAGTCCAAGGACCACCCACCTCCATCCAGGTCTAGTAAGTTGAGCATCCAAACTGCCTATGCTCCCACAAAGCCAGTGCGTGCAGTAGGATCAAAAACCCATTGCCATGTTCTTGAGATCTCAGTAGTCCTCATTGTCCACTGTGTTCAGCGAGTCCGGTTTTATCCCATGCTTTTTCAGACCCAGGCCAGCTGGCCTTGGTGAGTTCCCGATAGAACATCCCCATTGTCTCAGTGTGTGGGTGCACCCCTTGCGGTCCTGAGTTCCTTGCTCGTGCTCTCTCTCCTTCTGCTCCTTTTTTTTTTGGCTTTTTACATTGAGCTCTACATTTTTCTGTGCTCCCCTCCCTTCCTCTCCCCTCCCCTTCAACCCTCCCTCAAGGTCCCCATGCTCCCAATTTACTCAGGAGATCTGGTCTTTTTTTACTTCCCATGTAGATTAAATCCATTTATGTGTGTGTGTCTTAGGGTCCTCATTGTTGTCTCTGGGATTGTGATTTGTAGACTGGTTTTCTTTGCTTTATGTTTAAAAACCACTTATGATTGACTAATATGATATTTGTCTGAGTCTGGCCACCTCACTCAATATGATGTTTTCTAGCTCCATCCATTTGCCTGCAACTTTCAAGATGTCATTATTTTTTTTTCAAGCAAAATTCTTTCATGGTTTCTGCTTCCATTCCTGCCTCCAGGTTCTTACATTGAGTTCCTGCTTTGACTTTGCTTCCTGATGGAGTATTACCTGGAAGTGCTAGATGAACTCTTTCCTCCTCAAGTTTTTTTTAATAAATTTATTTATTTATTAAAGATTTCTGTCTCTTCCCCGCCACCGCCTCCCATTTCCCTCCCCCTCCTCCAATTAAGTCCCCCCCCCAGCCCGAAAAGCAATCAGGGTTCCCTGTCCTGTGGGAAGTCCAAGGAACCCCCACCTCCATCCAGGTCTAGTAAGTTGAGCATCCAAACTGCCTAGGCTCCCACAAAGCCAGTGCGTGCAGTAGGATCAGAAACCCATTGCCATTGTTCTTGAGTTGTCAGTAGTCCTCATTGTCCGCTATGTTCGGAGAGTCTGGTTTTATCCCAGGCTTTTCCAGACCCAGGCCAGCTGGTCTTGGTGAGTTCCCAGTAGAACATCCCCATTGTCTCAGTGTGTGGGTGCACCCCTCACGGTCCTGAGTTCCTTGCTCGTGCTCTCTCTCCTTCTGCTCCTGATTTGGACCTTGAGATTTCAGTCCTTGAGAAAGTTGTTTTTTTTTCAGCAGATTATTTTTTATTGCTTTATAAATAATACCATTCAAAATTTCCACTTCCTCACCTCCTCCCACTTCCCTCCTGCTCCCCCCTCTCTCTCCCTCTCCAGTCCTAAGAGAGGGCAGGGTGCCCTGCCCTGTGGGAAGCCCAAGGCCCTCCCCCTTCCATCCAAATAGACTAGGGTCCCCAAAAGCCAGTACATACAGTAGAGACAAATCCCAGTGCCATTATCATTGGCTTCTCAGTCCGCCCCAATTGTCTGCCACATTCAGATGGTTCAGTTTGATCCCATGCTTGTTCAGTCCCAGTCCAGCTGGCTTTGGTGAGCTCCCATTAGATCAGGCACACTGTCTCAGTGGATGGACCAACCCCTTGTGGTCATGACTTCCTTACTCATCTTCTCCCTCTTTCTGCTCTTCAACTGGACCTTGGGAGCTCAGTCCAGTGCTCTGATGTGGGTCTCTGTCTTTATCCCCGTCCATCACCGGACAAAGGTTCTATGGTGATATTCAAGGTATCATTAAGATATCATCAAGACTGTCATCAGTCTGACAGGATAAGGCCATTTCAGGCACCCTCTCCTCCACTGTCCAGGGTCCTACTGGGGTCATCCCCATGGACTCCTGGGAACCCTTCCAGAGCCAAACCTCTTGCCAACCCCAAAATGGCTTCTTTAATTAAGATATCTTCCCTGCTCCCATATCTGTCCTTCCTCCATCTCAACCATCCCACTCCCCCAAGCTCTCCCCAATCCTTCCCTTCTCCCTTCTCTTTCCCCCTCTCCCCGTCCCCCCACCCTACCCCACCCACATGCTCCCAACTTTTGCCTGGCAATTTTGTCCGCTTCCAATTTCCAGGAGGATCTATAAATGTTTTTCTTTGGGTTCACCTTATTACTTAGCTTCTCTAGGATAGCGAACTATAGGCTCAATATTCTTTGATATTTGTATATACCTCAAGTTGCTTTTAAAAAAAAAAATCACATCAAGAAGAACCCTAACTAAGTCGCACACTAGAGAGAAGCCCCAGGAGCCCACAAGTTAGCTAGCCTAGCTCATGCAGTCAGTGGTGAACCACAGAACCCTGCCTCAGACAAGGGGCGTGCATGGGGAGTGACTGTTGAAGTTGACCTACATGCAAACATGTGAGTTTCATACATCCCTCTCTCCCTCCCACTTTCTCCCTCTCTCCCTCTCCCTCCCTCTCTCTTTCTCTCCTCTCTCTCCCTTACTCTTTTTCTCTCATACACAGCAAAATAAATAACACATGAAAAAATATATAAGAATAGTAAAATTCAATATATGCAGAATAGTTGCATTATTGCAATGGTGGATATATCTCACCTATTCCTGATATACATTTGTTGATATTGTGTATGTGGGGGAATGACATTTGCATATGGCTGTGTATAGGTGTGAGGGAACTGTATGAAAAAGTGTGTAAATGTGCACATGTGTCAGGTTTCTTGTTTTCCATTGAGGGTTGCTTTCCTTTTCCTCATCAAGTGAAACAAATGGCCGCCACTATAAATGTTTAAAATCATAACATAGAAGTATTAACAGTAGTCAGAGTATAATAGTGGTATCAAGTCCTTGCCCTTAAGAATTTCTCCTTTGTTTTTTTCTTATAAATATTCCTCTTTCTTTTTCCTTCCCTCGTTTTTGTCTTCTCTTGACAGCAGACTTGAGAGAAGTCACATCTCAGAGCATTCATCTTCCCTTATAGCCAGCAGGCTGGATCTCCTTTAACTACTCAAAAGTGGGTTTGTCAGCCTTCAGTCACAGGTAAGGTTTGCACTGCTCAGAATTCGCGCACGTTTTCCTGTTGCTTAAGTTAACATAGATCATCTGTGGAAGGCTTGCAACTAAAGTGCTGACAGCGCTCACCTCTAGAAAGGAAATTGGGTGTCGTGGGGGAAAGGAATGAAAGGAGGGAGCTTTCCCAGGTTTCTCATTTGCCAGAGTTATCATGGTTTGCCTGTAGAAAAGAAATGTTTTTATTGTAACGGCAATACAAGATGATTTCAGAAAACTGATGGTGTAGGATGGGATGATGAATTCTCACAGCTCACCCACAACTTTGCCATTCAAAAGCAAGTTTTCTCTCAGCTTTCCCTTTCTAGATGTGCATTTTCATGACACAAACTTAATACCGCAGAGAACGTTGACTCCCACCCCGGGCAGCTATTGTTGACATCCCAGTGCCTCTGTTCTCAGCTCTTTTTGTCTCCAGACATTGTGAAGAAGCAAATACTCTGATGACAAAGCCCCCTTGCTGAGGCCCCACCAGTATGTCAGAACACTCAGGTCACCCCTGATCTTTAGCTCTAATACCTGAGGCTTCTGCCTTTTATGAAGTACGGGATGGGTACCTGGGAGTGTGCACATCCTTTTCATGATGAAGATCGCAGAGACACAAGTGCAGGGCATCAGAGGCAGCCGCTTGGAGAAAGCAGCTCCCACCCACACCTGAACACTTAGGATGTCTGTGTCCCCTGTGGGTTCAGAACTCACAATTCTGAGGCTGTAAGACAGGAATTAGTAAACCCTTTTTGTGCACTTTTCCCTTTGCCTAGTTGCTTTTATTTATTTTCCTATGCTTTATTTTGGTACACTTGACAAAATGCATGTGCAGTATAGAAAATGATGTTGTTTTGTTATGCATACAAAATGTGAAATTGTTTTCTTCAATGAAGCAAATTAACATATCTATCATACTCTCCATAGATCTGTTTTGCAGACGTTATCTGTTATTGCATCCTAATGTGTATGTGTGTATGTATGTATGTATGTATGTATGTATGTATTTTCTCAGCTGTAGCTGTAGTCTAGTGTGTTTGTGTATTTTTAGGGTGGGAACAAAAGCAAGTAAAGAGCCATTCACAACAGACATATAATAAAAGTTGTGAAAGAAAGACACACAGGTGTTGATAGAAGGGACACAATGTGGGCATACCTAATTTACATAGGAAGATTCAAGGAAGGCTTTCTGGAAGGGACATATTGAATTGAACATCAAGTAATGAATTGGGAAGATTAAAGTAGTTTTCAATCTAGTTTTCTTCTTTTTTTCCTCTCCCCTCTCCCAAGAGACTCTCCCAATCACTCAGACGGTCTCCAACTCACTAGGTAGCTGGAGATGACCTTGAACTCCTTATCCTACTGCCTCCTATCTCCTGAATATTACACAGCTGTGCCTTACCACACCTACTTTTATGTGGTGCTGGACACTGAGCTCAGAGTTTCATGTACCCTGAGCAAATACCAACTTAACTACATCCTCAACCTGTTACCCCAAGCCAGGTGCAAGTATTGTATCCTCCGATTTTTTCTTTCTAAGATTTTAATTAGCATGTCCATGTACAATATTAGGTTTAATTCTGGCACTTTCTTTTTCTTTTCTTGTTTTGTTTTTGAGACAGGGTTTTTCTGTGTGGCTCTGGCTGTCCTGGAACTCGCTCTGTAGACCAGGCTGGCATTGAACTCACAGAGATCTGCCCGCCTTTGCCTCCCAAGTGCTGGGATTAAAGGAGCGCACCATCACAGCCTAGCTAATTAAGGCATTTTCAAACAAAACTTTTTTGCCGACTCTCTTCAGTGCTTTCCCCTCCTAACCCACTGTGAGCCCTTCACTCCTCTTTTTGTGCCTTCAAGTCACTTGTATCCCGTCCGGTCCCTGCTTCCTCAATGCTTCTTTTTCCTTTCCTTAGTCTTCCTTCTACTTTCATAGTCTATACTCACGCTCATTCCCCCACTTATTTGCATGCATACAAACATTATAAATTAATATGCACATATGAGAGAGAACGGGTGATTTCTCTGGATGTTTTGATGATATTGTTTTTCTTTAAAAATGGAATAAATTGCCGTGTTTAAATACCACATTTTCATTGTTCATTCTTCTCTTGATAGACATGTATGCTAGTTCTATTGCCTTCCTGTTGTGAACAATGCAGCAGTAAACATGGATGTGCAAGAATCTCTGTGGTAGGATAGAGCCCTTTGGGTACATGCTCGAGTGCTATAGCTGGGCCATAGGATCTATTTTTACGTTTTGGGGAACCCTCCATAGATTTTGATAGTGGCTGTTCTAGGTTATACCACCACTAGCAATGAATAAAGGTTCTTCTTTGCCCACATCCTCACCAGCATGTGCTTTTGCTTTTGTGTGTGTGTGTGGGGGCGATAACCATCTGACTGGGTGAAATGGAATTTGAAAGTAATTTAATGTGTATTTCCCTGGTGTCTAAGTATGTTGAACACATTAATAAAAAATATTTATTGTCCACTGTGTACATTTCTTCTTTTGAAAACTGCCTGTTTATTTCATTAGCCGATTTGTTGATTGGCGGATGTGTTTGAGAGAGAGTGCGTGTGTGCGTAATTTTTGCCATTCTTCATTTATTATAGATATTAACCTGATGTAGCTTGCAAAGATTTTCTCCCGTTCTATAGGATGTCTGTTCACCCTGCCAATAGTTTGCTTTGCTGTACAGAAACTTTTCAGTTCCGTGCTGTTTGTTAATTATTGGCAGCCTTCTGTTTTTTAGATGGAACCTCACTAAGTTGTCCAAACTGGTCTTGAACTTGAAATCCTTCTTTTCCAACCTCCCAAGTAATTGGAATTACAGGTATTTATCAACTATTCTTGGATTTCCAGTCCATTTTATAATCCTTCTTAAACATGCATGAGCTAGTGGGTGTATAAAACAGTGCATAGAGCATATAGTAAGTGTTCAAGAGGGTAGACATCATTATAACTACCTGAAAATTTGAAACAAATTTTATGATAACTTCTAACTGATATGAGAAATAAATAGGGTCATATATAGTGTGTAACGTATTTAATTCATTATCGAGAGTATGACAATTATACATCAAATGGTGACCGTTAACAGTATTTCTCTTTTTAGGTTCTCCTTGATTGAGATGGCTTTTTCTCTTGGATCTTCTGGCTTGTCTGACTGTGCAGTTTATCATGTCATGTTATTTCAGATATGATGCCTTCAAGCGTGCTTACTGTTAGAGCTTTTCCTGACAACAACTTCTGGCCCACACCATTGATACCAGCTATATGGAATGCTCAAGTAGCAGTTTCTAAAACTGCATAGAGAAAAGAGAGGAGCTGATGATGGAAGAAGTGGATCAGAACTCTGCTTGCCTTCAAGAATATTTTCTGTATAGTAAAGACATGACTCAGGTTTTCTCATCAGCACAATTTTGGCAACCGCAAAGCTGAGGAAAGCTGATCGATAGAAGCGGATCAAAAGCTTTCTTTGTTTTTCTTGAGTACTTCTTTTCGATGTTCTGATCAGATGGTAGAGTCTCAGTAGGCCAGAACTATGTTCTTCACTCCAACTCCATCTCCCTCTAACAGCTGGCAGAAATTCCGTCCTCACTACGTTGGTTACTTTTCCCATGTTTCTTAAGCTAGTACAAATCTGAGCATTTTCCTAGAACTTCGTGGCTACTTTAACGGACATCCATAAATAGTGGTCATCAGACACTGCTGGCTTACCGCCACATTAACCCAGTGCTCCTTTGGATACGATTCATTTTACTGCTACCAATTTTGGTGAGAAGCGCTGCAACGCCTTCGCTCTTCCATGGCCTTTCATTACTAGCTTTCCATTTCTCGTCGTCCTGGGACCACATTTTTACTGGCCAGCTCGTTTTACCCAGTATAGGAGTCTTTTTCCTTTTGTATGGAAAAACTGCAATGGTTTTTCCCTGTGTCATAAAGAGACAGGTTAAGGACAGAAGGAAGTTTAATTCACTCGAAGACTGGATGCCAGAGTATGCAGGTAAATAGGATTGGGGGCAACTGCCCATAGCAGATGCTAATTGTATGGAGGGAAGAGGGTGACTCTTTCGGAGGTTTACTTGCAAAGCTCTAGTACTGTTTGTAAATCCTAAGCTATTAATTAGTGGTACCTTAGCCAATATAGTAGGAAATGCTTTGTCGTTGCTGCTGTTTTTAAAAATATCCATTCTCAGCCATGGCTCCATTCCTATTAGCTCTCTGAATCTTGATACTGTGAACTCAGATTGATTTGTTTGCCTTATTTTCCACTTCTTTTAGTAGTGTGCTTTTGTGTATGTGTGTTTGTGCATGTGTGCCTATTCTAATGTGTTGGGTACATCTGTGTGTGAGTACCCATGTGGAGGTCAAAGGTCGTTCCACAGGAGTCACTCACCTTGATTTATTTTCTTATTATTTATTCTTCTCTAGTGCATTACATCCCAACCCAAAGTTTCCCCTCTCTCTACTCCTCCCAGTTCCCCCACCTCTCCTCTTCCCCCACATCCACTCCTCCTTTGTTTCCCTTCAGAAAAGAGCAGGTCTCCCAGGGTATCAACAGAACACGACATACCAAGTTACAATAAGACTAGGTATAAACTCTCATATCAAGGCTGGATGAGGCAACCCCGTAGGAGGCAAAGGGTTCTAAGCTTAGGCAAGAGTCAGAGACATCCCCCACTTCCATTGTTAGGAGTCCCACAAGAACACCAAGCTACACAACCATAACACATATGCAGAGGACCTAGTGCAGACCCAAGCAGTTTCTCTATTATCACTTAAAATTGGGAATCGATCTACCTGAAGAGCCATCTATAACACTCTTGGACATATACCCAAAGGATGTTCCATCTTACCACAACAATTGCTCAACTATGTTCGTAGCAGCTTTATTTGAAATATCCAGAACTTGGAAACAACCTAGATGCCCCTAAACTGAAGAAGGGATGAAGAAAATATGGAGATTTTACACAATGGAATACTACTCAGCTGTTGAAAACAAGGACACCAGGAAATTTGAAGGCAAATTGATGGAACTAGAAAAAAAATCATCTTAAGTGCAGTAACCCAGACCCAGAAAGACAAACATGGTATGTACCGACTCAGAAGTGGATATTAGCTGTGTAGTAAAGGATAATCTACTATCCACAGCCCCAGAGAGGCTAAGTAACAAGGAGGGCTTAAGCGGGGATGCTTGCATCTTCCTGGGAAGGGGAAATGGAATAGATTTTGCAGGTGAACTCGGGGCAAGAGGTGATAGGAACAGGGCTGGGGGGATCAGGACAGATCAGGAGAGGAATGGAGAAAGAGAGAGTACGATGAGAGCCCACCTTGATTTTTGAGACAGGATGATTCTCTGGGACCTGAGGCTCACAGATTAAGCTAGGCTGGCTGGCCCCAAAGATCCACCTCTCTCTGTCTTCTCAGTGTTGTGATTACAAGCACCTGTTACTACAACTGGCTATTTATATGAATGCTGTATATCAAACACAGACTCATGCTTGCCTAGTAAGCACTTTGCCAATTGAGAGGTTTCTTTAGCCCTCCTTGTAGTATTTCTTATTTACCTCCCAGGCATCTTTGAAATTCTAGATTTGGTTTATATAATCTTCTGTGACCACTTTAGCCACTAACATGTTTCTACCCTATAGGCAGGCTAAGTTCTCCAAGTTCATCCTGAAACCAATTGTTTGGAAGGTGGCATGCATTTTTCCACAGAAGAAAAAAAAACGTGATAAATGGAATTACATTTCCAGGCCAGCCCACAGAAGAATGTTTTTAAAGCTCCAATATACTAGAAACATGGGCCATTTGCAATGAAAAAGTAGGGAATCTTGCTAATTCTGCAAGACTCAGAAGACAGCCCAAATGGAACAAGAAATATTTTAGCTTGACTGCTGGTTTTGTGGTCAAGGAGGCAGACTGAGTTCCCAAAGATATCCAGAAAGACAAGGATTCTGACAGGCTGTATAGGACCATAGCCTAGTTCTTTTCTATTTCTAACAGAAAGTGGTGGGTTTTTTTTTTAAACAATAATGGCTACCATGCAGCGAGCACCTACTGCATTATACTAGTAGGCAGCTGACCTAGCTCCCCCCATTTCATCTTCACAACATTATGAAGAAAAGCACACAATGATCTATGTTTTCAAATGCATTAACCGAGAAGTTCCATACAACAGCCCTTCTCAAACGGTGCTGGGCATGCAAATTGTCCGATGTTTATGAAAAGGCAGATGGCTGTTCAGTAGGTCTGAGAAGGAGCCTGAGATCTTGCCTTTCTAGCAAACCTGCTGCTGCTGCTGTGCCTCTGGGTCCAAGGACAACACTTTGAAGAGAAAGGCCGTATAGTGTAAATGACAAACATCTGTTAATATCTGCTTCCTACTTCAGTTTCTTGAAATAACCTTCTACACTACAGTCGCTTATTCTCTATTCTTCTGCAAGCTGCTCAAGGCCACTGTCTTTGCTTCGGATCTGCCAGTCTGTTTCAGCTTATGTTTAACTGTTCATTTAAATACCGGTGTTAAATATATATAAGCATATTCTCCCATTGTGAGCTCCAAGTCGCTTTAGTCAGGCGCTGGTTTTTCTTAGCACAAGCTAGATGGCCGGCCATAGGGTTTCAGGCCTCAACAGGTACACACAGCCCCCTTCAGCCCCTCCCCCCAGCAGTCTTTCAAATTTCCTTTCTCAGAGCCACTGCCTTCATCTGCAGAAGGAAACAGCATAGCCTTTTAAAGAGTTCAAATCCGTATTCTTTTCACATAGTTGAAACAAGACCAAGTATTAGTCTAAGGCAGTCACTGGAAAGATCTTTGCAGAGCCCTCTCAGCAATTCCAGAAGTCATTCCAGTAAATTTTGTTTCCTGGAAGGTTATTTGGTTTGTCTGGCCACCTTCCTCCCTTTCGAATTTTGAATGTGATCGTTTTTGAACTATTTTTCAAGCTCCCTTCTATTTATAGAGTCAGTGACTAACTCTTCCCCAGTAGCATGAGTCAGGGAGAGGGCCTTCTACTTGAGTCTAGCTATACAGTTTTGGGAGGAAAGACTCCATCAGAAATGTCTACAAATCCACTAGAGGGTCTGTGGCCCTGAACAACTTCTCTCTCTTCTCGTTAACATCTCAGGTGGTTAGTCTTGGAGGGTAGCCTTTCTAAAATCCAGTGGAAGGTAGCTGTTTATTTTGTGTCTACTAAAAACAGGAGACAAGTTCACATTTCATCACGGCAAGAAAAGAATTGCAATATTGCAATCTTCTTCTAACTTTTACGAAATACTCTCATTTCTACCATATGGAACAGGAATAGCTTGTCAAGTATCTCACAATAGCTGTCCTATCCTTCTGTAACAAGGCACACTCATTTCCTACATCAGTTCATGGCTCCCTCTAGCCCTCCCCCAACCCTCGTAATCTCTCTGTCTCTATATCTCTGCAGTACTTCTGATCCAACCCAGAGCCTTTCACACGCTAGGCAAGTGCTCTTTATCACTCCTTGGGGATTTGTTGGCTGTCCTCTGGATACACCATGTGTTGTAAATATCCACTGTAAAAATAAAGCCTTCAGGAATGCATGTGGTGCTGTGTTTTGTCCAATGCTGGGTACATTGGAACTGTCACTTCCTGTGATCTTCAGATAAAGTTTTATGATCACATGAGCTTAAATATCATATTCATTAGGCATCAACTTTAGTCAGATTCCTAACAACCAAAAAACCAACCCCCCTAAATGATCAATATTTAGAGGCTCTTTCTTATCCCGCAAGGTCAGTAGACGGTATGGCCTCTCTTTTCTGATCCTTTCTACTGTTATCTACTTCTCCCACTTACAGCTTTCCTTTATATACAGTTATGGTTACTATACAGAGCTAACCTTCATACTTTCAATTATCTCTGCCCCCACTTCATTTCTCTAGCTAATTTCCATGGTTTACTTTATTCTAAGTAGAAGAGAGCACTTCTTATTATATTATGAACATATAGGTAATTAGATTAAACATTGATTTTCCTGTTTTTCCTTTACACTGTCATACAATTTCATCTCCACACCTTCTATTCTCCTGAAAAACCTTTTATCTTGAAACAAAGAAAAGTCCTTAATTCTCTAGTTCAAATGTAATCCATCCACCTAAATGCTTTTAAACCCATGACCTCTCACTTCCCTGGAAACTATTTTCTTTCTTTTAAAAAGAATATATACAGGGATTTTTAAATAGAGGGTTGATTCATTTTATTTTGTTTGCATGAGTGTTTTGCCTGCATGTGCATCTGTGCACCCTGGGCATGCAGTGCCCAATTAGGCCAAAAGAGGGCATCTGATCTTCTAGAACTGAAGTTACAGATGGTTATGAGCCACTATATGGCTCTTTCCTGTCTGTTTTTTGAACTACTCCTTTTACTAGAGTCTTTCCATTAGCATTTAGGTATGTTCACATTATTTTTTTTCCTGTAACCCACCACACACCTGACCCAATTAAGGTCTTTATAACATATGTGCATTGTTTGATTTTGTGTGTGTATGTGTACGTGTACGCACACACACACACACACACACACACACACATGCTTGGCAGGAGTTGGTTCTCTTCTACTGTGTGGGTTACCAGGTATGGAACTCAGATCATCAGGCTTGGCAGCAAACACCTTTACCACCTGAGCCACATTGTTGGTCCCCTAAATATGCTTAACTTTTACTCTTTTAAAAAGAAACAAACACAACTTTCCTCCAACTATATCCCCAAGTGTCACTTGCCTTGAATTTTTTCTTCCATAGTCATGGATGCTTTTATCTTTTTGTAATTTATTTTTTTGAGAAATATTATTTTAATTATTTTTTTTCACATCCTGACCACAGTTTCCCCTCCCCTCTACTCAAAGTTTCACCCACTTCCCCTTCCCCCCACAACCCACTCCTCCTTGGTTTCTCTTCAGAAAAGGGCAGGCCTCACATGGATATCAACCAACCATGACATTTCAAGCTGCAGTAAGACTAGGCACCTCCCCTCACATTAAAGCTAGATGAGGCAACCCAGTGTGAAGAAAAGGTTCCCAAAAGCTGGCAAAAGAGTCAGAGACTGCCTCTGCTCCCACAAGTCAGAATTCCCACACGAAGATCAAGCTACGCAACGGTAACATATATGCAGTAGTCCTAGGTCAGCCCCATGCAGGCTCCCTGGGTGAAAGTTCAGTGTCTGTGGGCCCCTGTAAGCTCAGGTTAATTGATTCTGTGGGTTTTCTTATGGTGTCCTTGTCCACTCTGGCTCCTACAAATGGATGCTTTTCTTTCTTTCTTTTTTTTTTTGGTTTATTTTTTAATTAATTTATTTATTAAGGATGCTTTTCTTAAGTGCAGAAGCTTGCTCCATTTCCTCACCTCCTTTAAAAACTCCATCCCGAGTGGGCAGTGGGGGCACACACTTTTAATCCTAGTATTTGGGAGTCAGAGGCACATGAATCAATGTGAGTTTGAGTCTATAAAGCAAGTCCCAGGATAGACAGGACTGTTACACAGAGAAACCAAACCAAATCAAACCAAAATACACCAAACCAAACCAAACCAAACCGGAACAAAATACCTCACCTTCCTACCTTGCTTTTCTGCTCACAGAACAACATCATTACTGCTCCTGTTAAAAGAAAAACTAATACCCTCCTCTTTGCCAAACCCAGTGAGTAAATAAAAGCCTCTCTGCTGCATTGGACTGCGACTAATCACCCTTAGCCTACTGCTAGTTTCATGCCTCCCTTGGGCCTGCCTCCTCCTTAAGGCTTCTGACGATATTTCTCTCCCGAGTCTCCTCATTCCTCTCATGTTACTTTGTGGACTCCTCTGCATCCCTTAGAGGTCAACCTTTCTCAATCTATATCATTCCAATCAATCACCTATCTCATCTACTCTGATTGCTTTATTGAGCTGAAATCCCTCTCTGTATCTCGTTGAGCTTCAAACCATATATACTCAATTGATACTAACCATGTAGATCACAACCTATCTCACAGATACCTACAGACAAAACTGTGTGTCTTAATGTCACCTTTCGTACACAAGCCCACTCCTTCTGCTTTTCTACTCATTCTTCTTATCCATTTCACTGCCATCAATTTGGTGACTCACCTCTACCTTCACAGTTGTCCAGCCCTGAAACTTTAAAGTCCTGATAATTCCTTCAGCCAGTCACCATGACTTAATAAGTCTATCTTCTAAGTATCAGATACACCTCTTATTTGTGGCACTATATCATTAACTGACCTGTCACCCCATCCTGTCTTTTCTGAATTATTTAAATAACTCTTTTCCCTTCTCTTCATCTACTACTCTCTTAACCACATTGGTTCCATAATAAAATTAACACACAAAAATTAGTAGCCTTCTTATATACACATGACAAATTGACCGGGAAGGAAATAAGGTAAACAATACCTTTCACAATAGCCTCAAACATATCTTGAAATAAATCTTACCAAGCAAGTGAAAGACTTACATAATAAAAATTTAAGACACTGAAGAAGATATTAGAAGGTGACAAGACTTTCCATGCACAAGGATTGGTAGAATTAATATTGTGTAAATGGCCAACCCGTCAAAAGCAATCTGCATATTCAATGCAATCCCGTCAAAATTTCAACGCAACCAGGAGTGTGAAAAGACTACTGAATACTAAAGGTACTGTTGGAAGTATCAGAATCCCAGATTTAAAGTTGTACTACCGAGCTATAGTAATTAATACAGCATGGTGTTGGCATAAAAACAGATATGTCTATCAATGAAGTCAAATTGAAGACCCAGACATAAGTCCTCACACTATGGACACCTGATTTTTGACAAAGAAACAAAAATGCACACTGGAGAAAAGACAGAATCTTCAACAAATGGTGCTGGCCAAACTAGATAACTCAACTCCAAGTGGATCAAGGATCTTTAAAATAAGATCTGATACATCAAACCTAATGAAAGAGAAAATGGGGAATATGCTTGAAATCACTGGCACAAGAAAGGACTTTCTGAATAGGATCCCAGTAGCACAGGCATTATGACCAACAAATGATTAATGGGACCTCATGAAACACACAAAATCTGTACAGCAAAGAATGCTATTGCTTGAATAAAGAGCCAATCTATGGAATTGAAGAAAAATTGTTATCAATCATATATATGGCAGAGGGTCAATTTCTAGAATATACAAAGAACTTACACACACACACACACACACAGCAAGAATACAAGTAACCCAGTTAAAAATGTGGGCACAGAACTAACAGAGGGTTTTCAAAAAACAAAACACAAATGGCTAAGAAATATTAAAAAATATACAACATCCTTAGCCATCAGAGAAATTCAAATTAAAACAGCTCTGAGATTCCATCTTACCTCAGCAGAAATAGTCAAGGTCAGTAAAACACACTGGCGAGGATGTGAGGAAAGGAGAACACTTACTCATTGCTGGTTAGAGTACAAACTGGTACAGTCACTATGTAAATCAGTGTGGAGGTTCCTCAAAAAGCTGGAAATCAGTTTACCACAAGATCCAGCTATACCACTCTTGGGTATATACCCAAAGGACTCTATACCTTATTACAGAGACACGTGCTTACTCATGTTCATTGCTGGTCTATTCATAATATCCAGAAATTGTAAACAGCTAAGATGCCTATCAGTTGATGAATAGATAATGAAAATGCCATACATTTATTATTACAATGTTAAGAAAAGTGAAGTTGGGAAATTTGTGGGTAAGTGGATGCAACTAGAAGCAATCATCCCGAGAAAGGTAACCCAGATCCAAAAAGACAAATATTGCATGCTTTTTCCTTTATGTAGAGGTTATCTTTTAAGCTTCAGATATGTGTGTTTTGTTTAGAATATACACAGAGGGGACCAAAAGATGTTTCAAGGAAGGATATATAGAATACAGTGTTATAAGGGGATAAAGGAGTAACTAGAACAGGAGGATTAAAGGGGGTGTAGGATGAGAGGCAGGATAGAGGAGGGGATATAGACAACAACACAAAACCCACTAAAGGTCTTTTTAAAAGCCATATGGAAACCTACTACTGTAGAAGTTTCCTAAAATACATACATATATAAAAGGAATTTAAGTGAGTCACCATGTAATAGGAGAGACAATACCCTAACTAGATAACATATGCTACCAAATAGAACCCCAGATGCCGTGAATGTGTTGCATCTTTTTGAGACGCTGTCTATCGAAAGCCCCACAGACCCGTCCAAACATCACAGGCTTGCTAAGGCTATTGGTTACCCTTCACAAACCGGTGGTAAGGCCCTATTGTTGAAGATATCACTTATATCACTGAAATCGAGCTGGTGCCCAAGTAGAAGCTTCACCCCTGCTGACTAGTGTTCATGGTGCTGGGACATACTCTGCACGCCACCAGAGGAGACACGTAATCATCAATCTCAGACAGTTATGAACCCCGTGAGCTATGATATCGATCCACCTGCAAGATATGCACAGTGGTGCAATAATGGCATGAATATTAGGTCAACAACCAACCATTTTTTATTGGATCTAAGGACTATTCCATAAGCTGGAACCCTTCCAGGACACTGCTAAAGTGGCCAAGAGCCTGAGACTAGATAAGTCATGAGCCTGAGACTAGATAAGTCTTGAGCCCAGGAGAAAACATGCTGATACTATTCTGCTAAATGAACATAGCAACAAAATGCCCCCTAACGCCAGTGAAGGTCATCAGGGTCTCACTCAACCTCAGCAGAGAACCTTTGTCTTGCAGTCAGTGGTAATTTACGCAAAGACCCATAAGTGAGAGTCTGGAGTACTCAGTCCTGACGGGAGTGTCTTGATCGCACTGCTCTCCCGTCAAGGGTCAGGGATCTATGTGGAAAGAGAGGCAGAAAGATTACTCTAAGAGCCAGAGGTTTTAGACACTTTTCCAGACACAACAGGGCAGATGCACATATGAACTCACAGAAACACTGGCAGCATGCAAGGCCTGCACACACTCAAGTTAGACAAAATTCCCAACATGAAGGAGGGGAAGTGGGCACAAAGTCCCGCTCCTAACTCAGAAGCTATTTGCAATTGATAACTCCTGGGAGATATCAAAATTAGTTCTCTAATGGAGTTATATTGTATATCAACTCTTGAGCAAGCTCAGTGCTCAGGAGGTGATGGCCAACCCAAACTGGACTTCATGGTTTTTTTTTTTTTTTAGTGACTTTTGTTTCTGTTTTTGTTGTAAGGAGAGAGAAAGTACAGCAAGTTGGGTGGATAAAAAGCACGGGGATCTTGGAGAAGTTGGAAGATGGGAAAATATGATTAAACATACTGTATCAAATTCTCAAAGAACAAATAAGAAAGGAAAAAAGGAGTTACAAAGGCTCAGGAGTCGTGTCCTGTAGAAAGTTGTCTCTCCCTTAACCCCCAATGCTAAACTTCTGTACTCCCTTCAGGGTACTTCCTCTAAACTTCCACATGCATCTGGAAAGAGAATACTCACACTGTATCACTGCCTCAGAGGGTGAGCTCCTTGAGAAAAGAGGAAGCATATTATTGCTTTCGATTTTTAAATATTTGTTTATATGTATATGATGTTTTGCCTGCATGAATGTCTGTACACCACACGCATGCAGTGCCTAAGGAGGCCAGGAGAGGCCTCCTCAGGTTCTCTGGGACTGGAGTTATGGAAGGCTGTGGGGCTGCCACATAGGTACAGGAAATCAATCCTGGGCCCTTTGGGAGAACAGTCAGTGCTCTTTTTTTTTTTTTAAATATCGCCCTTTGCACTTTTTTTTTTATTGAGAAAAGGAAAAAAAAAACAAGTTTCCACCTCCTCCCAGCCTCCCATTTCCCTCCCCCTCCTCCCACCCTTCTCCCCCTCCTCCCACCCTTCTCCCCTTCCCCCCACTCCTCTCCCCCTCCCTCTCCAGTCCAAAGAGCAGTCAGGGTTCCCTGCCCTGTGGTAAGTCCTAGGTCCTTCCCCCTCCATCCATATCTAGGAAGGTGAACATCCAAACTGGCTAGGCTCCCACAAAGCCAGCACATTACGTAGGATCAAAAGCCCGTGCCATTGTCCTTGGCTTCTCAGCAGCCCTCATTGTTCGCCATGTTCAGAGAGTCCAGTTTTATCCCGTGCTTTTTCAGTCATAGTCCAGCTGGCCTTGGTGAGCTCCCAATAGATCAGCTCCACTGTCTCAGTGGGTGGGTGCACCCCTCGTGGTCCCGACTTCTTTGCTCATGTTCTCCCTCCTTCTCCTCCTCATTGGGACCTTGGGAGCTCAGTCCAGTGCTCCAGTGTGGGTCTCTGTCTCTATCTCCATCCATCACCAGATGAAGGTTCTATGATGATATGCAAGATATTCGTCAGTATTGCTATAGGATAGGGTCATTTCAGGTTCCCTATCCTCAGCTGCCCAAGGAACTAACTGGGGACATCACCTTGTTCATAGCAGTATTATTTGTAATAGCCAGAACCTGGAAACAACCTAGATGCCCTTCAATGGAAGAATGGATGAAGAAAGTGTGGAATATCTACACATTAGAGTACTACGCTGCGGTAAAAAACAATGACTTCTCGAATTTTGCATGCAAATGGATGAAAATAGAAAACACTATCCTGAGTGAGGTAACCCAGACCCAATAAGATGAATATGGGATGTACTCACTCATAATTGGTTTCTAGCCATAAATAAGGGTCACAGAGTCTACAATTGGTGATCCTAAAGAAGCTAAGTAAGACGGTGAACCAAAGGAAAAACATATAGTTATCCTCTTGGCTATGGGAAGTAGACAAAATTGCCGGGGGAGAAAATTGGGATCTTGGGGATGCGGTGGGCTGGGGGTAAGGGGAAATGGGGAGAGAAAAGGAAGAAGGGGAGGATGCGGGGAACTTGGGGAAAAAGGAGGATTGGGATAAAGGAAGGTTGGATAGGGGAGCACGGAAGCACAATTCTTAGTTAAGGGAGCCACCTTAGGGTAGGCAAGAGACTTGAACCTAGAGTGGCTCCCAGCAGTCAGTGCTCTTAACCACATACCCACCTCTCCATCCCAGACATATTCTTTTATGGCTTCCCCAGAATCCAGTATAATGCTTGACAAATATTTATTGCATAAATGAAGAAATGAGTGGAAACAAATTATTGAATGTTTTATTTCTAAAACAGAGCTTCTATCAAGCCTGTGATCCTTTAAATATATGTTCCTTCTAGAAATGATACCCTACATGTGATCTTGTTAAGTATTATGCATTAATTTGTCAGTTTGTATATGGCACAATCTCATAATTTTATTTGCTTATTTTGAGTGATGATGGTAAGTAACACAGTGTACATGTGGAGGTCAGAGAACAACTCTTAGGAGTTGATTTTCTCTACAATTGGGGGCCTGGGGTTTGAATTCAGATCACCAGACTTGGTGGTAAACACCGTTACCTGATAATCCATATCATGGGCCTTTAAAATTGGGGGAGGGGTGATCTACGATGAATCAGTTCAATTCAAAGTCTCTCCCATATTTATGTCATAGATAGATCTGAGATGCATTTGCATGTCATCTGAGTCAGTGAACAAAAATAATAGGGACAAGATGACCCGTTTGCTGAATACCAACAATGTGCTCAGCCTTGCGTTTTGTGTTTTTACATAAAGGTGGTTAAAGTATTTGCTGCAGTGAAGTATTTCGACCTCTCACTTACAGATGAGGAAACTAACACTATTTTAGTTTCACACCCTGCTAATGGCCCTATTCTCAGAAAATTGTGAAGTTGAACTGTGAACTGAAGTCCCTTTTATTTGCTTGTCTGTGGTAGGATTTCTCTGTAACCTGGGAAGGTCTAGTAGCCCAGGATGTCCTTTAGAGTCCTAGCAATCCTCTTTCCTCAGCCTCCCTAGGACAAAGATTTTAGGCAGGCTTCATCATGTTCATCGTTGAGTTTTGATTTTTTTTTTATTCTGCAAGTTCATGCTTGATTTGAAATGACACACTAATTAAAAGGGCCTCGTCTACTATTTGGCTACCAGATAAAAAGCTCTCTATGGTTGGCTTGAATCCCTTGGTGTCTAGTGCTCATTACTTCTCAAGGGAGGCATTCCATCTTTGCAGTTCTCTAAGCATCTTTAAAGCTCTTATTACAGTGGTCCAAAATTATCACTTAGCCCAAGAAGATGAGCAAAGAGGCTTTTGGTTTTCTACTAGAACTTGCTTTCCAGTCTGACCAAATCATTCTTGTACTTCTTTGACTAACTACAGTGATTCAGCTAGTTACGGAATTATCTTGACAAACAGCTCAAGTATCCAACTTATATTTGACCCATCTCATCTGAAAGGAAACTATTGGAAACTATGTCCAATGTGGGTGAAATGAAATTTGTAACTACCACATGATCTGATTTTCTAATCTAGAAACAGCAATAGTGAAAGGAAATAAAATATAAAAGGGATATTTGTTTTTTCACAGGGCCATTTATCAATGACTCAAAGGAACAAATTTCCAGAGCCATATTTCCAGACATCACTGATAATCTGTCACACACACACACACACACACACACACACACACACACACACACACACACTCTTATCTAAGGGTTTCTACTGCTTTACCAAATGACATCTAAAACGGCAGGGCATCACATTTCAATTAATTAAATTTAAATTAAATATATAAATTATTCTATTGTTGTGTGGTGGTTTAAATGAGAATGCCCCTCCACAGGCTCATATGTTTGAATGCTTTGTGCCCAGTTTGTAGAGCTGTTTGAGAGGGATCAAGAGGTATGGCTTTGTTGAAGGAAGTGTGCCACTGAGAGTGGGCTTTGAAGTTTCAAAGACCCATATCAATTCCGCTTAACTAACTCTCTTTCTCCCCCTCCTGCCCCTCTTCCCTCACCCCTAGCTGTTGTCTCAGCGACTGCTTCAGCACCACACCTGCCTGTTTGTGGCTACGCTTCCATGATGGTCATGGACTCTACTAGCCTCTGAAACTGTGAGCCCCTAAATTAAGTGCTTCCTTTTAAAAGTTGGTATCTCATCACAGCAATTTAAAAGTAACTAAGACACCTGGGTTCTCCAGGCTTCCCCTCCAGTTTTCTATGCTTTTGTGTCTATACTATGTCTCTGTGTTTTGATATATTTCCTCTGCCTGGCTAATCTTCCAAATTCCTACATCCCTCTAAGGGCTAAAAGCCAATTCCTCTGACTCCTCACACACATTCTGGCTCCTCTGAGAGTCAGTGCATGCAGTTTTCCTTCTAAACACATTCTCTGTTGTCCCTGAGCTGAGTTAACTGCTTCTCCTCCAGGATGACACAGTAGAAGGTTGTCACAGTGCCTGCCACAAAATACATCCCAAATAAATGCTACCTTCTTTCTCTTTTCTTTCATAAATTATCTCTAAAATAGTATTAATCATTCTGTATTATGTTATTCTTGTCTGACCTCATCTGAGAACTCATTAATTCTTGACTCACTTCTTCATTCAACAGATATTTTTTTGCATGTCTACTGTGTGTGCAAGTCATATCATGTAGGTACTTGAGATGCCTTCTAAAAGCCTTCCATTCATTGAGTCTTTTCATTATTGTACTCATAATGGCTATCACAAATGCCTAGAAAATAGAGTGTTTATTTAGTTATTGTTAAGGGAGTGCTGCACCTCAGCAAACTTTCTCAAACTGTGTTTCTTGGACCACTTGCAACTGGATCAATGAGAGGTGCACATTACAACATCAATTCCTGTGTCCCTCTCCACATCTACAGTCAGAGTTGCTGCAACAATACACACTTACATTGCGTTCTCCATGCATTTCTTTCACTGTAGAATTTTTTCTTTGATGTCTTACAATTTATTAAAACCTACAGAAAATATAAAACTCATAATAAACAGAATCTTTAAGTACAGCACAAGAATATGAATCTTTAGTTTTTTAAAATGCAATTCAAACAAATGCTATCATGTCACACACAAAAATAAGGCATGCACTTTCCAAAAATAAATATGTGGATCCTCTACATATTATCTGTATATTCTCCAACTTGAGCGTAACATCAACTCGTGGGTCCAAGACTCCCCCATTGGCTGTTTTTTTCAGGCAGGCCTAGCCTAGCTGTTTCATGTGCAGTTTTAACTTACTTTTCAAGCCTTTGGCATAGGTCTTCACATTTACTGGGGTCACTGAAAGTGAGAGAAGGAAAGGAGATAATGCCTTTTTCTGAAAAGTGTGGCTATCAACAATCAAATCTTTGTTTACTTGAGATAGAGTTTGACTATATAACTCAGGCTGGTCTCGAACTTGCACTCCTACTGCCTCTGCTTCCCATGGGTTGATATTACAGGCATGTGTCATCAGCTCCAAGGAAGTCATTTTAGTGGCTTTTGCTCCTGTTAGAATTTTTTTTGAAAAGGAGAATTATTTAAAATTCTCTATGAAGTTTTCTAAAATAGACTTTGAATATTAAAGCAATTAGACAAAACTGTCTCTAAAGTCTAAGATGACAAGTAGAATTATTGCTAATAAAATCTTATCTTAATTCAGGTCAAATTTAAAATACCAGAGTGTTCTCATTTTTATACAGCTCCTTGACTACTTGATATCTAGTATATAGGGATCCTTTGTGTAACTTAACAATACAATATATTGATCCCCATGTTGTAGACTTCAAACTGTAAATCTACAGAGACTATCTTAAGAGTAGGCTGCATGAATCTGCATTTCAATCGAGTTCAACAAGCATTTCTTTCATGCAAGAATTTGGGAACCACTACAAAATAGGAAAGGGAAAAAAATAACATGTATAGGGACTTTTTGTGTAACCTAAACACAATGTATTGATCTTCATATTATAGATGGGAACTGTAAATTATTAGGATATGACCAAAAAGTATTTGAACTTACTTTATTCAAAAAGCAATCTTTTTTCTTTTTTTACATACTAATCCCAGTTTTTTCCTCCTCCTGCTCCTCCCTTCCCCACAACCCAATCTCTATCCACTCCTCAGAGAGGGTAAGGCCTCCCATTGGGAGTCAACCAAGTCTGGCACATCAAGTTGAGGCAGGACCAAGGCCCTTCCCCCTGTATCAAGGCTGAGCAAGGTATCCCACCATAGGGAATGGGCTCCAAAAAGCCATGTAGATGGAGCTGCGGGCAGGTCTGCTTTTAGTCTCACCTGTCTCCTGCATGGTTAGCTTTACACCCGAAATAACAACACACAAACTGTATTCATTTAAACACTGCCTGGCCCATTAGTTTCAGCCTCTTATTGGCTAATTCTCACATCTTGCTTTAAGCCATATCTAATAATCTGTGTAGCACCACAAGGTGGTGGCTTACCGGGAAGGATCTTTTTTTTTAAAGATTTATTTATTATGTATACAGCATTCTGCCTGCATGTATGCCTACACACCAGAAGAGGGCACCAGATTTCATCATAGATGGTTGTGAGCCACCATGTGGTTGCTGGGAGTTGAACTCAGGTCCTCTGGAAGAGCAGCCAGTGCTCTTAACCTCTGAGCCATCTCTCCAGCCCCAACCAGGAAGGATCTTAACCTGCGTCCATCTTGGAGAGGAGAGCTACAGCGTCTGCCTCACTGCCTTCTTCCTCCCAGCATTCTGTTCTGTCTACTCCACCCATCTAATTTTCTGTCCTATCAAAGGGCCAAGACAGTTTCTTTATTAACCAATGAAAGTAACACATAGACATATGACCCTCCTCCATCAAAGCCAGTTCATGCACTAGGGATAAATCCTGGTCCCACTGCCAGAGGGCCCACAGATTTGTACTTTCATACCAATCATATGTGATTTATCTGATAACCTACTCTTTAAATCTGTTTTATTTATATTTTTATTTATTTACTTTTTGTGTGTATGTGCACATATGTGTGGGGCACATGTGTTTCAAGATGAGTGTGTGGAAGTCAGAGGAACTCTCAGGAGTCAGTTTTCTCGAAAGTCATCTGGCTTAGGGGAAGATGCCTTTATCCACTGAGTCATCTTGAAGGCCCTGATACCTACTCTTTTTTTAAAAAAGATTTTATTTATCTATTATGTCTACAGTGTTTTGCCAGATCTCATTACAGATGGTTGTGAGCCACAGTGTGGCTGTTGGGAACTGAACTCAGGACCAGTACTCTTAACCGTGGAGCCATCTCTCCAATCTCCTGATACCTACTCTTGATCAGGGATAGTAGGGCTCATTCTCTAAGAGCATTTGGTACAGTTAGCAGTTTTATGCCATATTTTCCTAAGTGCACACTGTTATGAAAGTGTTCTGAGGATCAGTGGTAAAGCATTTGCCAAGCATGTACGAAGCCTTGGGTTCCATCCTAACCACAGGGGGAAAAGTGTCCTCTTTGAAATAGGAAATAAAATCTGAGTCAACCAAAATCAAAAGCCAAGGCATTTTTTTTTGTTCCCAGAAAGACTTCAAAAATCAGATCTTATGATCATGTTTTTTTTTTTTCTTAGAACAACTGAGGTCGTCCTTGCAGTTGGACACAAATCTCTTAAATATTCCCAAGTGTGTACTTTCCCCCTTCCTGTAGTTTCTTTCTGCATTTTAAACTTAACTTAAAGTTTTAGTGGTCATGCCACTGTTTCCCAACCAGCTTGAGAGACCATGTCTGCTTGCCACCTATTCCATACCAGTGGGATCCTCAGTGACTTGAGGACTGTGTGTAGCGAGTCATTTCTGGAGCTCAGGGAGCGGTAGATATTTCATGGAGATGACAATGAACATGAACGCATACTGAAAGAAATCTCTACACAGTGTATGGGCAAGCTTACCCTCTATGTGATCAAAGAGTAGATATATGATCTCTTTAATAGACTGGAGGCTAATGAGTACAGTTATGAGCAACTGGGCACAGGGACCCATGTTTGCACTTCCAATACTCAAAAAGCTGAGACTGGAAGAATGTAGGTTGGAGGCCTAGTTGGGCTTAGTGTGTCCCAGGCCAACTAGGGGCTACAATGAAGTGACACTGTTCCCCCAAAGAAAAATATAATAGCAATGATTATGGAAGCAAAAAGAATGTATTTATGGATTGGATAAAATACTAATTAGAAAATACACCAGATCTTTTATGTTTCACAGAATACCACACACAATATGCTGAAAAATGCCCTGCAGTTCCTTATTGAGACCTGCCTAGACAGCCATGTCATCGCACAGATTGGAATTTCAGTGTTAGAGGAGGTAGACAGTGCCAATTTAGAGGAGAGGTGAAAGGGTTTCACAAAGATTTTGGCATTGGTAGAGGATGCTTTGCAATCAAGTTTGCAACCACAGAAGGAAAAGAATCCACCAGAGAAATCTTTTTGCAGCACACTCTTTTCGAAAAGTCTATTACAGAACAACACTGAGTCCACAAATAGCCCATCCTTCAACAACTCGAAATTACATTCCTCACTGAGCAGAAATTCTTTTGATGTCCTTTTCTTTCTGAAAAGCTATTAAACGATGAACAAAAAATAAAATACCTTTGTTGTTATCTTAATTTTGGAACAAGTTGCCAGATTACCAGTTAGAACATCAGACGGTCAAAAGTGAAATGTTCTTCAGGAATGAATTCGGTAGGTAAGATTTGTCCTCCAAAGTACAACTTCCTTTTAGGAAACCTTCACTTGGACTCTATGCCTGTATTTCTGGGACCCGAAATGATCCCCTTTTAAGAGCCTGTGTAAAATAAAGTTGAATAAATGGAAATTTTCAGTTGTCATCAAAAGAACATAAAAACACTAATTTGGACCATAAAATGTCCAGAAGAAAATATGATGAGTGAAGAAATCTTTCAGCCCCACTCCTTTCTACCTGATGTCCCCCCACAATAATTTAAATCTTTAAATAATTTTTAAGTAGGAGAGTTTATTCTTACCTCTAAATAACATGACTGCTTATTTTAGCTTGAAATATTGTCCATTGACTTTCTCCCTTCGTAAATTCTTCCTCTCAGTATGGTTGACAACATTATGCTTTCTGCTGCTGCATGGTCTCTGTCACAATCTTCAAAACACCAGTGACTTAAAAATACTCTAGGCTAGGGCTGGAACAATCCATAAAGTAAAATGAATAAATATAATTTAAAAGTCAATTAAAAGGTCAGTTGCCTACAAATATGAATTACTTTTGGGTTGTTAATTATATCTCGTAGTAAGTTTGTAATGAGGAAATATGAATCCTCCAACATTTTCTTCTCACTTTTTGTGATTCCATTCCATTTTTACATAAATCTTAAGATCATCTTGTCAATTTCTTCTAAATAAAAACAAACTTAAGTTTTTATAGGAATTTCTTCAAACCTATAGTTCAATGTGAATGAAATTGTCCTCAGTATTTTAAATTCTTGTAAGTATTGTGTTTTTTTAATTCAATTAAAATCTAATTACATCATCCCACCTCTTCTGCCAATCCTTTCCATGCATCCTTACCCCTGGTCCTTCTCAAACTCTATGGTCTCCGTTTCTTTATTGCTACATATATGTGAATAAAGATATAAATACAGCCTGTTGAGTCTGTGTAATGCTACTTGCATGTAGAAGTTTTTAAGGCTAATGATTTGGTCTTGGATAACCATGATGTTATTGTGAACAGAGTTGTTTTTTAAAAAAAAAATTAGTTAAAATGTAATTATACCATTTTCCCTGCCTTCTTCTTCCCTTTCCCATGTGCTCCAGGTTCCCAGCCTTGGTGAACTATATCACTGTTGCGGGAGGTCCTTCCGCTCCTCCAGCCTATAGCCGCTGAGATACCAGCCCACTGGGGCGTGGTCTCTCTCCCTCTAAAAAAGCGGCTACTTCCCTTCTTGCTCTCTTCACTTCCTGCTCCACCAGCGACTAGACTCCCTGGTTGCGCAGAGGACTGTTGTCTGGGACGGTGATCTGTAAATTTTTTCCCCTTTAAATAAATACCACCCTATTAATCATAATTCCAAACTGGTGTGGCATTGTTTGTGATTTACACCTTCATATCACCTGTGCTGGAGTGGGCTCTTGGGTCATTTGAATCTTTGAGTTGTTTCTGCTCCTGTAAGTAACCCCTCACCCATTCCTATATGTAACCCTAATAAAACTCAAGTTGAGCTTTGGTGGTATCAGTACGTTAGTCAATCACGGATTTCTTATCTGAGTAGATGTAAGTGTGGCATCTCCCTAGGAAATGCCTTGTCACACACCTGCACCCCAGTTGGCTAGAACTGTTGGTTGCTTCCCTCTTTTAACAGCTTGCATATCAACTTCTGGTACCATACAGCTAATACTCAGGGAGGAGGGTTTTTTGGGGGGTCAAATACCTGAAGTTCTATGTCCAAAGTGTGTGGTATCTTCAGCGATAGAGACTTACCTTTACCTTATTGGAGACAGCCAAGGACAATAGCAATAGTCTATATTGCTTTGGGACTCTCCTGCTCTGAGCAAAAACTCATAAAGTCATTTTTCATGCCTAGTTCTGGGGTTTTTATTAGATAGTTTATGGCTCCTGGGGAAGTATATAGCACCCCAAGTGATCTAACTTCATTTAAATGTATATTACATATATGCGTAATATGTGCATTATTCTTAAATGTAATTTTAGGTAAATATAAATTATCGCTCCCTATGTCTTTTTCAAGTATCATTAGTGTTATTTATTTCACCTACCTTCCTCTCCTGTATTATCTATCCTCTTTTGCCTCTCCCCATTTAAAGCCCCCATCATAGTTGCTTTCTTAATTTTATCTTGTATTTTTTTTACCATTAGTGTTTAAAGATACAATTATTAGTATTGACTTTCTATTCTGCAGTTTTGCTAACCTATTAATCCTCATAGTCCTTTTTGTGGACTCCTTAGGAACAGACAGACAGACAGACAGACACACACACACACACACACACACACACACACACACACACGACATGTCGTTTGTAAACTAAGACAATTATATTCCAATCTGAATTCTTTTTATTTCATCTAACTTGCTCAACTGCCCAGGTTGAAACTTCCAATACAATATTGTACACAGACATCTTATCCCTGATCTCAGAGCAAAGTTTTCAATCTTCACTATTGATGATAGTAGGTGTGGGACTTTCAGAGATGCCCTTAATCATGGTGAAAAGTTCTGTTCTATTTATAGTTTGCTGAGAGGTTTTCATCAGGAAAAGGGTATTGAATTTTTTCAAATGGTTTTTCTGAGTCTGTTGAGATGATCATGTGGTTTTTATGCTTTATCCCATTGATGTACTCAGCGTGAGTTTGAAGAGTACATTGTGAGAACTGCTAGAGTCTCCTAGCCACACAGTGAGAAAGTTCCTTAGCTTAGCCAAAAGCATCCTTCACAAGACCTTGTCGAAAGCTTTTCTGAACCTAGGAAGACACACTTAGGTACAATTTATGTGGGAAGCCACTAGAGGGAGAGTTTGAGAGATACCCTCAAAAGACCCCATCTAGAAACCCCTTGTGATTTAAAAATAAAATCCTTTAATTCTGTAACTTTAAAGCCTTTTTATTATTTTAAAGAAGTTGCTGAAGAGAGATGCTGAAAAAAAATCAGTAAACTCTCTTGGTGAATGTAGAGTACGCTAAATTGGCCAGAAAAAAACAGACAGATGGTTCTCTTTCTCCCCCAAAGAGAGGATAAGTATGGTTGGATGGCAGGAAACATGGTGTCTGAGAGATCCTAGAAACCAAACCAGAAAGGAGAACATACTTGATACATTTGCTTGTGGGAGAGAGAGAGTTCCACTGTGAAGTAGTCAGCTTTGCTTGAAAAAAGAAATTCAGAGGTTTACTTCTAGTAACTCGAGTAAAGGAAAGCGAAAGATAGGAAAATGTGCCACATTTAAGGGTACCAACTTTAAAAGAAATTCTTGTGGTTGTACTCCCAAAGTCTACCACTTACTGGTTGATGATCTTAAGTATTTTACCTTCCCAGCCTCCAGGGTTGTTCTCTCTCTCTCTCTCTCTCTCTCTCTCTCTCTCTCTCTCTCTCTCTCTCTCTCTCTCTCTCTCAAACCTATTGCAATAAGCACAGAGTTGTTAAAATGAAATGAAGTTGTGCTTTAACAGTAAGTACCTAGTACATAGAAATCATTTTTTTTAAAAAAAGGGATATTCCAGGCTGATGAGAGGTTCAGTAGATAAAAGCCTGCTGACTTGTGTTTCATAATCTGAAACACAAGTGAAGGGGGAAAGAGAGACCCAACCACACAGAATTGCCCTCTCCCTGCCAGTGAATGGTGTGGCACACACAACCTCACATCACACAACAACAATTTTTAAAAGTTCACATGGATATTCCTTTTCTTCAGGTCACAAGCTTGAGTTAGGCAGGCTACAATCCACAGCCCCAGAGAAACTAGGTAACAAGGAGGACCCTAAGAGGTATGCATGAATCATCCTGGGAAGGGAAATAGATGAGATGTCCTGGGTAAACTGGGGGTGGGGGAGAGGGGAGGGGATGGGCCATGAGGTATCTGGATGACCAAGTTTGGGAAGAGATAGAGAGGGAGAGCAATGAAAGAGATATCTTGATAGAGGGGGTCATTATGGGGTTAGGGAGAAACCCGGTGCCAGGAAAACTCCCAGAAAACCACAAGGATGACCCCACCTAAGACACCTAGCAATAGTGGAGAGAGTGCCTGAACTGGCCTCCTGTAATCAGATTGGTGACTACCCTAATTGTCAACATAGAATCTTCATCCAGTAACTGATGGAAGTAGATGCAAAGATCCACAGCCAAGCATTGGGCCTGGCTCCAGCAGTCCAGTTGAAGAGAGGGAGAAGGGATTATATGAGCAAGTGTGTGTGTGTGGGGGTGTTCAAGACCATGATGGGGAAACCCAGAGAAACAGCTGTCCCGAGCTTATGAGAGCTCACAGACTCCAGACTGACAGCTAGGGAGACTGCATGGGACCAAACTAGACCCTCTGCATGTGGCTGTCAGTAGTGTGGCTTGGTTTGTTTGTGGGGCTCCTAACAATAGTACCAGGATCTGTCCCCGGTGCATGAGCTGACTTTTTGGAACCTGTTCCCTAGTTGGGATGACTTGCTCAGCCTTGATGCAGGGGGGAAGAGCTCGGTCCAGCCTCAACTTGACATGCCATGTTTTGTTGACGCCCATAGGAGGTCTTACCCTTTCTGAGGAGTGGATGGGGGTTGTAGAAAGGAGGTGAGAGGAGGGAATGGGAGGAGAGGAGGGAGGGAAAAGTGTGGTTGGTATGTAAAATAAAATTTAAAAATGTAATAAATAAATAAACAAGTTAGAGTTAAGACTAAGAAAATAATTTTATCCAATTTTCCAATTGAAAGATCAGGAACCCTGAATGCACATGCTCAAATTCATGAAGGGTTGATTTAGTTCCTTTAAGCAAGCATAAAATTTTCCAGACATGCTAATGCACAACTGTAATACAACTGCAATCCCAGCACATGGGAAAAGGAAGCACGAGGATCAGGAGTTCAAGGTGATCTTTGACTACAGAGTGAGTTCAGGGTTATCTAGAGCTACGTGAAACCCTGTCTCAAAAATGAAACAAACAGAAGGGCAAAATTAAAGACAAAATGTAGGAAGTTTACTATCAGAGTGCTAATGACAGCAGAAAATCCTGCCACACGCAATTTTAAATAGTAAAGTATATCTTCTTTTATAACTTATGTCCATTACCTGCATTCAGTCCTTCCTTATCCCCTAACGTTTAGCCTTTTTGCTCTCTTTCCTACATGTTATTTGGCCAAATGTACATGTACATATACATATACACACTAATATGTATACATATACATACATATGGCTATATTCTACATATGAAAGATGATATAAAGTTACTTGTTTTTTTTTTCTAGGTCTAACCCTGTCATGGATTTTGGGGGTTTGTGGTGAATCAGTGCGTAAAAATAGATTCCACAGTGAATGTGTAAAATCCAATGTGAACTACACAGCTTCCATTCTAAATAGCCATTCTAACTCTATAGAAGTTCACTGAGATCTACAGATTGTTGGGTCTAGTTAATTTCTATGTGTGAGTTTTTATTTATAACTTTTTATAATAAAGTTTATGAATGAGAAAATATTTTAAATAATAATAACAATAGAATATAATGTATTCATTAATACATCCAGACATAGTGTGAGCAACAGGGTTTGTTAATTTATCAGCTAGATAATCTCAAGAAAGACACAGGATTTTTTGGTCCCCCTTATTTCCGTCTAAAGGATCCCAGTCATCCTAGGCCTTGTTTTTTCTGTTTGTAAGAAACCTATTTCTTTCTTTCTTTCTTTTTTTTTTTTTTGGTTTTTCGAGACAGGGTTTCTCTGTGGTTTTGGTTCCTGTCCTGGAACTAGCTCTTGTAGACCAGGCTGGTCTCGAACTCACAGAGATCCGCCTGTTTCTACCTCCCAAGTGCTGGGATTAAAGGCGTGCACCACCACCGCCTGGCTAAGAAACCCATTTCTAGCAAAGGCTTTTTGTTTTGCTCTTCTTGAGACAGGGTCTCACTATTTAGTTCTGACTGTCCCGGAATTTACTATGTAGACCAGGCTAGCCTCAAACTCACAGAGATCTGCTCGCCTCTCCCAAGTGATGGGATTTAAGGCATGTGCCACCATGCCCAGCTTGCTGTAGTTACTATATGCATGCTTGCTTTCATTACATGTCTCCCCTCAAAAAATAAGGTAAAAATTCTTTATTTCAGTCTCCCTGGGATCCTCATTGGTTACTGCCCATCTTGAAGTTATGAATAACTATAATCACAAGATTACCAACTCTGATTGTCTTATGTCTGTGTTCCTAAACTGACCACCAGCAAGAGGAGAATTGTAACTGATTTACACAAATCAGGTCCAAGATGCCCACTATTTACTTAACAATGATCACACATACAGCAGAAAAAAGGTATAGGAAGAAATTATAGCTATAAATAATGTAATATAAATTTACTCAAATTGGACACAAATATCAAGATTGGAAATTTCCCTTGAAAGAGTATTACAGTAAGTGAGAAGAAAAAGAAACACAGCTATAGGAACATAGGGTTTGTAAAACTGGCAATCATAGCCAAGACTATACTGATGAAAAATACCTGAATGACCACTATTACCTAAAGAAAGGCACTAGTTTTCAACCAAAAGTCTCTGTACTGGCTTGCCAGGAGCAGTTGGTGATGACTGGCGATATTTTGGTCATAATAATTTGGAGTATGAGTGTATGTCTGTGTATGCAGTTGTGCAAAAACATAATTACTATGTACAGTTGATATAGGTATGAGGCCAAGGGTGCTGCAAAATACCCTATGGTGTACAGATCAGCCCCTCACAGTAAAGAATCATCTGGCCCAAAGATCAGTAGTGCAAAGTTAAGAAGCACCATACCGGAGGAACCAGTCTAGACAGAAGCACAAGAAAGGGTAAGACTGGGGGCAAAAGTGGGGGGTTTCATTTAAGATTTTCATGAGAGGTTTGAATACTACCTGCTTTCAAGGTCTCTTCCTCCAGGTATTTTTCCCCACCCCATCAGAAGCTGGTTTTGGCAACATGGTTCGAGAACTGAAATTTTAGCGAAGGTGGCATTTAGAGGTGGGAGGGTGAAGAACTGTCACATGTTTTGCTACTTTTTTTTTTTGCCCTCTGTTGCCATCGTCCTAGAGAATGGTTACACCACCAGGTTGGGCCCTAGAATGAGGAAAAATCAACAAAACCCTCAGGCAATTAACAGCACAGTAGAAGTGAAAGGAATGACCCATAGTGGGTTTTTTTTTGTTTGTTGTTTCTATTTCTATTTTATATGTACGGGCATTTTACCTGTTTGTATGTCTGTACCACTTGTGTGCCTAGTGCCCATGGAGGCCAGAAGATGTCAGATCCCCTGGAACTGGAGTTATCGACCCTTGTGAGTTACCATGTGAGTGCTGAGAATCAACTCTGGGTCTTCCTGAAGACCAGCTCGTTCTCTTAACTACTGAGCCATCTCTCCAATTCCTGATAACTGAAATTTGACAAGACCATCCAATTAAGAAATTTTTTTTTGAAATTTTGAGACAGGATCTTGTTGTTTTGCCCAATCCTGCCTGGAACATCTGAGCGAAACGGATGTGTCAGCACATCTGACTAAGAAAAGCCTTTTAAAAACTGATGTACAGCTGGAAATATTCATGCAAAAGAATCAAAAGAATGGAATTAGACCCTTACTTAATACCATGAACAAAAATTAGTCTAAAATGGATCAAAATACACGTTTAAGAGCAGTCTGCAATTATTGGGAGAAAACATATGTATAACTTTTTAAGAGTTTGGACTAGGCAGTGGTTTTTTAGGTATGACACCAAAAGCAGGAAATGGGTAAGGGAATTGCATGTATCTGTAAAGATGAGACTTTTGAGATGAAATTGGTTAAGGAGTCAAATTTGACAACAGATATGGTGAGAGTGACCACTGACGCATAGGAGGTATCTTTTTAGACAGCTGAAAAAATAAAAGGCATTGTGCTCTACAGTAGAGCATAAATTCCCCACTGAAAGAATAGAGAATGAGAAGAGAATAGGGTATAGGACAGCTTGCTTCCGAATACCAGTGCTTTCGAAGAAGGTACAAGGAAGATCAGATATCAAAGGAGAAGGAGGAATGACTGAATAGTTAAGAAAAGAGCCACAAAAGTACAGAGTCCAGAAAGGCACCTGTGATGAATACTGCTGACAAGATGAGCAAAATGAGGGCATGCAAGTACCCATTAGATTTGGTAACATGCAGGGTATTGATGACCACAGCTATCTTGGTGGTTATAATGAACTGAGAATCAAGTACAAGGCAGGAAGTGTGGAAAGCAGATGTAGAAAACTCCATATAAGAGAAATTGATGAGGAAGTGGAGTAGATGAATAGTATGAGAGACTGGAATTGGCTATATGGTCAGGGAAGGTTATTTAGCTGTTAAAGAGTATTGGGGCATGAATGAAATATGGTGGAAATGGTCCAAGGGAGAGGAAAAGATTAATATTAGAAAAGAAAAGGAGCACTCGGGAGGCAGAGGCAGGTGAATCTCTGTGAGTTCGAGGCCAGCCTGGTCTACAAGAGCTAGTTCCAGGACAGGTAGGACTGTTACACAGGGAAACCCTGTCTTGAAAAAAAAGAAAGAAAGAAAGAAAAAGAAAAAGAGAAAAGTCATAAAGGAAGAGATTCTTTAAGATTAATAGGCTGTCATTCAAAGTACAAGGGAGAAACTGAGTTATTTTGTGATATCTAAGCACATAATTCTGAAGCAAGACCTACCTGTCAGCTAAGTGGTATGGTATTCTCCTGTACTCTTCAGTAGCTCAGGTCAGACTCCAAGAAAGCAAACGGTGGTGTGCATTTGGGGTTAGAGCTTTACCAGTGGACTGAGGCAATGCCCAAGGGAGTTGTATGTATTTGTAAGGATGAGACCCACATTCAGGACCTGCTAAGGAATGAAGTCAGGAGGCAGGCTGATGAATATTTAGGGGAGCAGTAAACAGTAGATTTGAGATCTCAGAGAGCTGTGATGATGTGAGGGGATATGTATTATTAGCAGTGGTGGGTGGTAGACAATTGGGACTTTCAAATCAAAACGACAGAAGTGGTATAATTTTTTATGACGGTAAGGTCCAGAGTGTTAGCATGGAAGTAGGTGGCTGAGTTATTAGAATTAAGATAAAGATCGTGGGAGACAAACAGGAAAAGGGACAGGAAATCTTGTGGTTCACCCACATGAATACTGAAGTACAAACTTTGTGGAGTAGGAGGTAAAGCCATTATATATAGGATGAGTCAACAAATGGGTTTGCTCTTTTGCAAATGTGTCCAGTGGCCTAGACTGACCTTGAATTCACTATTGAAGGTGACCTTCAATAAATGATAAATGATACTCCAGCTTCCATTCCACTGCCTGACTGTTGACCAGCACAGCCAGTTCCAAGTCGTTTTTTTAATGACTGGATGTTAACTCCCTTGAGCCTCAGCTGTACCCTAAACAATACTAGATAATTCGGTATTTACTCTTTTCCTCCTTCCCGTTCCTTAGAAGAGCTATTTTGATTGTATTCCACTTTTCAAATAGGGCACTTTACTGACACCCTCCTTAGACTTCTTAGATGACAGAATTAAGAAGATTGAGAACCACTGCACTAGTATTTAATTATTAGTACAGTACTTCGTGTTGTGCTGACCCCCCAATCATAAAATTATTTTTGTTGCTACTTCATACCTGTAATTTTGCTACTGTTATAACTTGTAATGTAAATTTCTGATATGCAGATGGCCTTATGTGACCCTATGAAAGGGTTGTGTGACCCCCAAAGGGGCCTCAACCCACAGGCTGAGAATGGCTGCCTTACTGGGAGTGCAAGCTGTCCTATCAAGCCTGTCGATATTTACCTTTATAGGAGCACTTGAATGCTTTCTGTCCATTCTCCCATCCAAGCTCTGCCCTATCAATGTTCCTGATGTCAATATTGCCTGATACACTATTGTCATTTACTGTCTTCTAGGAGTCTATAGACAGGCCAGCATCCCTCTCATCAGTACAAACATCAGCTTTCACCAGTACCACCACAGAACATCCCTTCAGTCAAACCTGATGGAAGAAGTCAGAAAGAAAAGTAAGACTGGTTAAAGTTGAGTTGTTCTCTTTACTTTCTAATGATTTATTTTACTTAATTATTTTGATGTAATTGCAGATTTACAGAAAAGTTGCACCGAGTAGAAGGAAAAACAGCCCACCTTTTCCCTTCCCCAGATTCCTCAGATGTAAATATGTGCTGTAATTTCCATGCATTCTTTCTAACCCCCCTTGCTCCCCCTCTTTCGCTCTCTCTGTACAAGGGTACACGTACCTAGCCATAGTTGCGCACATTGGTTCTGCTCTGATAGTGCATTGCTGAAACAATGGCATCGATTCTTGAATCCTATCATCAACATATTTCTGTAGATAAATGATACTCTCTTAAATAACCCAGTTGTAGCTCAGAGTCAGGAAATTAACAATGATCAGTTAACACACATGTCCACTTTAGATTTTACTCTGTTTGTTGCCCCAATAATGTACCCGAAAGAAGAAGAAACTCTTAGTTGAGCTGTACTCAAGTTTCATGTCTCCTTTAATCTGGGTGTGTTTCACCACATGGACAACTCAGAAGAGTATAGTCCAGCTGTTTTGTAGAATAGCGCTCAGGATGTGTGTGTCTTAGTTAGGGTTTCTATTGCTGTGAAGAGACACCATGACTACAACTTTTAAAGGAAAGCATTGAATTGAGGCTGGCTTACAGTTTCAGAGGTTTAGTTCATTATCATCATGGGAGGTAGCTTGGTGGCATGCAGGCAGACATGGTGATGGAGAAGGAACTGAGAGTTCTACACCTTGATTCAGCAGGCAACAGGAAGTGATTTGTCTCACTGGGCATAGCTTGAGCATATATGAGACCTGAAAGTCATCCTCCACAGTGGCACACTTCTTCCAACAAGGCCACACCTACTCCAACAAGACCATGCTTTCTAATAGTGCCATTCCCTATGATCAAGCATTCAGACACATGGGCCATACCTATTCAAACTACCACAGTGGGTATATGAATTCTCCCCATTATTTATTATTGCATTAACTTTATACACTTTACAAAGGTATATCATAGAAGTGTTATGCCCTCGGTAACCACGCGATGAGTATTTGTTCCTTTAATGGCCATATTAAGTTTGACCACTTGCTTAAGATACTTTGAGATAATACAAATATTTCATTACTCTTCAGACTTTTCATCCACTAGTTTTAACATTCACTGGTGATTATTTCCTGGTTGAATTATTATCTTTTACATTTTATTTAAATTTTATTTATTTATTGAGTTTATGCATGAGTATTCTATTTATATCATTTCTACCCCCACTCCTTCAATTCTTACAGTATCCCTCCCACTCCTTCTCAGATTCATGATCTTTTATTATTAACAACGATTGTTACATATATGTGTGGGTAAATTTATAAATGCCAGCTGCTGAGATCATTTAGTGTTGTTCTGATTCAATTATTATGGTGAAACCCTGGCCCCAGAACCAGCCATTTCTCCAAGAACTCCTGCTCTAATTTTTAGTGGCAAGTGGCCTTTAGAGCCCAAGAATTAGATGCTTATTTTTTCCTTTTTGAGATTATAATTCCATTATTTCCCCCTTACTTTTGCTCCCTCCAAACCCTCTCATGTACCGCCCTGCTTTCTTTCAAATTTATGGCTCTGTCTTAGTCGGTGTGCTATTGCTGCGAAGAAACACCATAACCATGGAAACTCTTACAAAAAGAAAGCATTTAATTGAGGGCTTGCTTACAGTTTTGGAGGGTTAGTCCATTATCTGCATGGTAGGGAGCATGGTGGCATGCAGGCAGAAATGGTAGCGGAGTGTTCTATATCTGAATGTGAAGGAAGCAGGAAGAGAAGTGCTACTGCCCCTGGCCTGGGCTTCTGTGACCTCAAAGCATACCCCTGTGACACACTTCTTTCAATAAGGCCACACCTACCCTAACGAAGCCACACCTCCTAATCCCTTTAAGTTGTGCCACTCCCTGGTGACTAAGCATGCAAATATATGAGCATATGGGAGCCATTCTTATTCAAACCACCACAGCCTTTTTTCTTTAATTGTGTTTTAAACGAATATGCACACACACACACACACACACACATTCCTAAATATATAAATACAATCATCTTAGTCTGTATAATGTTACTTGTATATACATGTTTTCAAGGCTGACCATTTGGTATTGTAGAAACAATTGATGTGCTCTTCTTTCCTGGGGAAAACTATTTCTTCAGTTCCCAGAATTCTGAAATTGCCTATAATCTTTGTGTAGATTTGAGGTCTTGTGAGATTTTCCCCATCCACAATAGCATGCTGCTAAGTATCATATCAGGTGATATTGAGGCATCCATGTTGATGAGACTTCAAGGCTGATATTCCTAGGAGATGCAGTCTCAAAACGAACTTCTTGTTCCTCTGGCTCTTATAGTTCTCCAGCCTATTGCCTGCAATGATCTCTAAGACTTAGGTAATAGAGTTGTATTGTGTCAGTGGGAACTGGGTCTCAGAACTCTGCATTTCAGTTGGTTGTGGTTTTCTGTACTGGTCTCTGGGAAGTTTCCTTGATGAGGAGTAAGGACTCCACTTAGCTGTGTATATAAGGACAAATATTTAGAATATGGTTAGGAATTATTCTGGTTTAGTAAAGTGGTGGCCATAGGTTCTCCTCCAATAGCCATGACTTCACTAGCTTTGGGTAGTTGGCTAGGTTTCCAGTACCAGGCATGATTTTCTTCTTGTTAAGTGGGTCTTAAGTCCAATTAGAGAGATGCTTGTTACTGCCAAGGTATGTGTGCCATTGATGCACCCTTAGGGTTATTGTGCCATGCTGGTCCTTGTGATTTATAGGTATCATATGACTGTTGGTTGCTTCCCTTCTTTTAGAAGCTTGCATGCCAACTTCTTGTATTATGAAAGCTAGTTCTCAGTGAGGACGCTTTCAGGCCCTCATCTTGAGGGTCCTTAGGACCCTGTGTCCAAAACACATAGTGTATTCAGTAATTGGGACTTACTTTCCACCTTCAAAGAGAAACCAAAGGCTTATCACACTAGCCTAGTGTTTTGGGAGTCTCTGAGACTACTTTAACCTACAACTCAAAACAAGTGTTTCTCTGCCTGGTTTTAAGATTTTTGTGAGATGATCTTCAGCTCTTTGGAAGATCACCCTAGATGGGAAAATTTCATTTAAATGACATGTATACACTTATGTATCAACTTATAATTATTTTTTAGGTAGAAAGTTAACAGTTTGAGTCTTTGAATTTTTAATACATTCTTACTATTATTTTACCCTTCCACATACTTCTTTTGTATTTATTTATCTCCTTCCTTCTTTCCTTATTAGAGCCCTTCCCCATTTTTCCCATTTCAGACCTGATCAGATCACTTGTACTCTGTTTTTCCTCTAGTTTCCTCCTCAATGGTCCTTTTTTGCTTTTCTGATTTCTGAGTTACTACAGGTTTAGAAGCGAAGTTACCTATTGTTCTTATTTGTTTGTGCTATCTTTTGGTGGAAGGAGCCACAAAATGGTTTGTTTATATATATGTATATATGTGCATATGTGTCTACATATGCATGTATTTGCATTCATATAGGTAGATGTGTGTAAACATTAATGCACATATATTTCTGTATTTCTATTGTGTTATCTATATTGATATATATCTATATTAAAAACTATTGATTTGTACCAATCCTTGAATTCCAATTAAGCACCATAAGATTTAATGTGTTCTTTCTCTGTTCTATATTGGTTCATATAGTGGTAAAAGATGAGAGTCCCATTACATACAACATATTATAGTTGTCTTTTAATTTGCTATTCTGTAGTTCTAGTTCTATCAATTCTTTCTGTTATGACAATTTTTTAATAGCTACTAATTCTAAAGGCCACTTTGGTCCTGATTTCCTTTGACTTCTACATTGGACTCTTATTGAATCTCCTCCGTTTTGAAAGTCTCTACTTCCTTAGTGCAGTAAACAAAATAACACAATTCAAAGATGCCTGTGTTCACATTATTGGAATTTTTGAATGTGTTGTTTTATATGAAAGAAAAGATTTTAAAGGTATGATTAAAGTTCTTGAGACAGAAAGATTATCCTGGCTTATTTGTGTAAACTTAATGTACTAAGAAGGATCATTCTGAGAAACGGGCAGCAGAGCAGACATTGAAGAGAATGTGATCTTAAATACAGTGATAGTGAAATTCTAACACTGCTACTGGTTTTAAGATGGAGGATGAATCCATGAACCAAGGAATACAGAGGATCTCTAGATACTGAAAAGGATAAAGAAATTTATTATTTCTTAGAACTTCCATAAGGAATTAGCCATTTTGAGACCTTAACTTTAGCGTGGTAAGACTAATTTTAGATTCCTCATTCTCAGAAGAATTAGGCAATAAGTTTGGGTTCTTTTCAGCCACAGTGCTTGTGGTTACTTTATATAGCAGCAATAGGAAATTGCCTTAGTTGGGATTTCTATTACTGTGAAGAGACACCATGACTAGGTAATGTTTTAAGGAAAATATTTAATTGGGGTGGTTTGCAGTTCAGAAGTTTCATTCATTACCATCACGATGGGACACGCAGTATGCAGATGCTGAAGAAGGAGCTGGGAATTCTACATCTTGACTTGAAGGCAACAGGAAGTGAACTAAGACACTGAGTATGGCTTGAACATGTATGAGACCTTAAAGCCTTGTCTCCACAGGGACACACTTTCTCCAACAAGGCATTATCTACTCCAACAAAGCCACATCTCCTAATAACGCCACTCCCTATGAGGTTATGGGGGCAATTACATTCAAGATACCACATTCCATTCCAAGACCATCATAAGCTTGTAATAATATCATAATGCAAAATGCATTTAGTCCAACTTCAAAAGTCCCTATAGTCTATCACAGTCTCAACAATGTGTAAAAGTCCAAAGGTCAAAGTTTCATTTGAGATTTATGAAATCTCTTAACTGTAATACCCTATAAAATCAAAATTAAAAAAACATAACACATAGTCCCAACATATAATGGCACAGGATACATTTTACCATTCTAAAACAGAGGGAAGGGAGCTCAGTGAGGAAATACTAGACCAAAGCAAGATTGAAAACCAGCTAGCCAAACTTCAAATTCTGCATTTCTATATCTGCTGTCAAAATGCTCTTCAGAACTCCAACTCCTTTCAGCTTTGTTGACTGTAACACACTTCTTCCTCTTAGGCTGGTTCCACTCCCAGCCTAAGATTAGTCATTTTCCTCAGCAGGTATCCCATGGCTCTGGCATCTCCAACATCCTGGGGTCTCCAAAGCAGTCCAGGCTTCACTTTCACAGCTTCGCACAATGGCCTCTCTTGGCCTCCATTCAGGGACTCCCCTGACACATGCCTTGCCTCAGAGGCTTTTCTTAGTCACAGGAGAATATTCCATAACCTCTTTCTTCTTCTCTTAAAGCCAGGACCACGTGGCTAAAGATGCCAAATTGTGCTGTTTACTTAGGCTGGAACATGCCCCCCTTGTTCAACTACATCTTCACCAGCTTTCTTATATTCAGTTCCTTCACTGCTTAAGCTTAGATGTTCTGGAACTTGTTCTGTAGATCAGGTTGGCCTCAAACTCAGAGATCTGCTAGCCTTTGCCTCCTGGGTGTTGGGATTAAAGGTGTGCATCACCACACCCAGCTCTAAGTTTTCTTTAATTTCTTTTCACAAACTGGAAGCTTAGCTGGGTGGGAGCTTGCCCTGAGGTCACCACTCCTTTATTCATTTCTTAAATCTGTTTAACTCCTTGAACACAGGCTTTAGCTCCATTCCACTTCCTGGTGCTCCCTTTCTCCTCAAATTGAACATTTTATATTTATCCTCGCTTCATTTGCTCATTTTTATTATGCATCTTCTTTAGAGTTAACACTAATAACCACATGACAGAATTTAAACTAGGCTGTTTTGAGATTTTCTGTCCACAGTTCAGTTCTCAATTCATTGTGCAGACTCTTCCTTGATTAGTTTATTAGCTATCATAATTCCCACGTGTCTGCTTGTATCCACACCTGTCATTAGCTCTCATCTCTTCTGAGAATCACTGAAACATTCATTTTTCAGATCAGCAATTCTAGGTAGGTGCTCCATAGCTTAAGTCCAAGCTGATCTTGTCATTCTTCCTCATTCCCCCATTTCCGTGTTCCTCAAAATTCTGCTCTTCCCTTTTGAAGAAGTGCCACTGTCATCCCTCCTGTGAAAACAGAAACCTGACCCTTCACTTCTCCCTCAGTTATTTTGTCTCAGAGTTCTACTTACATTTTAAATCCCTTTCAAATATGTGCTCTCTTCATAACTTCTTACTTGACATAATGAATTTTTTTTTTTCAGAACAGCGCTCTTGCTTTAGTCCCCGCTGCTTTGAGTTTATCCTTTCTATAGTTATTCGAGCATTTATTGTACCATGGAAATTTCATCATGCCAATTCCCCACACAAAATCACTCAAAGATTCCTAATTGTGTTCACACTCCTTGGAATGTCACATGGAACTTTTTATGACCTATCCTGTGACAGCTTCATCATCGTCTCTTCATTTTACTCCATATTCAGTCTGTATTCTCAGAATATCATTACTTCATTGAAGTTATCACATTCCCTTTGGCTTTTGAGCTTGTTGGGGTTTAAGTAAAATGCTGCGGTTCCTGAGTGGCTGCAGTGGGCAGTGGGTCCCAAGAGCAACCAGTCCCAGGCAGGGATGGCTGCAGGTCCCCGAGTGGCTGCAGTGGGCCACAAGGGGCAGTGAGTCCCAGGCAGGGAGCCATGTGGTGGTTGAGAGACCTCTACGGGGCAGCCAGTCCCACGAGGAGAAACAGACAAATGGACATGCTATGAGACTACGCTGCAGGTCTCTGAAGGCAGCTGGTTCCAGGTAGGGAGCCATGCCACGGGAAAGAGATGCATGGATAGGCATGCCATGCAGAGTGAGGTTAGATATTTCTTTTTTTTTTGGATTTTCTAGTCAGGGTTTCTCTGTAGTTTCTGGTGGTGGTGGTGCATGCCTTTAATCCCAGCACTCAGGAGGCAGAGGCAGGCAGATCTCCATGAGTTTGAGGCCAGCCTTTGCTCCAAGAGCTAGTTCCAGGACAGGCACCAAAAACTAGAGAGGTTGGATATTTATTTAGCTTGTTATGGAAAGGAAGTTGAGAAGGGGGAAGAGAAGAGAGAGGGGGGGGGAGAGGGGGGAAGGGGAGAAGTGGGGAGAAGGGAGAGACAGAAGCTGCCTCAGAGAGAGAGAGAGAGAGAGAGAGAGAGAGAGAGAGAGAGAGAGAGAGAGAGAGAAAGGACTCAGGCTGGAAGCTGAAGATCAGCTTGCCTAGGCAGATGGAGGAAGGGAGTGGACATAGTTTGTCTCTTAAAGGGACAGAGCAAATGATTATAAAGCTACTATCTCATCTTTCACAAATGTCTTTCTTCCCCTAAGTAACTGCCACTCTTCTTTTATACCCATCTTTCCTTATTACCCCCTTCCACTATTTATTATAACTCTATTTTACATGCTCTGTAGAAGCTTGTCTTTATTCTACTTTGCTGCTTTTTAAATTATCTTTTCATCTTCCCCTTACTAAACCATGGGCTTCTTCAGGAAAAGGATTTAGTTTATTTTTTTTTTGATTTTTCAAGACAGGGTTTCTCTGTAGCTTTTGGTTCCTGTCCTGGAACTAGCTCTTGTAGACAAGGCTGGCCTCGAACTCACAGAGATCCGCCTGCCTCTGCCTCCCGAGTGCTGGGATTAAAGGCGTGCGCCACCACCGCCCGGCAAGGATTTAGTTTATATTGGAAAGCTAAACCCTCGAATAATGAGTTTGATTTATATTATGTAATATATAAATGAAAATCAATCAAATCATTTTATACTTACAAGCTTATATGTTATTTTATTATGTAAGTATGCACTGAAATCCTTTGAAATGAAATATAAGATTGGTGTAGGACAGTTCTATAGTCTGTCAATTATATTTTAAATAAACGTTGATTAGCCAATAGCCAGACAAGAAGCAGAGGTGAGGCAATAAGAACAGGAGTATTCTGGGAAGAAGGAAGCTCTTTTCCCAGACCTGCCAAGACCACTGAAGAAGCAGGATGTGACCTGCCTCACTGAAAATGGTACTGAGCCATGTGGCTAACATAGCCTAGAAAAAATGGGTTAACATAAGTTATAAGAGCTAATACGAAGCCTGAGCTAATGGGCCAATCAGTTTTATAGCCTAATGTAGACTCTCTGTGTGATTTTCTTTGGGGGCTTACTGGCTGTGGGAACTGGGCAGGACATAAACCCCAACCAGCAGGCCCTCCTGTTACATAAGATTGCTGTATTAACTGTCATATATTTCTGCTTATTCTGTCTGGACTGCATTTTTCACTCTTGAAATTCAGATTTTATTAGAAATTTAAAGTCCCTTCTAAATAACTGTCCTGTCTTCAGTAAAGTTATCTGTTCACTACCCAGCTAGTTTCCCACAGTTATAATGGAGGTTATTTTCCTTTCATGAAAATGTATCAGGAATTAAAGAATTTAAGGGTTCAAAAAAACTATTATATGCACTGTTTTCAGTGATTCTCAACTCATCTAAATCAATCTGTAAATAAATGTGTAGTAAGGAGGGCCAGACCGCTTTTTCATCCTGGCTGCTGGGCTAGCTCAGCCCTGAAATAACTACACAGAAACTGTATTAATTAAAGCACTGCTTGGCCCATTAGCTCTAGCTTCTTATTAGCTAACTCTTATATTACTCTAACCCATTTCTATTAATCTATATATCACCACGTGGCAGTGGCTTACTAGGTAAAATTCCCAGTGTCTGTCTCTGGTGGATCCGTGGTGTCTCTCTGACTCTTTACTTCTCCCAGAATTCAGTTCTGCCTTCCCCACCTACCTAAGATCTGCCCTATCAACATGCCAAGGCAGTTTCTTTATTCATTAACCAAGAAAAGCAACACACAGAGGGGACTCCCACATCATAAATGTGTCCACAGGTCCAACCCCAGAACTATAATACAGTACAATCTGAAGTTAGTATTCCTAAAATTTTCTTCAGTAAGTTCAAGCAAGCAACCTATATTTTTCTGAGACAATGTCTCTCTGTGTAATCAGTCTATGCTAGTTTCAAATTCATGAGCATCCTGCCTCAGCCTCTCATGTTCTTGGATTATATTACTTTGACATCACACCTACTTAGCAACCAGCTGTGAGTACTCTCATCCTCACAATATGATCCAGGATTGTCCCCTCATGGTTACTTATTCTATGCATTGTAGCAGATTCTCTTTATGTGACCTTTCTAACCACTGGTAGCTGGCTAACAGTACAAAGTACACATTACAGATTCATTCTTATTGAGAGAATTGTAAGCTCAATTAGCAGTTATTGGTTACCCCCAAGATAAAACTGCCACTATTGCACCACTGGGGATATCTTCTCAGGCTAGTCATTGTTGTGGTTCATAGGCTTTATAGTTGGGTAGGACTACCAAGTAGGCCTCTCCTCCAGCAGTTTGCAAATAACCTTCTGATACTATGGGAACCAGTCCAAAGGGAAAGTGATTTCAGATCAGTTTCAGATTGATTTTTTTCCATGCCCTGTGTTCAGAGTGTGTGGTGTCTTCAGCAATAGTGTCTTCCCTTCAAATTCTGGAAGGCAACCAAAGGCAGTGGTAAGAGTCCATATTGTTTTGGGAAACTCCTGTATTCCTCCTACTGTTTCCAAGTCATGACAGGGAAAATGCACCCATGAAATCTTAGCATTATGGTTGCCTGAAAAAAATGATGTAATGAGTTGGGCAGTGATAGCTCATGTCTTTAATCCCAGCACTCAGGAGGCAGAGGCAGGCAGATCTCTGTGAGTTCGAGGCCAGCCTGGTCTACAGAGTGAGTTCCAGAACAGGCTCCAAAGCTGCACAGACAAACCTTGTCTCAAAAAAAACAAAACAAAACAAAAAAAAATGACATAATGTCAACACCAGTTGACTTGTCAACACGGGCAGGTGAAATTCCACAGAGTCCCAACCCTAGATTAAGAGTTCTAGGTGGTCAGTGACTACTGAGAGAATCAGTTTCTTTGAGGGAGGAGCTCCTGCTTAAGTTGTCCAATTTCAAGTGTTCAACCCTGAACTCATGTACGCATGAGCAACCCTAAATGAACTTAGCAGAATATATATAAATTTGTGAGTGTGATGTGTAGATTCAGTTCTCATGTATGAATTTCCTTAAAATTGCCCCCAAAGCAAATCTAAACAAAACAAAACAATAAAGAGCTACAATGATGAAAGTACTTTGTAATTTCTAAAACATTAGTTGTGAGTGATACAGTAGATTGCAAGTTTGGGTAGATTTGTAGGTCCCAAAGTAACTTGAGCTCTATCATGTAGGCAATGTGCCATTACATGAGAAAACCATTACATGAGAAAATATTTATTCTTATTGAAGCAAGGTCATGCTGTGTAGATCACCATGTATTTGAGGCTGACCTCAAACTCACTATCCTCCTGTTCTAGTCTTCTCAGTGCTGATACTGCAGGTCTGTGCTATCATAACTGATTCTCAAACTTTCACTTATGAAAGGCTAATTCTGAGGTCAGTGAGATGACTAGGTAAAATCACTAACCCCAAAAGTCCATTGACCTGATTCCAGCTCTATAGAGGAGGGAGGGGGGAAAGACCTGACTTCTGAAAGCTGTCCTCTGACCTCTGCAAGTATGTTCCCTCTCACTCCTCACCCCCCCCACTCTCTCACACACAAATCATACACACTGCACAAATAATAAATAAAAGAGAAACAAATATTTCTGGGAAGCGTGTTGAGAATAGAATAGATGCAAAACTGAAAAAGAGACCAGAGGAGTTGATTATAGTTGAGTAATAAGCTAACAGATTTTAAGTAGTAAAATTGAGATGGGCTTGGTGCTTAGTTATGAGTAGAGTAAAAGCGGAGTGGGAGCAAAAATGGCATGTAGGTTTCTAATGTGGAGAGAATAGATGATGTCAGTAATTGAGGAGGTGGTATAAGAAAAAGAATAAGGATTTCATTTTGGACATGTAAACACAAGGTGCTTGTGGAACTTCTCAGGCTTGAAATAAAAATCTGGTCAAGTATTAGCCTGAGGTGCTATCAGGAAAATAGAAGCAGGGACAATGGAGGGGACTACTTAAAAGCATTTCAGCTGAAGACAGCATTCTAGTTAACGCCCCCAGTTGAGGAGATGATTGATGGGGAGAAGGTGTTACAAAGGACGAAGTAAATTATTAAGGTGTAGAAGGATCTAGGAAACCACAAAATGTCATGGAAACCAAACAGAAAGGGAAAGAGAAACAGCATCAAACGACATGGAAAGCTCTTATGAAATAGAAAATTATGTTTAATGATTTGCTAAAATGCAAATAGCACAATGACTTAGTTACTTTCCTATTGCAATTACCAAGGCAACTTATATAAAAAGAATTTATTTGGGCTTGCTTACAGTTTCAGAGGGTTAGAGTTCATGACCACCATCATGGCACGGAGCACGGCAACAGGCAGGCAGGCATGGTGCCAGAGCAGTAGTTTAGAGTTTATATCCTGATTCATAGCCAGAAGACAAGAAAGAGAGCTAATTGGGAATGGAATGAACTTTTGAAACCTCGAAGTCAACCCTCAGAGACACACATCCTCTGACAAGGCCATGCCTCTTAAATCTTCCCAAACAGCTCCACCAACTGAAGACTCAAAGATATGAGCCTATGCTGGCCATTATCATTTAAGCCACTGCACACAACATTGTACTTATTTTTCTTGTCTCATCTAGTAGCTTCATTAAAAAGTAATCAAATTTCAAATTTGTTGAATACTGACTCCCTTTAATAAGCTTAGAATTTTTATTATGTTGACCTATATTTATTAACCAGATGCTAGACACTGTTCAAGGACATCACTAAACAAGACAGATAGGATACACACAATGCAGAGCTTATCATTGAGATTTAATGTAGCACACTGCTGAGGTGTTGCAAGGAGGGTCCACTTGTTTGTCCTGGCCGCCCAGCTAGCTTAGCCCCAAAATAACCACACAGAAACTCTATTAATTAAATCACTGCTTGGCCCATTAGCTCTAACTTCTTATTGGTTAACTATTACATATTAGTTTAACCCATTTCTATTAATCTGTATATCACCATGAGGTCGTGGCCTACCAGTAAAGTCTCAGCACATCTATCTCCAACAGTGAGTCCATGGCAATTCTCTGACTCTGCTTTCTTCCTCCCAGAATTTAGTTCTGTCTTCTCTGCCTACCTAAGTTTTGCCTTATCAGGCCAAGGCAATTTCTTTATTCATTAAAGAATAACCAATGCAAGCAACAGACAGAGGGGACTCCCACATCACTTAGGGGCCAGAGTCTAAATCCTGGAACTATCACCAACTCAGTTATGTGACTGAGAATAAATTACTTAATGTTTCAGTCTTCATTTCCTCATCTCCAAAATGAGTCAATTAAGAATTATTTTCAATATGTTATTATAAAGATTAAGAGGCTTAATGCATCTGAAGTGTTCAGAACAGTAACATATATACAAAAAGGCTTAATAAATATTAGTTATTATTTTG